>NC_041365.1:4293324-4625824 GCF_900634415.1 Cottoperca gobio | reverse complement strand
TTCATGGATTTGTTAAGTTAAGCAAGACGGTTCACATTTAATAAAAAGTAACTGAACCCAACTGCTGTAAGATTGGACACCTGGGACTTGCAGGTGTTCAAATTGCGAGCTTTAAGTCATCTTCAATCATGTTCAAGAACTTCCACACCGACGACATAATGTGTGTGTGTGTGTGTGTGTGTGTGTGTGTGTGTGTGTGTGTGTGTGTGTGTGTGTGTGTGTGTGTGTGTGGCTTTACTGTGTGCCCACCGTGCATGTTGTGTGTATGTGTTGCTGTGACGTTACTGTCTTTGCAGCTGTGTGCGCAACGTTAAACCCTCATCCCGCACATGTGTGTACATTTTACCTGCAAAAAATCTAATAAGTGAGTCATGGCCGATCAGCTGACAACCGGCGATCGATCAGTGCATCTCTTGAAATAATGCAAGTAACTGAAAACCACCATTTCTTTCTTTCTTTCTTTCTCTCTTATACATTCTTAGTCTCTCTTTTCCTCAATAATCGCTTTCCTCTCAGCCCCTCGGGGTCTGAGCTGGGCCCAACTGTTCTGTAAAGCAGCTAATGCTACCTCTGTTTTATGTTAAAACATATATTATACAGAACGAGAGAAGAGAGATTTAGTGAGGGAGAAAGCCAGCTGTCTGCTCTGTAGGAATGAACTGAAGAGTAAATCTGTTGTCTTAATGATGGTGGTGTGTCTCAGGGCTGTATAAATCTCTATGGAGGAACCGCTTGGACTTATACATCTGTTCTGCTTCTCCCTCAGAATTAGACTCTGTTTGTGGTGGACTCGAATGCATAAATCTTTGACAAATGTGTGCAGAGGTGTTCATGATACTAACTATCAGTGAACTCCGGATTGATTCTATTCAGGAATTTTGCCACCTGTCGTCTTTTCTGTGTTTCTCTGCAGAGCATTTGCGATTGTCAGTTGACCCTTCTCACGATAGCAGAAGGAACAGGTACAGGAGAGGAAGAGCGAGGGGAGATTTTGCACTAGTTCATCGATCACAGATGGTGTTTCTCTCGGACAGATGAAAAAAAAGAAATCACTAAATATTCTTCGGTGGCCGTTAATATACCTGCGGGGCCCCCCTTAGTAGAGTTTATGAGTGGAAAGTGTTAGTTTGTTGTGTGTAAGATCATTTTAACAGTGATTCAGCACGTCTCAAGGTTAGAAAAGTGAGAAGTGTAGTCTCATCGTAATCACTTTAAATAACTGACGGATGACTCAGGGATTCTATCATGGCCTCTTCTCCTCATGAACTTCTGACCTTCCCAGTTCTCATATCTGCCCTTGTGCTCAAGGTGGCTTGTGTTGTGTGTGTGTGTGTGTGTGTGTGTGTGTGTGTGTGTGTGTGTGTGTGTGTGTGTGTGTGTGACGTGAGTATGCCTTATAAGAGTGTGTGTGTGTGTTGGAGACTGAATACAGCTTCATCAAATTGTATTGATTTGATCTGAGTATGTGGGTGTTCATCTTGTACACAAGCGTTTTAAAGCTCCCATGGAGATGTGTGTGACTCTCATTTAAACCAGTTAATGATATGACTTTTCATTTCCGTGACCAATTGCCTTCCTATAATCGTGATGTGTAGCTGTCTATGTATGTTCCTTTTCCCATTGGCTGCTCACTGATCTGTCTGTCCTAAACGTCCATTGTGTCAGGCAATCGGATTAGCCCCAGTCACGGTTGGCTCCAGCTATTTACTGCTATCCTAATGGGTATGAATGGACATGCTTGTCGTGAGGGGTGGACGCTTTGTCTAACGACATAGCAGGGAAATAAAGTAAGGTCTAATGTGGTGTGTGATAGTAACCTAACCTACTAAGGTCAAACAAAGTGTGTGTTGGGTAGCTGCTGTTTCATGCCTCCATCTTGTGCCTAACCTTGTTGACATGTTCTTGAGAAAGAGAAGTGGCTTATATTTCAAATTGACTGCACCCAAAACAGAATCTAATGTAAATAAGAAACTGAAACAAACAGTTTTTTTGGTTTGAACTTATAGCTAGGTTCTGCAAAGACATTTTTCTGAATACAAGTAATCAAAGACAAAGTGACAGGTGGACGATTTTCACCACACCTGTGTGAGTTTCTGCAAACCCTTTCGCATGTCTACTATTTAACCACAGCAGTTGTAATGTTGCACCTCCATTTTGATCAGGTCTGACAATATTTTGTTGTGCCAAGTTTTAAACACTCTACCTGTGGGAGGAGTGGATGAGATATCGCATATTCTTCAGCAAAAATGTGGGCAACCTTTCTGCCTCTCTCTTTGTTTCTCCTTGCTACCCCTCCTCTGGACTGGCCAATCCCTCGTGGCCATGGAGTGAATGTGAGGACACACACTCACTCCTTTACTTTCTACTGATCCCAATCTGTGTGTGTGTGTGTGTGTGTGTGTGTGTGTGTGTGTGTGTGTGTGTGTGTGTGTGTGTGTGTGTGTGTGTGTACCAGAGATGTTGGCAAGAGCAGGAAAGGTCAAGGGGATTGCAGGCATTTTGTGCATGTGCTTGTGCACGTATACATGTGTGCCTGTCGGTTTGAGACTGACCCAGTTTGTAGGAAAGTGGTTTCGCTCAGTGGAGATCCGTAATAGGCCTCAGTGGAAAGGTAGCCAAAGAAATTGAGAGAAAATGAGAATGGGAAGGGAGAAATAGAATGTAAGGTAAGATTAAGAGAAACCTTTGGCCGCTAGAGAATAAAATGAGGAGAGGAGGAGGAAGAACAAGAGAGAAACAAATGGGGGCGAAGCAGTGGAGGCCGCTGAAAGATGTTATGATATTACAGCAGTAATTTCTTGCGGTAAACCACAAGTAGGCCTTCAGAAACACAACTATGTGTGTGTTTGCAGAAACTTTGTAAAACCCTCTTTTTAGGGTTAAAAGTTCATGGGGTCAAGAGTGTGTGGTGATGTCCGTGCATCCGTATGCAAAAGTTAGTGTGCACGACTCTCTTTCTCTCCCCCCTCTAGTATTTTCTGGCCCATTAGTTTTCAGGGTCTGTACAGCTTGAGTATATAGTTGGTCAGTAATTCACTCCTTAAGTATATTTACTGCAATAAGTGGCTTTCTTTTGACATGTGGTGGACTGGTAATGGCCTCTAATTACAAGAAAAACCCCATTTCCAAGCACTAATCTGAAAAGACATTTGTACTCGCACGTAAGCATACAGATTCATAAATGTAAACACACATGTGCAGACCAACATGCTTGAGAATAAACAAGCATGCACACACACCCAGAAATGTATGCAGGAACACACAAGCACATCGGCAAAGCGACCACACACACACACACACACACACACACACACACACACACACACATATACGCGCAAAAAACGTCACCTGAGCTCAACTTGATCCAATAATGGAGCGTTTAAGAAACCGAACTGCAAATGTATGAAATGATCCTGACTATTGGCAGCACATTGGTCCAATTAGAGTGTTTACTTTTGCATATTTTTCCACAAACAGCTACATATTTTTAGGTTCAACAGGCCCTGAACAGTTGTACACAAAATGTCCTTCAGGATTCAATATCAATGGATTTTAAATTGGCAATAAAAGTATTGGAAACTGTCTGAAACTCATTACTACATGAGCTATAGTTTAATAGTTTAAATCACTATTTGAGTGTTTGTAGTATTTTTGTGATTTTGCATTGAAAATATTAACATTGTGATATTTATTTCAACCATATTACCACTCCTATATTATATTCTCTGACATTTTGCAACTAATCCTTTTAGGTTTTATTAGGTTCTAGTCACTAAACATGTAGCCCTGTTAACAGTCATACCAAAATAATCAGTTGTAAATTGTAATAAAAATGTTATATCCTGGATTATGTGATTTCCAATAGGAGTTTAAGCGCAGTGACATTAGAGCTGGGTATTAAAACCTTAATATCTTTTATTACGTACCAAAATAGGTCTGCAGCACAAAGTATGTCATCGAATGACAACTCGCAAAGCTTTTCGAGTTAAAACGATAAACTTAGTTTAAAGAAGAGTATTGAAGTTGTGTAAGGAGGTAGTGGGAGTAAAGAGGTGCTCAAGTCAGAAATATAATATACGGTGGTGTATATATATATATATATATATAACAGCTTCATGACACTATTTTCTTATTGGCACACGTGTAAAGTCATGCTTGATTGTAGCTGTTGTGTCTCGTTTGTTCTACAAGACATCGTCAGGAGGGAAAGTATTACTGTGTTGGTCTGAGGCTCATCCTTAAACTTCCCTCTGTCAATTTATGTCTTTGGCATTTTCTACAATCCAGTGAAGCAACGATGCATCGGAATAAAAACAGTGAACGTACTCGCAGTCTATACGAAAAACCGACATGACTGAGCGGTTCGCGGGCAGTCTTCAAGGTCCTGGAGGGAGGAATGTGGCTGCATGAGTGTGTGCGTTGCCTGGTTAGGTGCGTATACATTTCTGTATGTGTCTGTGTATGTGCATATATGTGTATGCAGCCACATATGGAAGTGCTTGTCTCATACAATGTTGTTGTTCCAGCCAGGCGGCTACAACAGACTCAACAGACCAGAGTGTGTGTGTGTGTGTGTGTGTGTGTGTGTGTGTGTGTGTGTGTGTGTGTGTGTGTGTGTGTGTGTGTGTGTGTGTGTGTGAGTGTGTGTGAGTGTGTGAGTGTGTGTGTGTGTGTGTGTGAATGTATTCTAAAGGCAAGATTCAAGGCAAATAGAGCACAACCACAGTGAGTGTACCCAGAGGACTCTGAACAAAATGTACTCAGTTTTACTTTGAATCTATTCTCCTGAAAGTACATTTGAGAATTGTCTTTTTAGGTTTTAGTGACTTCTGGACATGTGAAAGAGTGATTGCCTTGAGGTAGCAGCTTCTAGGGATACTTTTCAAACTAAGTGTGTGTGTGTGCTGTTCGTGCATGTTCACACACATACTGTACACACAAACTCATACCTCAGAGCAGACTTGGGTTTTTTGCTATTATGATCTCCCCTCGTCTTTCCCCCTGCAGACACACATAATGGGCCAACGCTTCTCACTTTCTCTCCTCATGAAACAACTCTGAGTTTGGCTTTTATCGTCATCGCCCTCAAAAGGGCGCAGCCTTCACTCCCATTTCACTCCTGAAATTGATGCATGGTCTCAAGCGGTTTCTGTCAAAATGGCCATGGCAGTCAAAACCCTGAAAACCTCTTGATATTAGAGAAAAATAATGTATTTCACGGTGCGTAAGGTATTCCAAGTGAGTCACAGATGATTGCAATTTTCCCCTATGACCACGGTATAATAAGGTACATGAACCCCGTCTTCATCTCCCTCCCTCTGGCTTTCTCTCTCTCTCTCTCTTTGGCAAAATGGCCATCATCCAAAATAATATTTGCCATCTGACGAGTGCTTGAGATGAGTAGGAATACAGTTTCATGTTGTTTTCTCTTTTCAACTGTTTTCTTTTTTCTCCTTTTCGCTTGCATTTTGTTGAACTTGACTTTTTGACATGTGTGCCCCACCCTTCCCCCTCCGTGGTGCATTTTTTTTATACGTGTGTAAAACAACAGTGTGTCTTTAACGTTTGCCTGGGTGGTCTCCTCTTGTACTCCGAGATCCCATCGACTCTCCAGGGATTTTCATTTGATAGGGCAGCGGTTCACTGCCACAGCTAGCCTGCAGCTCATAGCTTCGCTTTAGTTGTTTCAGTTTGATGTTTGGCATTGTTGTGCCGTTTGACTGTGTTATACTCTCAGTTTTAAAAATGGCACCTTTTTAACAGACCTAACCTTTTAACACAAGCAGTTTGTTTTCAATTGTTCTTCAGTCAACCCTGGTAATCAAATTTAACAGGCTTTTAAATCGTCTCACTTTTTGTTCTTGTTGAGTCAAACTTTACATTTCCAGATAATTATCACAGTTTATAGCTTGACCGTTGATTGAAGTGAAATTGAATAACCATTCTGGTTTTTTGTTTGGCTGCAGTGTGGCATGCTATTCTGAAACTCTCCAGCAGGGAGCACTCTTGGCACATATACTTGAGGGCTCCCTCAAAGTCTCCCCAACCAAAAGTGTCAAGAGATTTTTATTAGGAATGAGTATCAACTGGAATTAAATGATGGTATTATAAAATAACAGTTTAATCTGGAACATGTGTTGGCTTAATTTGATTGACACAATTCAATTAGATTGAAGGGCAGTGCTTCCTTTGACTCAGAATATGGGTTTGCATATTTATTTAACAGTGTTGGTGAGTTGCCGCGAATACTTTTGTCTATTTTAGTCCAATCCAGAAGGACTCAAACCCAAAGCATCAACCTTTAGCAGGCCTATAAAAACAGTTTGTCCCATCCGTCCGTCCCTCATTAAAACAAAATGAAACACCATCGTCATACAAGTGGCAAACACAGTGCTCCAATCACCATCTGAGCCACACGCACACACACACACAGCCTTATTTCTTAGTGACACAAATCCCAGCTCAGATGGTTGAAAAGTGAGTCGAGGGTGAAATGGAAGAAGTCGGGTGCCAAGCAGAGACGGTGAGGAATGAAAGAGATATATAAATATAGTAAAAGAAAGATTAAATAAATTTTAGAAAAATCAGAGAGGAAAGAGAGAAGAAAAGAGAGACGAAGGAGAGAAGGAAGGAAGAGAAAGAGATAGAGAGAAAGAGAGAGATAGAAGAGAGAAGAGCGAGAAAGAGAGAGAGAGAAAGGAGTCAGATAGAGAAAAAGATGAAGAGAAAGAGAGAGAGAAAGTAAAGAGAGTAGAGATGAAAGAGAGAAGAGAGAGAGATAGAAGAGAGGAGAGAAAGAAAAAAGAGAGAGAAAGAGAGAGAGATAGAGAAAGAAGAGAGAGAGAAGAGAGAGAGGAGAAAGAGAAAGAGAGTAGAGAGAGAGGAGATGAGAAAGAAGAGATATAAGAACGATAAGATAAACAATCACGATCATATAAATATAACACTACAGAAAATGATAGATATAATCAATATCTCTAAGACAGAAGAAGAGAGCAGAGAATATATCGATAGAGATATATAAGAACTCTCTATATATCTATATCCTCTATCTCTCTCTCTCCTCTCTCTCTCTCTCCCTCTCGCTCCCTCTCTCTCTCTCTCTCTCCCTCTCTCTCTCTCTCCCTCTCTCTCTCGCTCTCTCTCTCTCTCTCTCGCTCCCTCTCTCTCTCTCTCTCCCCTCTCTCTCTCGCTCCCTCTCTCTCTCTCTGACTGGGTTTTTGACAGTTTGGAAAGTTTGAAGTCATGGGTTTTAATCAGGGTCTTGCGGCTGGGCTCCGAGCATGGGGTGGCGTGGCATGATGGCTCAGTTTAAAGATGTGGGTCTGGGTCCGGGCCAAGCCTGGGTGGCACTGCTAGAAAGAGAGGGGGATGAGACAGAGAGAGAGAGAGAGAGGACTGAAAGAGAAAAGGAGATGGGGAGAGGATCTACTCCGGCTGCACCCACAGCACACAGCAGAGTTGGCCGCAGACCCCCGAAGACCTGAAAGGGCTGCATTAACGAAAGCTGATTATGTGAGGGCATGCATGTGTGCATACGGTGTAGACTCAAGTGTACATAGACTTCAACACACACACACACACACACACACACACACACACACACACACACACACACACACACACACACACACACACACAATGTTTGATCAGTGTGGTGAAGAGATGAATTAATCTAAATCATCCTGCGGGGTTTTAGCCTCAGCAGTTTTACATCAGGTCTTGCTGCTAATGTGTGTGTATGCGGCGAATACTTTACCCCTACTGTGGTAATCATGACTTAATGAGCCATGATGAATTTTAAGCAAAAAACATTAAAAACAAATGGAAAGGCAAAAAAAAAAACAGAATAAAATGAACAAACTGGATTTACAAGAAGTTGCAACTGTGGACTTAGTTGATGCCCTATTGTTGTCTACAGTCTGCACTGTCTGTCCTAAACATCGACAGATCAGTGAGATTCTTGCCCTCTCACCTCTCAGCAAATGATCTGTTCGACTTTACTGCACGGCTGGCTCTAACCCATCAATTTGCTGTCCAGCCTGACTAACGGAGGTCCCAAAAATGTTGGCAGTGTTTCACTGTGCTCAAAAAGAGAGTTTTGTGCGAGGCCAACTGAGTGGGTAAGAGCATGGCTGGTCTAACTGTCAAAAGCACGGAAAATAAGGCAGAGCTCTGTTTATTTCTAATTTCTGGGTCTGTACTCAAAATGGGCCACGAGTTTGTTTCATATGTCTGAAAACATGATGCTTCCGCTTTAATGTCCTACAGCAAAATACTTTTTGTGTGAGAACCTAAATGGATTGCGAATAGCCAAAGTAAAGTATTCCCAGTGTTACGGTTTGCTTTATACATTTTCTAGATTTGTACAGAATCGTCCTATAGATATATATATATATATATATATATATATATCTATATATATATATATATATATATATATATATATATATATATATATATATATATATATATATATATATATATCTATATATATATATATATATATATATATATATATATATATTTTATGTTCATCGCAAAAGTAGAATGCCTGTCGTATCATTTATCTTAGACTTGCGCAATTTGATTTGTGACCTACTATGCCATTATTTCAGTCGTATAAAATCATTGTGGGTTTTTTTTTTGGTGCTTTGATAACAAGGATTATATTTCTGGAGGTGGGACACATTAAAGCGAGAAAATTCCCCTGTTGCCTTAGGTCATTTGTAATGTATGCAGAGGTGAAGTGGATGTAGTGTGAGTGTATGCGTGTTGTGTCTGTCTCTAACAATAAGAGTTGTTCTCAGTGAAGTTGAAGCATGTGTGTGTGCACGTGTGTGTGTGTGTGTGTGTGCGTGTGTGTGTCGTGCCAGGGCCACATTAGAGGAGCCTTTCAAGTCATGTCGGCATCCTCCTCCTCCCAGAACCCCTGCGAACTGTGTGTGTGTGTGTGTGTGTGTCCGTCCATATGAATGTGCATATACATGTAGGGTTATTCCCAGTGCGTGGGATCCCCAAAAATCCTGCTGGATTTCTCTTTTGTGTCCCTCTTCCTGTTTCCTCCGCCTCCTCTCTGTCATATCAGTATCCATCTTTCTTTGTGATTCATACAATAGAGATCTATAAAAGAAATGATGAGTTCTGTCAACTTTGATTGTGCGTGACTCAGTTTAGCAGTCACCTCCATACTGCTATGATAAGTCTGCGGCTCTGCCCCCATAATGTAGTCGATGACAAACTTGGGGCCTGGTCTCATCCTCCCCTCTACACACACACACACACACACACACACACACACAACACCCGCAGCTCTTTGATAACTACGCCAATCGCTCCAAGCATGTGCTAACACATTTCGGCACACTAGCACTTACTGTGGATTGGGTTCAGAATAAAAGGTTAACGGACGCTTTGATCCTTAACAGAACACATGCTAACACATTATTGCCGTGACACACCAAGCCATTGTGCTCTATGCGCGAGACAAAAAGGATGTCTTTTCTATGCTGTCAGTATGTTTAAAACTTCTCTCCACATGCTAGATAGTAGCTGCCTACTGTGAAATAATACAAGATGTTTAAGCTAATGGAACTCTCAGCGGTGTATCAGCCTTCATTAAGACTACGTTTTCTTTATTCCACAAGCAGATCAGCCCATTACTCTCACTTGAACTATTTCACTCTTCTGTCGGTTCATAAAAAGCAATAATAATGCTTATATTGGCTAACGAGAGAAGTATGCACAGAAAAACGTGTGATAATTGGCCTCAATACAGTCGCTATTTGCATTGTAATTACCAGCTAACTCCTACTTCTCTGTCAGAGAGAGTAGCGCTGTGTAAGTACAGGAAAACAAGCACAATTTCAGAATATCATAAGCACAAATAGATGACTTATGTTTTTCATATTGTGCATAAGTACCAGAAAAGGTTGCTGAGTTACATAAACAATAGAAGATAATAGTGTTTTGTTGGATATGATATTTTCAATGCAAAAAGGATGTAAGAACAGAGAAGATGAAATACATTTCTTTTGTTTTTACAATGGTGTTATGTTTCACCTATAAAGATTATATTGCACACAATTGAAGAGCAATTACTTGATTAGTTGATCGACAGAAAATCAGCCCTTTTCTTTTTTATAATTCCTTAATCATTTAATAAGTCATTTTGTACGCAGAAATAAGAGATTCACTGGATCCAGCTCCCATGATGTGACTATTTAGCCTTTTATGATATTAAGATGAATATTTTGGATGTTGGTCGGACTAAACAAGCAATTTGAAAAATGTCAAAATGGATCCTGGGAAATTGTGGCTTTTTTCACTTTTTTTATTATAAAGACCAAACAGTCGAGAAAATGATCAACAGATTAATCAATAATAAAAAATAATTGTCAGTTGCAGCGCTTCAGAACTGTTCGCACAAACCTCCATTTCTAATTGTGTTGAGTTTAAAATCGCTTGGAATCATAAATTCTGTTAAAAAAAATGTTATAATGATATTGACAAATAAATGTTTTGGCCGGTACCCGATCCACCGGTCAGATAAGGTTTGGTCAGGTCCCAAAAATAATATATTGAATTATTGTCCCAGTCCGAACTGACAGCACATTGGACAGTTTCTGTGCTTCCAAACAATTTCACAAATTCAGACATGCCTGTACATGCCTCTTTTTGTGTGTGTGTGTGTGTGTGTGTGTGTGTGTGTGTGTGTGTGTGTGTGTGTGTGTGTGTGTGTACGTATGCATTTACAAACCACCTTTACACATTTGTGTGTGTATACTTGTGTTTTCTATCTCCACACTGTGAATCTGTGTGTCTACATACCTGCTGGGTTGTGCTGAATTGACTGAGCACGGTCAGCATGAGTAAGCAGCCAGGGGAAGATTGAGGAAGCCAGATGCGGCGGCCCCGGGCTACCAAGGATATCATTACCCCGGGTGTGTTGCCGGCCAAAACGGGAGCCCCCAAGCGGAGTTTCATCAAGGTGGACCCCCATCTGCGGCGAGGGGGAGGACACCAGTTAACCTGTTGTCCAGCAGTGAGGAGCGGTATTAAGCGGCAGGTGGAAAGAGAAAGCATCCCGTGACTGGAAAGAGGTGGAAGCAAGAAAGTGTGCAGATACTTACAGGGTAGCACGCAGACACGCTCAAACTGTGGAAGATTGTCTCTTTTGATTTCCCCTCCCTGCTTCTTTTGCAACTCATCAGGAAACCCTGTAGTGCCTCTGTGTGTGTTTGAATGTACTGTACATACAGGTTTTATATTGTCATTTCCAACCCTTGAGTACTACTTTCCAGTATCATTTACCGCAATATAGCTTTTGCTTTACTTACGTACACAGAAATGTATCTCTTAAAGACATTTCCATTCAAAGGAAATAGCCGGGATATTTTTGGTGCGGGGACTCTGACAGAACAACTTGATGCATGGCCGCTGGCAACGACATCTGCAGTATCTTCATACGGGAATTGGACCGTCTCCCCTCAGTGAGGTAACCCATAGGCCATGAATCACGCTGCCTTGCTCCAGAGTCCTGTGGTCCCGGGGGTTGACAGTTTGACCGCTCCTCAATGTGGTCTCTCTCCTCTCCTCACGCTCCTCCCATCACCACACATTCCAGACACCGGACCGGCCACGTAAGGTCAAGAAAATGGAACCGAATAAAAGTTTGTAATGTATCTTCCCAATGCTGATTAGCAGAACCCCTGATTACTTTTCACATCCTGAAGCCTTTGCAGATTTATGACAACAGTTTGTGGAGGGGAAGAGTGATGAGACTGATAGATGACAAAGAAAAACAATATCCCAGAGAAATCCAGCTTTACAAACGGAAGGGAGAGACAAAAGGGCGTGAAAGAAGGGTTTTCTTGTGCGTCTCTGTTTTGGCAGCTCAGACATCGAGCTAGTCTGGCAGTCTGCCTGTCTGGTCCTCTCTGGTCTCTCCTCCATACTGGTGGGTCACTGGTGTTTGGATCACTACAGCTGGTTGTTAACCACCGACTTGGACTGAGCCTCGCCGACATGTGTGTGATTTAGCTTAGTCATTTATCATAAACATGAAAAAATGAAAGTCAAAAACGTGGAAGTAAAAAAACAACAAATAAATCACCGTAAAGAATGGGTCGGAGTAGGATGAACTGGGAAGCATTAAATAAACTTTAATGCATAAAATAATGCCAGAAATGATTGCAATCATAATAATACAACTGCTCCACCGATTATAATCGTATTTGTACCTTTTTAAAGAGCAGCAGTCAGTTCATCAAAAGCTTAGTGATGAATGGACAGTTCATCCGGTGCAAGAGGAGCCCTTCAGCAAGTGGTTTTAACAGTGCCCCAGGCCATACTCCAGCCGAGTTAAACACACCCCGTGTGTGTGTGTGTTTCTGTGTGTGTGTGAGAGAGACATGACACGTCTGAGGGTGTGATGTAGTCACTTCCTCCCACTGGACTGAGCGACTGTTGTCAGCTTGACCCTGCGCCAGTTAACCCCTCGCCACCCTTGCCACTACAGGCGAGGGCCCTGGGTGTGTGTGTTTGAGAGAGAGAGAAAGACAGATTGTATGTGTGTAGCGTGTGTGTTGGCGGACCACAGGTGTCTGGTCACGGTGTCAGTGTTAAGGGGTCTTTTGAGAACCCCCCCCCCCCCCCCCAACTCTCAGCATCTGTTTTGGAGGGAGGGAGCGGCAGAAAAGAGGAGGAGAGGTTGGTAAGGGTTACCAACACATACCCCAAGTGGTGTGGGGGCTTGTTGGGGGGCAGTAGCTGACAAGCAGGTGCCTATGTTGACAGTAACCCTTCATACTTGAACCCCACCTCCTCCCAAACACACTTACAATAAATCCTGGAGAGGCAAGCATAATTGCAGAGCCTGATTAGAGGGAATGCAAAGGGAATCCCCTTCTTACACACATACACACACACACACACACACACACACACACACACACACCATTGGATCTTTTTGCTTAGGGTCAAAGGTGAAAGAAAAAGAGGAGAGTGCACACAACTCTGACATTTCCTGCTGTCTTTGTGTGTGTGTGTGTGTGTGTGTGTGTGTGTGTGTGTGTGTGTGTGTGTGTGTGTGTGTGTGTGTGTGTGTGTGTGTGTGTGTGATTTGCGTGCACAATTTCCACACATGCGGACCATGTGAGCACAGCTGCAGCATGCTATGGGCACAGGCCTGTTTCCTGTTATATTTCTTTCCCGAGACAATGTGTAATTAATATACATACGCAACAGTAATAGAAACTCTGCAGCATTTATACTCCACATTTTGTGTTTTCTAAAAAATATAAGAGTGCGTGTGTTTGTAAATGAAACCCATTTGGACCAAGTTAGTTAGTCAGGTGTACCGGTGCATGTCTGGGAATGATTATTTTGCTAAGAAGGGGGGGAAGGCAGTACACAGCGGGAGGTCGAGGAAAATTGGAACAGCTGTTGATTAACATGAGTGCTCTCTCTCTCTCTCTCTCTGTTTTTACTCTCAGTTGAGGAGGAAGAGGAAGATGAGGAGATGATGGAAGCGAAGCCAGGCCCAGAGTCGGAGCAGCAGGATGAAGATGACAACAGGGAAAACAAAGAAGGTACAAAGGATCGATGGATGAATGGAGAGTAAAAGTGTTCAGCTTTTATAATCTTAGTGATCCTTAATCACCTCATTATTTCAGGTTTTCTTAAATTTAATAAGTTTCACCAACAAGACAATTCAAAGCCTTTAAACCATTAAAAGCATCGAGGCAAACAAATAATAATAATAATAAAAAGCACATTTAAATACAATTTAAAAACATTAAAAGGTCAAATAGAATAAGACGGCCATAAAACACAAGAATAATGGTGCAGTGTGAGAACATAATAATGATTTGATTTAATAAAAGGCAAACAGAACTAAGAGTTGCAGCCCACCTGCAGCAGTAGTGCCCCCAATTACTGCCAACAGAAAACTTAACAGTCTTCACCCTCCAGTCTCCTTCCCTCGACTTGTCACATGTTGTTGGTGAAACTGTCACAACACACGGCCACTTGTGTGTCACACCCTCTGCCAGTCAGTGGGTGTATCAGATGGAAGGATGGGGGTGATTAGGCTGGGGGTTAAGGCGGGTCTAGCATATCAGCTCCATGGCATGTGGGGGTCAGCACTGATTAAAAACCTGTCACTTGACCCCCCCCCCCCCTCGCCGACCACACTTTAAAGTGGAGAGGAATGGAGAAGGGCGTGTGTGTGCATGCATATGTGGAGGGTTTATGTAGTGAAATATGGAGATAAGTCCTCGGTTGGGTAAAAACACAACTCGTTGATACACAGCTGGATCGACATATTCATATTCAACACACATAACACAATCCTGACTGTACTGAATATGACTCAAACACACGTAGTCAGATGTATGCACACACGCACTCATAAACACACAGTCATCCGTCTCCTCTCCATCCTGGCCTATTAGAAGGTCTGGCCTTTGATCTCTGCCACTCGATTCACCAGATCTTTCCTGACAACTCGTAAGAAATACAAAGGGATGGGGGGGGATCAAAGTCAAGAGGCAGGGTAAAGGTCGATATATGTGTGTTTGCGCGTGCTTGTGTGTGTAAAAAAACGCATGTGTGCTTGGGGACAGTGACTTCAAAAACCGGACGCCGTGCTGTGCAGCCATTATGTTCAAAGGGAGGCGGGACGCTTTGTTTTTCTCTTGTTCATGAAGTTCTTACTGTAGGGCTTTATTAGGAAAGATGCATTAGGAACTGTTTGTAGTTTATTATGTCCTGGATGGGATTCTGGTTTTGATAGAGATGAAGTGAATGTTAATCTGACATCGGAAGCATTTTCTCCCCCCGAAGCAGACATGATGCTGCGTACAGTCCAGTAAAGTAAGATACAGCAAGGTATCTGTGCTATCTGTGAAATGTCATAATGTCAGTTGAGTAGAATACATTTGTCAGTTAAAGGATCTTGTACTTTACAGAGAGAAAGTGGGGGTTTGACAGCTATTTCCAAACAAAAGCGTACCTGTATTCTGCAGGTCACAGCAAATAAATGTCATGTTCAAATGCATTAAAATGATCTTAGCTTTAAAGGTTAAAGGCAAACAAAGTTTAATGTACATATATAAAAAGGAAAAGGGAAACGCTTCAACTCCCTAGATAGAACAGCAACTCATGTCCATTGCTATTTGTGGTGTTATTAGATTTTTTAAGTACATTAATAGATTATAAATCATCATTTCTTTGTTAAAATTATAATATCAAAAAATGTAATATCTTTGTGATTTGGATTATTGGTCGGACAATAAAGTTTTACATTTCAAGATGTCACCTTGGGTTAAGTGTGATGACATTACTCACTGACATTTTATCAATAATGACGGTAATTGTGCGTGCACTGTGCACAATGTATGCAAATGAGACTCCCTCGAGTGCTTGTGTCTTTATGAGTGTGTTCCTTCCACCAGGCTCGTCTCCAGTCCTGCGGGAGCTGACGGAGGAGGAGAGGCAGCAGATCCTGCACTCTTCGGAGTTTCAGAGTTTCTTCGACTCCAGCATCCGGGTGATGGAGAGAGCTCTGGCCGAAGACAGCAACATCTTCTTCGACTACAGCGGCCGGGACCTTGAGGACAAAGAGGGGTGAGCCGGGAGGAAGAGGGAGGAGGAGGGAGGGAGGGAGGGAGGAGAGAGTCTGTGTTTGGATGTGAGAGCACATGTGAGTGTTTACTCGCATGCCTCCAAACTAAGAAATGTGCAAAGACTGACTCATGCCCACTGTGTCACTCTAGGGGCCCGAGAGCTCCTTTGTTCTTCAAAATACATGTCTTCCCACTGATGTCACCCTCTCATGGGAAACTGACAACCAATATGTCTTAAAGAACATTGTCTTAACATCTGAAGAGTTGCCTCCAAATGGAGGTTATCTAAGTGTTGGTTGAAGTTATAAGAGTCATAAGTGCAAACATGTTTTAGTATCTTGAATACAGCTCACTACAACTGTGACCACTGCAGCCACAGTGAAGCATGAAGCCGGTGGTCAAATAGAGATTATGTCTGAAACAGGCCGTGGCTCAACATCGGTCCTCTTCTTTTTTTCCATGGGCATGCTATTTATGTAAATGTTCCAACATAAGCTGCACTTCACTACCTGGTTTAATTACTGTTCGTTCTCACGTAGCATTGCAGACAAAGTGGATCATTCACACTTATTAGTGAACATTATCTGTTGTAATTAGCACTTAGTATGTGATTCTATTTACAACTGAAGGTCTGGTAACTGCGCTTCATTAACACATATTGTATGTTTGTTAGACACAAAGACATCACCAGTTCTTTATGTTTTTATTTACCACGGTGTACTTTGGTCCTAGACTACTTTTGACTTGTAAAAGCCTTCTCTGTACTTTCTATGGCTACTACACTTTGTGACTCTCCACATTGGGGTCACCTTAGCAATGATCTCAAATGACCCCTGCAGACAGCAGACAGCAGGTTATCTCATGTTATCTCTACGGTCTCTTTACAGAGACTTGGGTAGCGGCTCCAGTCTGTCCCTCAGTCGACTCTTCTACGATGAACACTGGTCGAAACATCGCGTGATCACCTGCCTTGACTGGTCCCCTCAGGTGAGCCCTGCAAGCCTTCAGTTGATTGTGAATCTAACTCACAAATGTTAAGTCTTGGCACCAATTATACAGATGTGTTAAGCATCACTATTATAATATGCATGTTTATCCCTCTCTCTCTCTCTCTCTCTCTCTCTCTCTCTCTCTCTCTCTCTCTCTCTCTCTCTCTCTCTCTCTCTCTCTCTCAGTATCCTGAGTTGCTGGTCGCCTCCTATAACAATAATGAAGATGCTCCCCATGAACCGGATGGTGTTGCCCTAGTATGGAACATGAAATTTAAGAAGGCCACACCAGAGTACATCTTTCACTGTCAGGTACTTAAACCTATCGAACCTCACACATACCCCCATGACTAAAGAATATGATGGCAGAATATGATTTGTTCCTCTGGTTTGTGGGTGGTTAGTTGCAAACATGAACCATGCAAACAACTGCTGCAGAGATACACGCTGAAAAAAACAAAACATCTACCTTCTTTCTCTCATCTCCTTGTTTGCCTCTCAGCATTTCACATTCAAAAGCACTATTATTCTCCTTCATATGATTCTCTTTTCTACCCTATAATGAGAGCACCTTTGTGACTGAAAAGTATAGAGTGAAGGAAAGGGAAATGAAAGGCAGCTCCACATGCGCTCATTTGACCCTCCAGATTGGATTATAGCCGAGTCGCTGCCACTGTAGGCCAGTTTTAAATGGCAGAAACCCACTTTGGTGGGAAAGAATCTCATTGATGGGTGAGATGCTAATAGCAAGTGACACTGAAAAAACGGTAGGGAGGAGAGAAGGGAGAGAAGGGAGAGAAGGATTGGGTGTGAGGGCTTCACGGCTCCCACGAGACAGGCGAGGCCATATAGAGACGTCTTGGTAGTTAAATGATGTGGCCTACCACTTCCTAATCCAACGCTGCCACATGTGTGTGTTAGCCCACCCACATTGATGCTGTGTCTAATGTCAGCAGTGCTGCGTTTCCCAATAATTGACAAGTTTTCCTCACAGACTTCACTGTAAATCTGGAAATACACCTGTAACGGTATTAATGTGACAGGCATTCACCTCACTGCTCAGAAATAAAATGCACACACATACTGCACTCTCACATTTAAGCTTCAGTGAAACAGGGGAAATGGATCCGCTCTCCTTTTCCAAACACATACAGAACCACATATTCCCACAGACCGCACCCTGCGTGCAAATATTTTCGATATGAAGCTCGCCATATAAGTCTAGCTCCATAATGGATTTTTAAAGCTCTCCGTTCATTCACTGCACCATAATTCATGCCGCTGCTGAAATCCATGTGGTCTCACGGATAGATTACAGCGATGGATCTGCAGGATTCAGTAGTTTTTCCATGTGGTTCTCTGACGAAATATGTACAGTACATCTGACTTTATTAACAATGTGGTTTCTGAGCATGCGGATTTGTGAATCGTCAGTGTTGAATATTAGAGGTTTGTGTGATCAGCTGATAAAATGCTCTGTTCATCTTCAGGAAGCTGCAAATGTGTACAACAGAGGTGAGTTGTGCTCAAGTTTAAGTGGAAATGTGGTCACTGGAATACAATGGCGTCTGTTTGCATTGAAACACAGAGACATGGTGATCTGTAACATAACAAAGCTTTGTTTTTGGTGTTTGTTTTTGATTCTCCAACTCGTACAAACCACTTCTTCAAACACAGTCGCCTTGTCCACATGCTGAGATTTGTTTTTTTAAGTGAGTGTTTACTGGAAAGATGTGCATTAGATGAAGTGATATCAGATGGAGAAAAGACGGAAGAAAAACTGAGAGAGAACAGAAACTCCCAAGTGCCCCACTTTTCCTACCGCCCCCACGTTAGTCAGTGAGTTAGTGTGGCCTGGGGCTGAGCCATGGTCTTTTCATGAGGGGAGAAAGAAAAGTGAATGACCAAAAAACAGAAAGGAAGATAGAGTGGGGAGCAAATGAGCAAGGACTTAGAAATGGAGTGCCCATATAAACAGAAGATGAATGGATTGGAAATAGAAAGAAAGAAGAGTTAGTGAATCAGCCATGACTTCCCCTGTCACTGTTGGATTTGGATGAAAGGAGCACAGGAGCGGTTAGACGAGAGGAAAGAGGAGAAGAGACATTTCTTTCTTGCTCCTTTCTTTCTGCGGGGCCTTTTGCAAACAGAGTCGCGACTCCCTAGTTAGCCGCGGATCAGATGGCTCTTAATGTGCGAGCATGTTCTGCCGTGTAACCCCCCCCCCCCCCCCCAAAACCACAGGGCCGGGTGCCTCTTCCCCTCTTTTTCTCTTTTTCTTTTTCTCTTTTTCTTCAGTTTTTCTTTTCACCTTCCACCTCCCCGCCCTCAGCTCAAGGAGCAGAGAGGCGAGCTGTGCTTTCTACTTCTGCATCTGTTGCAGGTTTCATTTGGTGGATGGTTAGATTGATAGCTGAGTACTATCTGTGTGCATGCACATGTTGATGTGAGTATCACACACACGTGTAAAGACCGTGTGTGTGTGTGTGTGTGGAGGATACAAAGGAATGACAGTGCAGGGTCGGTATTGGAGGGTTGGGGTTTGTGGTTGAGGTCTGGTTCAGCAGAGGCTTTATTGTATAAGGCTTATAGAAAGCTTCATGTTTCAGATGGGGTTTTGGTGAGGTCAAGCTTCTATATGTCGTGTCTGGCTGTGTGCAGTTTGGTGGATGAGCTTAGCAAAGAAAAACTGTCCTCTATTAACGAACGTTTTCTCGTTAGGGTTTGATAATCTCAGATCTCTCGAGTGCAGTGTTGCTGGTTTTCTGGACTTTTTGGAGCTATATTTTGATACAGATGATTCCCTGTTATAGAGACCTTGTTTAGTTGCATTAGACGCTACACACTCATTTCTTATTCGCAGGGTTTTTTCAGTTAGTTGTTGGGATCTCAGTCTCAGTGTGTCTGACTTTAGGCAAGTGTACTCTGGGGATTGTGCGCTAACATTCTTGGCCAAATGCAGCCGTGTTGTAATATCACATTCTAATGCAATAGTTCGACTGACAGGTCCTGGTTTGATAAATGTTCCCTTGTGGACTAAACAAATCTGACAGTTATGCATTCAATGTTCCACCTCTTTCACTTCTTCCTGCTCTGCTGTACCTTACACTTCTTTATTACAGCCTTTCACAGGAGTACCATGATTAGTTGCTTGTATTGTTGATCATATTTGATTTTTCTTTTGCTCTTGGGATGAAAACAAAAGTATTAAAAGCATTAAAAAGCAATTCAAAGTCACATTTCAGAATAATTTGACTGCAGATTTATCAATTCCATTTATAGTGATACATGGTATTTAGCTTAAGAAATCTGGTCAAAACCGTTTTAATACATAGATCCAGTTTTATAATTACATATCTTTATACATTGGGTTATTTATGCCCCTTATTCATGGTATTTATTAAAAAAATATATTATGAACTGCAGTTGACTACATTAAATATCTAATTGTTCTCTAACACCACTTAATAAAGCATAAACTATATTTGAAATCAAGCAGTATCTCAGTATACTTTACAATCCCCTCAAGGACCCCGGGCAGTTTCATGACCCCACTTTAGCAGCCAGTGACCTGTAGTGTAGTGGAGGAAGTGTGTGATCCATCCGTAGAAAGGGGGGGGGCTGCTGCCGCTGCTGTGGATTCTGGTACCAGAATCGTGCCTCCCATCATCATGGCCGTCTCAGCAGTTGGACCCATCATCGCCCCATCCCAGTTGGGTCCAATCTTGTAACTTCACACCAGCCTCTCAAGTGGGCAAAGTCACACCACATTAAAGGGCCTGCTTGACTTAAAACCTCTGCCGAACCCCCCAAACCGCACGCCTCCCTGTAACAACCCCCGCCGCTACTGTCATATTCCATTGGACTCAGTCATATTTTTATTAATATCTCGCTGCCTTGCGTCGGTCCCAAGGCCTTTGACACTTCCAGAAAGGTTGAGAAAGAGAAGCAGAGCAGGAGGGAGGGAGGGAGGGAGGGTGAGGGTGGAGAGAGCATTATTCTCAGGCCTTTTCTAAGTTGGAACCCGTGTGAAATTACTCCGGAGGATGAAGGCATTGTGTTTAGAAAGCTTAGCAGAAGTCCTGTAAGCGCACGGGTTTATACTGTGAGACTGTATTTGATTTGTGGGACGCTAAACAGATGTAGCTTCTACTGGCAAAAACATATGTAGTGTTGAATTTTGCGGTAAATGACATTATTTTGTACAACTTTGGCTGTGGCCATCGGACGTTGTTTTTATTGGTATTATTTGGAGAAATGAGTCGATCTTTTGTCTTCCGTTCATTTTGCAAGAAGAACCAAGAAGCGTGAGGTGGCACTCCTCAGAACAATACCAACCTGTGGCCTTTAGGTTCTTCTTTTTTTGATCTAAATCAGAGAACATTTTCAGTTGTTCTTTATTTAATACTAATGCATTAAGCAGATTGGAAGTTAAAGGAAGAGTTGAATGTTTTAGGGAAAACATAGCAAGAAAGCATATTTCCTAAAATGTCAGACCTTTAAAAAAAAGTATCAGTACTGTAGTACAACTAAGTGTTCACCAAGAATTAAACATTTAAACATTTTCTAAAACTACTCAGGTTTAGTGAGAGTGGCAATATTAAGATTGATATAAATGTATTTGGAACAAAGAACTCGTAGCATCTGTATGGACATTTATATATCAGAATAGGATAAAGCACTGTATGGTTGAGTTGAAGAATAATTATATTTACAACACAAAACCATCATTAGAGCCACAAAGCAGCAAAAGTGAACATATGTGCCAAGCAAACGAAGAAGATATGGAAAATAAAGGAGCTCGAGGAGGCAGAGAAAGGCCTGTGTGTGCTCCCAGAGCCTCCTCCTCGTGCTTTCCCTCCGTCAAACCCTCATTCTTTGCCTGGTGAAATTGAGACTCGGCTTGGTATTTCTCTCTCCTTGCCAGAAACCACAGAGTGACAAAATCCGTGGGGTGTCATAAACGAGCGAAGCCAGGGGGAGAAAGGGAGGAGAAAGGTGGTTGGGAGGAGGGGGGAGGTTGAGAAGCGAGGATGCAAGGGAAGACAGTCGGATCCATCTGGTCCTGATAAGGCAGAGTGGAAAACAGATGAGTGCGGTGAGCGGGGGGGGGAGGGGGGAGGAGAGGAGGGATGGAGCGTGGATATACTGTCTGCCGTGCCCTATCAGCCCCCCCGCCTCCCTCTTTCTTCTCAACATCGCACTCTCGCTCCATTTCTGCCTTCTCAAGCTGACTTAAGCAACAGTTTGTTGCCCGAGGAAAGAACGAAAGAGAGGAGGCAACAAAGGAGGGAGTGTTCGTCTCTCTCTAGCTTTCTTTCTCTCTCTGTCATTCCTTCGAACCACCCTAATCCCTTGCTGGGTGCCATCTTTCATCAGGGCCTACCATGTGTGTATTATCCTCTACAGAACACTTCCCATCAATATAATAAGGGCTGCCAGAAGCACATAGCCTTGTGAGCCTGTGTGAGATATGATAGATGATACTCACACACACACACACACACACACACACACACACACACACAGCAGACCTTGCCTGAGGTAAGAAATGAAACCCTGCGAGAGTGTCTCTTCCTGTACAACTTTCACAATTCATCTCAGGCCCAATATAACGAAGTGACTCTCTCCGCTGCTTTTTCTTCCGGGAGCTGTCACTCCTCACATCCTCTGCGTCTGGGCTGGCAGGAGATGACTTGGCAGGTGTCTGACCCGCGCCGCATGTGAGATGAGAACCATCCACAGAGCCACTCTGCGTTTTTGGAAATGAAATGTCAGGCTCCGCAACGACTCAGCCCCGATATGGAGATGCAATCATAGCGGGAGCATTGTCGACACGAGAGTCGTTGAGGTGTTATTTAGACAGATGTGGTGCTCGTGTGACTGATATGTCCAAACGTATCAATCTGAGAGGAAGAGGAGCTGCAGGGGATGGGAGGAGTGTGGCTGCATTTGATTTAAAGAAAAAGTTTGACATTTTGGGAAAATATGCTTATTCGGAAGTTAGATAAAAAGATTGATACCACTTAAGTCTGTAGGGTGAGTATGGAGCTGCAGCCGGGGACAGGTTAACTTTGCACAAAGATTGGAAACAGGAAATGAACGCGGCGGCTCTGTCCAGGGTAACGGCACCTTTAAAACTCTCTAATTAACACGTAACTCCTTTGTTTGATACGTACAAAGCCAAGGTGTGAAAATAATGTGTTCACCTTTTTATTGGGGGGGGGGTTGTGCACCGGTCCAGTAACTTGCTGGAGTCTCCGCTTGTTGCCTGGCAACTGCTTCTGGCCAAGAAATAGTCCAGTCCTGTTTTCCGTTATTTCCAGTCTTTGTGTCGATGTGGCTGCTGGGAGCTGCTTCATGTCGAGCTCACAGATAAGATACACGTGAGAGTGGATCTCCTCATTCAACGCTCGGCAAGAAAAGCGTTTCCCAAAATGTCAAACTTTTCCTTTAATTCAGAATATTAGCGCTCCACATGAAACATCTCAAACGGTCATGTTTACACACTGCCAGTTAAATGTCTTGTAATAGATGCAAAGTGATTCCAGTCATTGACGGCAAAGGCTCGTGAATGAATATAAAGTCAACAGAAATCCAACATAACCAAGCGCTCCATAATTCAGCTCGAAACTCGGTCATTAATTTCCTACATGACATTCAAATTGAGAATCCGCTTTAGAGTGTCAACCAATTCCCCTTGAGCTTAAATCATAAACGTCCTTATAGCGCGGGACAAATTGATCTTACTTCAGCACCAAATGACATACAGTACATTTAAAAGGCATAGAACTCCAAAACATATGTGCCGATGTGACATTTGATTAGAAGCGTTTAAGGAGAAACGGCTTTTATGTTGAGGCCAAGTTCTTGCTGGCAGGCGGCTCAAAGTGCATCGGGACAAAGCCGAGCTAATTGTCGGTAGCTCTTTCACTAAGCCTGACAGTACATGAGGGGAACGATGGTTTAACATGTGGTTTCTCAAAGAGTGGATTCAGAGTTTAGTCAGGATTTCTCCTCTTAAGATGGGGACACTGATAGGGCTTAGGAGTTAAACTAACATGTGGAGCAAATAGACGGGGGCTCTTGATTTCATTTGGCTTCTCTTTGTCATTACTCATGTGGGGTAGAGATGTTTATTTAGCGTGATAACTGGTGGAAGAATCAGAGAGCAGGGATGTTTTCTATTTGTGTCTGTATGTTTGTGGATTTGTGTGTCTATCTTAAATTCTTTATGGCGTTAAAAGTAATAAAACAAATCCATCTTTACTGGGTAGGTCAAAGAGAGGAAGGTGTAGTGAGCTTAAAGATCGCTGTATTCATACATTTGAGGTAGTTACTAACAGAGAAAGTGATTACGGAGGGAAAAGACCGTATTAAGGGAGGTAAATAAATAGCTTTTGGGGGCAAATATGTTGATTCAATTAGCTTAGTTAGCATAAAGAAAGCAGCCCGGCGTTAGAGCTGCCACTAGCCTTTTATCCGACGGACACATGTGAGAGTGGCATCAGTCTTCTTATCTAACGCTCTGCAAATAAGCACATTTTCCAAAATGTCAAGCTATTATTTTACACAAGAATAAGACACATTTAGCTCTTTAGATATTGTTGTTACGCTTCCTCCGCTCTGCTTCCGTCCTGTCTCGTCACAGAATAAATACCGCTGCTTTTTGAAGACTGATAAATGGTTGCGGTGGTGGAACCATGTGTGTGTGTGTGTGTGTGTGTGTGTGTGTGTGTGTGTGTGTGTGTATGAACCTATTTAGTGGATGTGTGTGTGTGTTTGTGCACAGACAGAGAGGGCAGGACTTGGGTTCATTAGCCCACTGATGGAGTCTGACGGCAGGGTGGGGGGGGGAGACCTCAGACAACCACAGAGTGTAAAGGTCATCCCAAAACTCGTGGATATTAAAAGTGATCAAGTTAAAGGCAGACTCATCCATGTGTATTTGAGTAACAGAGCTCCCGTCTCGACATTTGACCTGAAGTAGTTAACCCTCTTTCTATACTTTTAGTCTCCACACACATCGGCCAGGTTCGGAATATTATTAATAGAAATTAATTTAGAATAAAGCTCATCTATGGCTTCTATGTTCTTTAAACAGATATATTGTTTGGACATTATTCTAATGCAACGTTGGTGCTTTTGCTGCACATATTACACAATAGAACAAATCAACTTACAAAACATAATGTGAATAATAGTTTATGTGCATGTGTGTTACTGCGCGCTAATAAACCTAAATTCCTGATTCCTTTTTATCTGACCGTGTAAATAAACTTTCCGCAGAGTGCCTCCTTGCCGGCTGACGAGCGACTTTATTTTTACCACCAAAGTTGAGTTTATTTTGAGCCGTGACATCTGAAGCGTCTCCCGAGCCATTCGTCTGGAAGCCGTGACTGCTCAGAAGAAACAAAAAGAGAGAGAGAAAGAGTGTGCAGTGTTTTCTTTTCCTCGGGTTTGTTTTCCAGTCTCCTCTCAAAACGAACTGGGGTTTGGAGTTGGCTGCTTCGCACATGGTGTGGTGGCTGGGGGGGGAGAGAGAGAGGGGAGGGGGGGAGGGGGGGGAGAGTGCGTGAGGGAGAGAAACCAAAAAAAAGAAATGAAAAATAAAAGGAATGTTTTGCTTTTCCTCAACATGAACTGAACATTGTTAGATTTCTTACCTATCTATTAGCAGCTGCTCCATGAGCTCAGTGCATGTTGACACATTAGTGCCTAAAGCACGTGTGTGACGTCTGAACAATGCCTCTGTACGTCAAACGGCCTCCTGCAGCCTCAGCATATAATGTATATATTCTATGTAGATTGTCAGGGTGTTTGTAAAGGGGATACCTGTGAGCCTTAATTGTTTCTTAGAGTGACTTTTACACTGTTCATAAGTTAAATGAAAGAAAAGGAAAACTAGTTTACTCTACTTTGTAATATTGCCACGTGGACGTTCCTGCGAGAATACATGCTGATGAAGGGCATCTTGCCCGAAACGTCCGTGTGGCAATATTAAAATGGATTGTTCTAGTTTTTCTATTCATCTACATTAAAGGTGCAGCCCCCAGTCCTCAAGGTCTCATTGTGAGCGAGTTGTCTGTAGTTTCATTAATGTGGATTTGAATTCTTAAAATCCTATTCATCGTAGTCTAACTGTCTGTTAAACCACCCGTTCTCACAATTAATGAGAAGCGCCGACTCAGAGGCTGACGTGCTGTTTACGGGAACACTAAAACTGTCAATGACGATTCTTCCGACACAAATCTACGACCGTATTGGGCAACAATGCTTTTGCGAAATTCACCCGGCATGTTGTTACAGTTTCACTGCTTTTAATTGTGCTGCGTGTCTGAGCTCCTTGTTTAATGCTCTCTTGGCCCCGTCTCGCCTGCGAATGATCGTTCCTCTCAACACGAACATGCTTCTTCACTAGACGGATGGATGGAGGGATGAATTTGTTAATGCACCACTTACCCTCCTGCAGCGATACGACGCTGAAACATTTTCTCATAACTCCACCGCACAGATGCTTCAGTGGCTCTGGGTCAGGGGAGGCGAGCTGCCGCACGCAGAAGCCCATATGGGACGAGCACTGAAGAGGAACCAAGACTCAATAAATACGGCATTGGGGAGGGAGGGAGTTCAAGGGTGCGCTTGTCATGATGGAGGCTACAGTGAGCGCTCCAGTGGCTGCTGGGGTTTTGATGCTGTAATGTGAAACGGCTGGGGGAAAGAGGACTACAATTCCCCTCTTTGTCTGGTGTCCGCCCCAGCGTCACCCCTCTCTCCTCTCCTCAGTGGACCCTCACCATAGCCAAACTCATCATCTCCCTCTCCGTCTATCTCCCGATGTCCGCCACCCATCACGTTGCCTTGATCACTCATTCTTACTCGCGCTCCGTCTAGCGTTACCGTTTTTCGCTTCATATCTTTCTTTGTTTTTGCTCTTTTCTCACTGCCTGCTGTTTTATCTCCACCTTTCATCCGACCCAATCATTGGTGCTCTCGCTGTGTTCCTTCTTCTGTCATGTCATGCTGTATCAGAGATGTTCCCATAAAATAACCTCATATCTCATCCTCTCCCCTTCTCTGTCCTCAGTCTCCTGTAGTATCTGTGGGCTTTGCCAAGTTTCATCCCAACCTGGTGGTGGGGGGGACTTACTCGGGGCAGATCGTCCTGTGGGACAACCGCAGTCACCGCCGGACCCCCGTCCAGAGGACTCCTCTGTCTGCTGCTGCTCACACTGTAAGACACACACAGTCCAGCGCGACAAACTGTCACTCATAACATTGGTAGAATAAGGCACAGCTGATATTTTAAAATTTCTGCAAAACATAGACAAATAATGTTAAAGAAAAAGATCAGATCTGTGTCTAAGTTTTCTTAGATAGCCAATTATTTCACACACACACACACACACACACACACACACACACACACACACACACACACACACACACACACACTTTTGACTGGAGCAGTCAAATTCTAGACATAGCTGAAAGGACAGCTCAGTTTCGAGGCTCCAGTGAACTCACTGACCCTCGACAAATTACTGAATATACACTTATAATATCTTAAGAGGCGGGTCCGCTTATAATCAAAGCTACTGCAGGCATGTACTGTGGACACACACACACACACACACATACACACTGCTACACATCACCCATGCTGTAGGTTGGAACTCCAACAATGAGGCCGTCACTCTCGTCCTCTCCAGTCAATGAGTCCAGCCATCTAACATTGTGCCGATTGCTGAATGGGTTCTTTGTGCTGCCCAGTCCATAAATCAATTACTGCCCAGTAGTGACATAATGGTTTCACACGCTCCTGTCGTAAAGGAGCGACGGCACACTGGCATGTGGCTGCATCCGTACAAAGTGTCTAATGATGTCATGTGATTAAGGGTGAAATAACTTTATCATTTCAGGACCATGTTAAAAACCTAATTTTATTAATATTATCATCTCCAAATATTGAAATATTAGACAGCCTACCGCAGTTAGGAATTATCCAATAATTATTATATAAAAT
Source organism: Cottoperca gobio (assembly GCF_900634415.1). Lineage (NCBI taxonomy): Eukaryota > Metazoa > Chordata > Actinopteri > Perciformes > Bovichtidae > Cottoperca > Cottoperca gobio. The sequence goes on along the minus strand of NC_041365.1, from coordinate 4,598,180 downwards.
GACAAATGTGCAGAAATATTTTAATCCAATCCAAATGTATTTATAAGACACATTTAAAAACAACAGTTGACCAAAGTGCTGCCTCTATTTCATCTGTAATGATTGAGACCTCTAATGAGACTAATAAGGATTTGCCATATGCTGCAGAATAACAAGCATTGTAGTGGAGACTGTTGTAATCACATTATCTCTTCTATTGTGCAAGTGTGTATCCCCACCCGTCTCATGTACGCTCCTGTGTGTCTTTACGTCTCGTATCGTGTGTGTGTAGCACCCGGTGTACTGCGTGAACGTGGTCGGCACCCAGAATGCCAACAACCTGATCACTGTGTCTACAGACGGCAGGATGTGCTCCTGGAGTCTGGATATGCTCTCCCAGCCACAGGTGCACAACACACTCAGCAACTAACACATTGAAAGTATTTGTTCAAATGCAACGTCAAGACATAACAAAAGTCATAGTATAGTATGTCAAAGAAATGTCATTAAAAAGTCACTGTATATAGTTCGTCATAAAAAGTCACCGCATATTATCATGAAACATGAGTAAATCATCGTATCTCATAACAAATGTTATGAAAAATCATAGTCTAGTATGTCATAAAGTCATATATCATATGTCACAAATAAAGCATAATATATTGTGTTATAAAGAAATGTCATAAAAAGCCAATGCATAGTATAATTCATGAAAAACATCATAAAGAAACGTAGTATAGTACGTCTATAAATTCTATAAAAAGTCTTTGTATAGTATGCCATAAAAAAGAGGCTCACACAATGTCTGTCTGTCTCTGTGTGTGTGTGTGTGTGTGTGTGTGTGTGTGTGTGTGTGTGTGTGTGTGTGTGTGTGTGTGTGTGTGTGTGTGTGTGTGTGTGCTGTAGGAGACCATGGAACTGGTTTACAATAAATCCAAACCTGTGGCGGTGACAGGCATGGCTTTTCCCACGGGAGATGTTAACAACTATGTGGTGGGGAGTGAGGAGGGCACTGTGTACTCTGCATCCAGACATGGCAGGTTGGTGGACACACACACACATGAAGAAGACACCACAAACATATCTTTGCTGGATCACACGTGTGTTTGGACTCCTGTTTAATGTCTTTATATGCGTGGATAATATAGAATTACAAAATCACAGTAAAATATACATTCAGAAAGTCAAGGAAAGAAATGAAACTGTAAAATAGTTTTATAAAAATGTAATTGATGTTTATCCCATTCATCGAAGAGATGTTTCACTTTTAATAAAAGTTCCTTTACTGTGCTGTAAACCACTTCACAGCTTTGTAATTAAACAAGTTAAGACCACTGAAACACTTCACAGCTGACTTATGTGGTTCTACGCTTGTGTTGTCCTTCCGCAGCAAGGCGGGTATCTGTGAGATGTTCGAGGGCCACCAGGGCCCGGTGACAGGCATCAGCTGCCACGGCGCAGTGGGCACCGTCGACTTTTCCCACCTCTTCATCACATCCTCTTTCGACTGGACCGTCAAACTCTGGAGCACCAAGGTATGACGGGTGTGTGTGTGCAAGAGAGGAAGACAGGGAGAGGATGTGCGGGGGTTGATTGTGGACTCCCAAGAATTTGCATAGAGAGTGAAAAAATGTGTGTGTGAGAGAGTTGAGAGAGCTAATGAGTGAGGGGGGACAGCTGAGTACTACAGGTGAGCAACAACAGTGCGTTCTGTTACGGGCTGTGTGGATACTGTGTGGGTGTGTAGGGAAATTATTCAATAGCAGAGTGACACGATAAGGGTCTGAAGTGTCGCAGTGTTGTAAATCCCCTTCTCCGATCAGCAGACAAAACTTCCCAAGATCTACTAATACAGCGCTGTAGTTTTATAGATGGTACAGAAGAGGTGCACTGACAATACAACAGGCTGAGGAGGTTTGCCTGTGAGGCCGAACTCAGGGCCCTACTTCCCCTGAGGTGTAAATATAATGTAAATAGGCTTTCATTCTTCTTCATTCAATCTTGTATCATAATTACGACCTCATTGATTTGATTTAGCTGCTGATTATAGTTTTAAATAAATTGCACACATTCAGCTCGTTGAGGAAACGTTGACCGTGACACTGCGTTAACCCTAACAATGAAATCAGATCAGTTTCTTATACGAGCCGGTCTTCATCAGACACACTGTTAAAGGTGGGCGCTCCTCCTCTCGCTGGTCAAACCGATGTGATGAATTCTGTTTGGCAGCAGTTCAGTGGCAATAGAAGGCCGACTCACTGTTTTTATTGAAGTAGGCAGGAAATTTATTTGATTTTATTTGCACACACATGACTGTTAAAATCCAGAAACTTGAAAAAGAAATAAGAAAAGTGACAGGAAAGGTAAAAAAAGGGAAAGTATATCAAATATATTAAAGTCTTGGGTGGAAAGGATAACGAGTAATGGGAGAGCAAGAAACCGTATCACAACTTAGTGCATGTGATGCAGACACAAGAAGAAGGAAAGAGGGGAGGAAGGGAAATAGTGAGAGAGAGGAACATGAATAGAAGAGTCAGCAGAAGAGAGTGAGAGGAGGCTCTTTAAAGACAAAACAGTGTCATGGTCAATAGTGTGGGTGATGCTAACGTTGAAGGACAGAGGGATCAACATGAACAGGGCGTCAAACAGCAAACACAGCCAAAAATCAAAGAGAGACCTATTCAATATGAGGAAAATACATAATGCATATTGCATAATACCTTCAGCTTTATGCGAGATCCAGTTACAGCTTTCATGCTTGGCTGTGACAGGCAGTAAAACACTCTGATGAATTTTAGCTCATGTTTGCAGGCAGCTAGTCCAAAAGCCTTGTGTGAAGGGTCCCGTGATGCGTATTAAAATATTTCAGCGGATTTTCACCAGAAGTGTGTGTTATTTTTCAGGATTTGGGAATTCCCTGTTCTCTGAGGGGCACCGCAGGAATGTGTGTCTGTCTCTTATCCTTCATAACCCATATTTGTGTGTGGACAGGCAGAATACCTGCGTGTGTGTGTGCGTGTGTGTGTGTGTGTGTGTGTGTGTGTGTGTGTGTGTGTGTGTGTGTGTGCGTGTGTGTGCGTGTGTGTGTGTGTGTGTGTGTGTATGTGTGTGTGTGTGTGTGTGTGTGTGTGTGTGTGTGCGTGTGCGTGCGTGTGCGTGCGTGTGCGTGCGTGTGTTTGTGTGTGTGTGTGTGTGTGTGTGTGTGTGTTTGTAAATATAGACACACCACACATGCCTCACATGCACCTTTAGCAAGCTGCCTTTGCTTACCTAAAATCCCCCCGAGGTTTGCCTTCAACCCTACTGTTGTAACACACACACACACACACACACACACACACACACACACACACACACACACACACACACAGTGAATTCTCTCTTTGCATTCACGTTTGGCCTCACAGTTCAGAAAGGGTCTCGCACAGAAGTCTGCTGATGTTTTTACACTCGGCGGTGCAAATATTGTGGTTAGCGAAAACATTCTGAGTCGGCCGGTGTGTGAAGACATCACGACAGCTGGGAGTGGGTTCATGATTGTGCATAACTTGAACCGTCTTGCTCTCTTGACCCCAAAACCAGCATATACTAAGCGATTGGATGGAGCATAATCGTTCCACTTGGCTCTCTTAAGAAGTTATTTAAAGGCTGACTTCACGGTCAGTTCAGGTTGTTAACGAGCGTCTGCGTGCTGGAAGTGAGTCTGCACTGTTGGTCTTCAGTTAAGGGTTTTGTGATGTTTTTCCAATTTGAGGACAACATCTCAGTCCCCTCAGCGTGTAGTTATTATATCTAGTGTGAAGGTATCAAGTGATGTTTGTGATGCAGCCAGAATGGAAGCAGTGAATGACATGATTCTAGCCGCTGCAGACATGAGATGCTTTGTTGATTGTAGAGCTGACAAGTTATATGTCGCGTAACTTCCGTGGGACTTTAGCAGATTTTGAAAGCAAGGTCAGAAGGCACAGGCTGACGTATATTTTAGCATCAATATCCTTTCTAAACTTGCTCTGTGCCGTTAACTATCAGTATCCAGTGATGGTTTTCCAGTTCAAACGTGCTACAAGCTCCCCAGCTCCTCCGCACAGGAAAGATAATGACAACCAGTTACTTCACGTGCGGCGCCACAAGGATTAAGCTTAATTTTAAGATTAGTTTTAAGACTTGTTGCTGCAGATTATTTACCCAAATCACCTTATTTAAGAGAGGCAGATTATAGACAGACTACAGTAAAATAGTAGTTTACATTGTGAATAATAGGACATTATTCATCTCATCTCAGATGTGATGTATTACTTGTGTTTGGCCACAAGCACACAATTAAGAAAGAGTGCTTGACGTTGCATCAGGAGGCTTTATTCAGCACGGCACATTATCTCAATCAAATGTTGTTTTAAACACAATTTATTAACGTGAAACACAAGAGCTAGAGGATGAGTAAAAAACGTGTGAGGGCGAGACAGCGAGAACATAAACAGGAATGGCTCAGCGGATCCACGGCTGAATCTGTGAGGTGGAGAAAGATGACCTTTGCTGTCACCCGCCGGCTGGAAAACAGGTTCAATCGAGGCTTGAAATTGGTTCGGCTCTTGTTTGCTTGCGTTTATGTGAGTGTGTATCTGTCTGCGGGTTTTTACAGCCTTTCAGAACAACTGCGGAGAAGGAGAGTAAAGGTGATGGAGAGAAAGAGAAGGAATGAGAGGAGAGAGAGAGGAGAGAGAGAGGAGAGAGAGAGAGAGGGAGAGAGAGAGGGAGAGACTACATTCCTTCTTTTGCTCCTCCAGCCAACCTGTCTCCTGCCCCTCCCTCTCTACCTGTCAGGAATGCAGTTTGTGAGCCTCTGGAATCCTAACAGATGGGCAAACACACACTCATATTTGTATTAAGCAATATTCCCACACTTATATAATTTATCCTCCATCTTTAATTGCAGCACAAGCAGCAGCCTCGAGACCTTGGCTGCGCTCGCAGAGTCTGTGCGCCTCCAGGGCAAAGTTCCAAGAGAGGACACGTACACAATAATGGAAGGCGTAGGTTTTCTTTTAAAATCTTTTTTTTATTGACAACAACAAATGATGACAGTAATACCATCGAAGTTAGATGAAAAAGACGTGAGGAAAAGAAAAAATCAAATAGAAATGTTTGTGAAATGTCTTATTGTAGCCTAACTAAATAAGAAATGGTGTTTAAAGACTCGAGATAATAAAAGCTGTGTTTCTATGATGTGCACACAATTTGAGTGCACTTCAAAAGACCTTTACTCCCTAATGTCTGACCCCAACCTGAAATAACTAAAGAGTTATTCAGTGAAATATTTGAACCTACTTCTAAGGATGCTCTTTGTCCTCCTGCTCTGCTTTTAAGGACATTTGGTCTCCATAACGTCACAAACACAAAGAATCAATATTATCATGTTGTCTCATCTCAGGTATATCAGAGTGTATTAAGTAACAAAAAACAGCAATAAAGTTTAAGACAATTTTCAGTATCAGTCGGGCTCTACGTGCACACACTCCTAACCTCCGTCCATTGTCCACCCCTCCTTTTCCATCTCTTCCCATCTCTCTCTTTCTCTCTCTCTCTCTCTCTCTCTCTCTCTCTCTCTCTCTCTCTCTCTCTCTCTCTCTCTCTCTCTCTCTCTCTCAGACAGCTGTTGTGTTGAGGTTACAGTACACCTTGTGGAGGGGCCCTCCCTTTCATCTCTCCCAGCGGTTTTATGGTTCTGTGTGAATGTGCTAGGCTTTTTAATTAGGCTCTGCACCCAGACAGGCCCCAAGGCTGAGGCAGCGCCACTCTGTCTGAAGCTCGCTCACTCCCTCTCTCCATTCCTTCTCCCTCTCTCTCTCCTCTCTCTCTCTCTCTCTCTCTCTCTCTCTCTCTCTCTCTCTCTCTCTCCCTCTCTCATTTCTTTCTATCTCCAGTGTGTCATCTTCTATAATCCCTAACTCTCTCTCTTTTTGTCAACAGTGCTTTATCACACTAAACACACTCTATAGATTTCCTCTTTTCTGTCTTTCAGCACAACAAGCCTTTGTACTCATTTGAGGACAACGCCGACTATGTGTATGACGTCATGTGGTCGCCCGTACACCCTGCGGTCTTCGCCGCCGTGGATGGCATGGGCCGCTTAGACCTGTGGAACCTCAACAACGACACTGAGGTGTGTGTTTGTGTGTGTATGGGCAGTGCTGGGTGAATATAGGTCATTACGGGCGTGTTTTTCTCCGTCATCTCTTTGTGTGTTGATGTGCGTGTGTGTGTTTGGTGTCCTCAGGGCCTGTTGCTGGGCCTCAGCCCGAACCGCACAACCAAACACCCAAAAGCCTTTTCCCTCCCATCACCCCCCACCCCACCCCCCCATCCACCACCACCACCCTTCCACATCCCTCCCTACACACACACACACGATTCAAGATTCTGTGGGCGTTTCCCGCAGCCCTCGCTTTAAATCAAACTGGGGTGACAGCTCCTCGTCTCAGCTCCCACCGAGACGTCCCGCTAACATTCCTGCAACGTCTGTCCAACGTTGAGGCAACCTCAGGACCCCACCGCCTCGTCTCATCTGCCTCCCACACTCTGTTCCATCGGTGAAGTACACAGATGTGTAGGAGACCACGAGCAGAGAGCCCCAGCCCTCAGTCCGCAGTCCCATGCTGGAGATGGAAATAATAAAAGGAGAAAGTTCAGGCCACGGGTTGAGTTTCTCAGAGCTGCGGGGAAAGATTTATTTTCAGAAGAGAGCATTTGAGGCCAGTGAAGGAAAGATCATTTTATTATTCAGTTGAATTACATACAACATAACATGTAATACATTTATAGTATGAAATAAAATAAATGACATACCTGTTCTTCCAAAACAGTAGCAATCTCAGCTGAATGATCTTATGGCCATTTTATTCTACAAGTCACGCACGTTTGCAGTTTCTTATTGATTAAAGGAATAGTCTGACATTTTGGAAGATAAGTGCATTTCACAAAAATGTTGAACTATTCCTTTAAGGAGGAAAAAGTTGCATTATAGAGCAAAGATATCTCCAGCCATGAGTCTGAAAAATCTACTTTTGTTTGCAACTGAGTGGGCAGCGAACCTTTTGATCACGCAAGTAGAAGGATTCTTCATTCTCCTTCTCTCTTGGTTTCCATGGAGACACAGTGCCTTTTTTTTACTTTTCATCTCATTTTCTTGCAGCCACATATAAAATTCACATCTCATCTCCCAGGATTGTTTGGTCTCATCTTATCTCTCTCTTGTTTTAACCCCGAAGCTGTCCTGCACTGATCCCATCACTAGCGTTGGGTTTTCCCTCTGCGGCGCAGACGAACACTTTCCCATGGTTCCCTCAACAGCGGCCTTTTCACAGACTGAGGAAGAGTTAATTATCGACAGTCTAACTCGGCTAATAATGTCCTTTATGAGAATCATTTGCTCAGACAAACACACACACACACACACACATACACACACACACACACACACACAAACGGATGTAGCAAACACATGCAAGTCGTACACAGTGTAATAGCAACAGACTTCCATTGTTGCCATCATATTAAAAACACACATAACGACACTAACGGAGCAGCGCGGCGCGCCTGGTTCTCATTTCCAGCACACACACACACACACACACACACACACACACACACAGACATATACAGCCAATTTAAAGCGCTCAGTTCAGATCCACTTGGGCGGAGCGGTGGAAGCTAGCAGGCTAATGGCAGTCAGTCTGTGGTTAGCTCTGCTTTAAATACGCAGAAGCTCGGTGTGTGAGGCGACATGATGCCAAGGCCTCTGTCTCCACTGGTGACATGTGTCAGACTCGCTCGCCACATGTCAGGAACAGTTTATGGAAACGCTACAGATGGTTTTAGGTTTTTAAAGGTGCAACACGAGCACTGCTGTTTACCAAAAAGAGCAACAGCTCAGCCACAACAGCAAACATGAGTGCAGTTATAATACAGTAAATAGCACTGTGTGTGTGTGTGTGTGTGTGTGTGTGTGTGTGTGTGTGTGTGTGTGTGTGTGTGTGTGTGTGTCCACATTTGAATGAGAAGTTGTAAATTTGACAGCTATCAGAGTATTTGGACAAAGTTGTTCTTTCAATGTTGTAAACGTGTTCTGTAAATTAGACTGTAATGGCATAATGTTCCCATTTTCCAATAAACATTAAGAGGAATGGCTTAAACTGCAATTAGGCTCATTAAATAAAAAGAAATAAAGGACTCAGTAGACTTGATGTGAATGTGAATCTTTATTTTTTGAGCATTTGTTTTAGAAATGGAAAGAAGTTTTTCATTTGATTTGATGGAACTGGTTTGTAACTAACAAACAAACTCACATTAAGTCGGCTACATTCATCAACAAGGTAAATGCCACACTAGCAGCTGTAACCGAGAAAACAAAACAGTTTTTACACCACTTGCCTGCAGGCGGCAGGCTGCAGGTTGTGGTGTTTTTATGGATGTATTGTAGGGTTTTATAAAGGTTTATGTTCCTCATTAGAGGCTAACATAGTATTTTCATTTATTTTCCAAAGTACATTATGTGCTATAGTCCTATCACTCCGAAACAGGATTGAGTTCTTATATGTCTGGCCAATTCCTTGTCTTAATATGGTGTTTTTATAAAGTGAAGTATGCCATAAAAAGCATAGTTAAAGTCATAGTATAATTTCATTAATTAAAAAAATCATAGTATTTTATGTGATTAAAATATCATATAAAGTCATCGTATAGTATGTCCTTAAAAATAAATTATTTAAAAAAAGTCAAAATATAGTATGCCATAAAAATATTTAAAAAGTCTTTCAAAATAATTATTTAAAAAAGTCAAAGTATAGTATGCCAAAACAAAGCCATAAAAAAGTCATAATATACTATGTTTATTATACATCCCAGTTTACATGTGAACATCAGATTTGCATGAATGTGACCTATATGTGAAGTATGAAAATGTACAATATTGATACAAAAACTGAATTTGTTATTTGTTTAACTTCTTGTCCACCAGGTACCAACTGCCAGTGTGACCATCGAGGGGGCTTCGGCCCTCAACAGAGTCCGCTGGTCGTCGGGGGGGAAAGAGGTTGCTGTGGGCGACTCAGAAGGCAGAGTCTGGATCTACGACACTGGAGAGGTACAGATAACACTGCAAGCCTTTAAAAGAGCAGAATCCTTTTTGGTACCCAGAAATAAGGGCAGAGTGAGACTCCTCTTTTCCACGTAATGATTAACACTAACATTTTTAAAAAGTGCTTCTCATATAATGTTCATATTTTTGCAGCCTGCTCCGGGTAAATAAATCTGCTGAGTACATCGTTGTTGCATTCGCTGCGACGCATGGAGCTGGTGGTTCTTGCGGGTGGAGTTTGCAAACAATCAAAAGATTTAATTACACCCTAGGTGTCAAAAGCAGGAGTGTGCTACAAGGACCAAAACGTGCTGCACTGTTGCAATTAAGTTGTACTGGAGTAGATTGATTGAGAGGTTTCAGTGCCGGGTACTGTTGCTCCTGGTGTTGCTAAATGAAACATCAGTGATACCTCCCTCTCTCCTGAGTCAACCAAAATAAACTGGCATGTGGCGGGAAACACTGCCGCAAATAGTGAAAATTGTGTATGTAATTTTAACCCGAGTCACGATTTTACAATGTTGAGTTTTTACAGTGAATACTGTAGTTTTATGTCTCATGTGTATTCGCTCCACTGACTTTGGCGAAACACATGCACTAATGCAACCTCCACATGCACCACTGTCAGCATTGCCATGAATGTATGCGTTTGATCCCCCCCCTCCCTCTTTCGTGTCCTTGTAAAATGGCCTCCACATGACTTTGCCACCACCACAAAGCGGCCAACCAGCCGGCCTGCGCCTGTATGTCCTCCTGTTAGGATCCCCATGAGAGGTTAGCCTAGCCGCTGGGCTAATTTTAGCATCTTTTTGTTGTGTGGTGAGTTGGAGAGAGGCTCGGCCGGGCTGGTGGTCTCCACGCTGGGTTAATGGTAGCGAAGAGTCATCAATAAAATTGGAGGGGGTTGAAAGGTTTTATGACTCCAAAGAGGAGTGTGTATGTGGTGCTTGATGGGGGGGGGGGATTGACTTCACTAGAAACTCTCCTCGTATAGCTAAAACTAGTAACAGCGTGTGGAGTAAAAATGGGTGTGTTTAATGTAGTAGTATTTTATTCAGTGCAAACTAGTTTCAAGTCGTTTATCAGCAGGAGTCAGGAGTTAGGATCAGTCCTGTGATGTTGCCACTCTGTGTAAGAGCTGCAGCGGTTAGTCGATTGACAGAAAAAGAATCTAAAGTGGCAGAAAATGCTGTTTTCAACCTCTCACATTTTGATATTTTGAATCTTTGGGTTTTGGACATTTTATAGACCAAAACATTAATCTTTCATCCAGGAAGTAATCAGCAGATTAATCAATAATGAAAATAGTGCATAGTTACAGCCCGACTGTATGGAAAGTCTACATTATAACAAAAGTCTTTCAGATGGCTGCCATGGGAAAAGAAACTCCAGCTGATCGGGGTTAGTGGCTCAACGCTGCAGCGTGACATGACAATGTTCTGAAGCTGCAGCTTTTTAAAGCCCGACACTAAATCTCCCAGTGTTTCTTTGACACACTTCTTGGAGTCTGTTAAAATTCTGCTAACTCCGAAGTCACTCAGGCAATATACATGATGTTCTGGCAGAGCCCCCTGCTGCTGCCGGCCCGGCTCTGTGGGGGGTTGGGGGGGGGGTTCAAAATGGCTGCCTCCCTCCTCCTGGTTCCTGTTTAATTACAGCCTGGCCATGCAAAGCGGTTACAGACAGCTTGGGTGGCAGCCGCGGCTTCTGTCCCACTCATTCTGACTCCCACAGTGCACGGCTCCAAAGCTAAACACTTAAAGAACATTCAGTTTGACATCCGGTATTACTCTATGGTCAGTGTAACTACACAACGTGTCGCCGTGCAGCAGACTGAAATGTCTCAACAACTCTTTGACAGACATGCATTGTCCCCAGAGGATCATTCAGGGGATTCTCTGCCTTTTCCTCTCGCGCAAAGGTTCCCACAGTTTTGATGACCGAGTGTCAATTTCGGGAGCCGCTGATGGAGGAGCACAGGAAGTCGTATGATTTGTGGTCCCATAATGGCGTTTAACATTTAGATTCTTAGAGCAACTAATTCACCTGTTTGCAGATCACACTGTCTGTCCCCCGAGGCCGGTCAAAGTAACAGTTGATCAACTTTTCCTGAAAAAGAACCGCAGCTGAACATCCATCATTGTCCCCGTATGGCATCAAGAATAAAAATCTAAATGTGTTGATGCCTCACATTTAATATGTTTTGTAACAAGTCCTAACGCACCATGCGCCCAATGTTACCTGTGTTTCTTTGATGTTCGCCACAGCTGTCAGTGACGCACACCGATGACTGGTCTCGCTTCGCTCGAACGCTGATGGAGATTCGCGCTAACCGGGCGGACGGCGAGGAGGAGGGGCCTATGGAGCTGCCGTCGTAGAACAGGACTCCAAACCAAAGAGGAAGAAACCAGAGAGCGGAGGGTGTACTACGAAGCGAGATTAGTGGGTGAGCGAGGTACGCTGAGGCTGAAGCCAGAAGGTTCAATGTCACGAAGGTGGCTCTCTTTTAACCTGGCTTACCTCGCCATGGTAACTTCACCTGCCCCGGAGGAGCTTAAGTTTAAAGTTTTGGATTGAAATTGACAACAAACAAAAAAAGAAGCGCCACCCTTTCCCTAATCAACTCCTGTTGACCTGTGTGTCAGACGTTCTCTTCAGAGGTTTATATATCCGCTGGCTTTTCCTCAAGATACTCTCTGTGAGCGGCAGATTCTCAGCTGTGGGGATATGATATGAGCCGCACATTAGTAATGCCACTGGAAGAAGACACCTACATGCATTCGTTGATACAGACAAATGTGAGCAAGAACACTGAATGCACCATATACAGCTTGTTCTGGCCCTCACTTAACTACTGAATGTGTTTGTAGTGTTCCACACTGTCTATAAAAGAAGCCTTCTGTAAAATCGCAGGTAGCATACATTAATAATTCACTTACATCATTAATCAGAATGACATCTTCCTGCAATGCAGTATAATTCCCTCATAGGAGTTCTTAGTGTAATATATGCAGTAGATTGCAGCCACATGCTCGTCACTGGAGCCTTATGGGAACATGAGGGCGAATGCGTTCAGAGACAAGTCATCAGTCTGGTGCCGCTGACCCCCCTGCAGTTAGTTTCAGGTCATCTCAACCCTGTCAAACAGCAAATCATCCATACACTAAAAGAATGAAGGCAAAGCATCTACATTCAGTTTAGTCTGTTAGTAGTGATCACTCATATTCAAACAATAAAATGTATTTCACTTTGACTTTAAATAAAAGACCCAAATGCAATTCTTGAATGTAATGAAGCTTAAGAGCTGTAGAAACAAACAGTTGGCATTTAGAGTCAAATATATTAACTCACAATTTGACATGATTAGTAATTTTCTGCCAGTATTCCTCGTTTGCCTTAATTGCAGCAACATTGATGCGGTAATAAAAAATAAATAAAGCTTATCCCATGTCCAACCTGTCCTCTTCCTCTGAAGTAGGCGTCATGATCGGTGCGTTTCGTGCGGATATAAGACTCAAACGATGCAACAAACATCCAGTTTTATGGGAAGTCGCACAGAGCCCGATGAAGAACAAAGACAGTTGATAACCGCCGTCATCTCTGATCGGGGGTTTTAGGTTTTGTTGAGAAAGCCCGGCTCTGTCTGACTTGCTTCGTAGTTCAGCCCTCTGGTGTGCTTTTAATCGGTGTCACTGTAGCATGTGCGTGCGTCTCAATCAGTTTAGTTTAGTTTCTTCACCTGTATGTACATGTTCCTCCTGCGGTTCTGTTGCATTTACTCGCCTGTAAACGGACAAACTGTTGACCTCTACTGATTTGTTTGCCTTTCTTTCTTTCTTTCTTTCTTTAATAACTTAAGGTGATTTGTTGCTTGCAACCCGTGAGCCTCCAGTATATACAAAGTGTCAGACTTATAGCCTTAAGAAGATATGTGTACTGTGACAACGCTTTGCACTTCTGTAAAAATGAAGCCGGGTCCATAGACTAGTCATGTATTGTTTACAAAATGTCATGTTCACTTTGTTGTGCTTCTTTTCTCTCTATTATGCCTGCATGCGACACATTCCTGAAATATTCCAGATGCGTAAACATGGAGTTATTATGGTGACGTTTCCACACGTGGGGCTCTGTGGCTGCTTTATGTCGGTGTCTGTCAGACACTCAATCCAGTCTGGTACAGGCAACAACTGTATATTCTTTAATGAATTGTTAATTATCAAGAGGTGAATCGTACTGCAGAGTGCTGGCTGTAAAACATGCTGTGTTTACTATTAAAGCATAGCTGATGAACTGTTGTCTTGCTTTTTGAAAATAAAAACTCCAGCATACATTCAGTTTACTAACATAAGTTTCTCTTTACTCTCGGTACACATGTTGCCGCCATAACGCACAGTAAGGCACGGTTATTACACACCACATGTAACTCCTACATTCTCTGTACTGTACAAGTTAAAATACGTCCCGACACACTACAGACCTGCAGTCGGTGCCAGCTGTCTCTCAGATATTTACACATCTGCATACATTTAGACCTGAAACCAAACATTGTGAACATTCTGAATGTTGTGACCAATCCTGTGGATGCATATGATCAAATGAGCACACGACCAAAACAGCAGTATAGATATGAAAATATGTCTCTGGATTTCTCATATGTACAGAAGTCTTTCTTAGCCCAGCTATATGATCGTGTGAGGAATTACTTTGGTTATAAAGCAACAAAAAAAGAAGACACTGAAACAATCTGCAACTCTACCGTTTGTAGTGTTTGATAGAAATAATAATAATAAGTGTTTAAACTTCTGCTGCCTGTGTGAATAATACAAAACCACATTATAATTCAGCTCTATACAAAGTCAATCAAGGTTAAAACAAGTATATAATATACATATATATGATTATAAGAAGAGCTAACTTAAAATCCTACAATGACTTTACATTTACGCCGCTAACCGTGGAGGTTCAGGGGGCGCTCACATCGGAGGGGGGCCGCCGCCGTCGCCACCGTGTAGCGTGGGAGATGGAGTCCAAACTTGTTCTCGATGCCAGCGAACGTGGCCACGGCCAACCTGAAGCCTCCGATGTGGTCGGGGTTGGGCGCCGGCAGGCTGATCCGAGACTTTGGGGTGGGCTCTGAGCCAGCCGGCTTTCTGTGGTGTGGAGAGAGAGAGAGAGAGAGAGAGAGACGGGAGGAGGAAGTGAGAGAGAGAGAGGGAGAGAGAGACGAGCGAGAGCGAGAGAGAGAGAGAGAGAGATATATCTTTCGACGATACCCGTCATGAGGAAGTAGCGACGCGTGCGCGCGCGACTGGCGGTCGTATTTGAGCGCGCTCGCGCTTTCGCGCTCACGTGCTCGCTCGTGCTTGGGCGCTCTGTACTACTCTCGCGTTCGCTCTGGCCTCGATATCCCCCCTCGAGCCCCCGAGAGAGAGGCGGCCCAACCCGGCTCGTCTCTCTCTCTCTTCTCTCTCGCTATATAGCGTTCGCTATCTCTGGCTCTCTCCCCTTCTCGTCAGGCCTCTCTCTTACATCTCGCTCTCTCTCCTCTCCCTTCCACTTTCGTCACTTCGTCCTTGCTCTCTCTCGGATGCGTGCTATCTCTCTCTTCGCTTGCTCCACTCGCGCATGCTTTTGTGTCGTCTTTTCGGCCTCTGCCGCTCCTCGTCGCTCTCCCGCTGGCTCGCGCCCCTAGCGTAGTTTCGTTTCCGTTCTGAGCTATAGCTCGATACCGGTCTATTGTCGGCCCGTGATCGCTCTCGCTCTAAGTCTCTCTCCGGTTCGATCGCTCTTTTGTCTTTGTCCGCGCCCTGTTCTTCCTCGCGCTGTCTCGTACTCCCTCGCCTCGCCCTTCTCCTCCTGGCGTCTCGTGCTGTCCACCACAACAGAGAGAGACGAGAGCGAGGGAGACGGGAGGAGAAGAAATCGTGAAAGTTTAAGGCCCGGAAGAGGGCATACAAGAGAAGGGAAGGGGGCCCGTCTTATTCTTTCTCGCTCTGCCTCCTTTGTGTTCTTTCTTGTTCCGCTGTCTCTTCATATTTCTCCACGGCCCATCCTATCGCCTCTCTCCTTGCTCGCTTCGCCTCCTCCTCTCTCTTCGCCCGTCGCTCTCTCTCTCTCTCTCTTCTCTCTCGCTCTCTCCCATCTCGTCCCCCGTCGCGGGCACCGCGGCGGGCGTAGTTTCCCGGGGTTTGGCGCAGAGTGGGACGAGCGAGATGGATGTAGAGATAAGTACACAAACACCCAATATAGAAGAGAGAAGAGTCTCCTGCTCCTCCTCTTGTCTCTCCGCCTCTCTTCCATCGACCAACACCTGATAGGATCGGCTTGTCTCTCTCTACCTCCTTCTTCCAGCCTCGCTAGCGCTCGTCATTCTATCGGCACCTCTCTATCTCTTGTCTCGCTCATGATCTCCGTCCACCACCTCCTCTCTCGTGCTCGTCTGCTGTCTTCGATTGTCCTCTGCCCCCCCGTCTATTGAGTCTCGTTCAAACCAAAGAATCAACAAGAGAGACCTCGTACTCTCCTCTCGCTCTCTCTCTTCCCTCTCTTTAGAGAGTGACTGATAGTGCGCCACAATTCACAACCTATATATATATAGAAATCTAAGTAGCGAGGTCGCTAGGAGATATATGCACATAGATAAGATGATAGATCTAAGAGATAGAGGTCCTCCGAGAGGTCTATGTGAGCGATATCTATAAGTCTCACACATATCTCTTATACTATTGCATAGAGAGATGCACCACATAGTATGATAGATATCGAACTGATAATCTGTATGATACATACTAGCATGCCACACACAATACCTATACTCTAAGTCCACCTAGCGCGCATATTTCAGATATATCTCTCATCTATTTCACCTCCTCATCTATATATTGATATGATCGCTTGATCATATCGTAAGAATATCTCTATACTATCTATGCTCGATATAGATAGTACTCTTCACACATATATCATATCTCTTTTCTCTCTCTATCCTCATCTATCTCTCTCTCTCTTCTCTCTTTCGCCTGCTACTCTCCTCTCTCTCTCTAGCTTTTGTTCCCATTATATATCTATTCTAGATAGATACCTATTCAACATCTATCCTCTATGCTCTCTCTCATCTCTTTTCTCTATAGTTCTACTCGCTCTATCACGCTATGCTATCTACAGATCTTTCAATCTCCGCTGGTTTTCTTCTCTTTCTTCTCGCCTCTCTTTCTCTCTTATCCTCTCGCTCTCTCCTGCCACCTCACCTCTCTCTCTCTCCCCTCCTCCTTTCTCCGGCCTATATCCGATAGAGCGCGCTATCTCTACATTCTGTGTGCCCCTCTCTCTAGCGTGAGATGTATAATAAGACTAATATATAGATAGATAGAGTTCCACCATTTAGAGAACGTTTCGAAACCCATATATATAGAGAGAGATAGATATGAGCTTAGAGAGAGAATATCTCTCTTTCTAGAGAGAGAGAGAGAGGGGGAAGAGGGAGAGGAGGCAGAAGGTGAGGAGTGGTGGAGTTAAAGTGGAAATGTTGAACAACATAAACAGTTTGCAAGATGTATTTTAACCAAACAGGGGAGAAAGTGAGCGTTTTATTATCATTTTCTTAATCTTGAATTAATATTATCATATTTTAAACACTGCTCGCCCACAGAAATAAAACATCTTAATAGAAAATCAAAAGTGGATGAACAGCGGAAACAAATTCAAAATCCCTCGCCGATTTCACGTCGAGCTTTGTGATTGGCTGCCAACACGGACAAGCAAAGGAGCGCAGATCAACTCGCCCAAAAACCCACACCAAAATGTTCATTGGATCTGCAGTAGATTTTGTTCCACTGCGAGTGTTCGGGAGGAGAGGGCGCTACATGTGAACGCCACGAACCATCGAGTGACATACATGCATGTGCATCACAGCTGTGTATTAAAAGAAGCCCTTTCTTCGTCACTGCGAGAGGTTCACCACCTCTCTCCCCCACTGGACCTTTTTAACGTTAGGAGATGAGTGAATTATTCCTGAGTGACCCTATTTTGAGGAGGAAAATGAGCTTGTTTCAATCCCAGAAGTGGGGAGAGTACATGTGCAAGTCAAATAGGTACAGCCCGCCCTGATCACAGTACGGCACAAAACTCTCCAGTTTGAGAAAATTGTCACATCCAGAGCTTCGGGTGAGAGCTTCAGTCTGCGAGCTAATGTGCACGTCAATTATTTTTTGGATCTTGTGGCATTTCTTTCGCGTCCAAAAGAGCAGCTACTGTGTGTCGAAATCAAGCCCATTGTTCTGCAAGCGCATGGTCTTTGTCATTACAAAACCCAATTTAATATCAAAGTAAAAATGGAAATGAAGCTTGTCGGGAGGGTTAGTGAGAGAGGATGAGACTTACTGTCCTCCAAAGTCGACGTAGAACCAGCGCTGCAGGAGTTCGTAGGTCACCAGCGTCACTCCAAACTGAGGCGAGGATCTGCACACACGAGCTGCAGGGATGTAGAATGTGTTTTATTTAAATGTAGATGTTTGCTTATCTACACACATGTATAATGAAGGTATGGTTACAGAAGTGAGGGGGACTATTTATATCAAAATAAAAAAGTTAATGCTATTTCTGTATATTTATAACAATCTAGCAAATCAAGATGGAAAATCTTTTCCATTTTGGTTTTGGTTATAAATAAAAAAGCTTAAAAACTTCCATCATTAGATGTTGTCCTCAGCGAACTAACCTCCAGCTCCTTTCCAGAAAGCCCGGGGTCCCTCTTCTCTGAGAATCTTCCAGAAACAGTCCACCAGGCCGCTGTAGGTGGTCTGACCGGCACGTGCCGCCACCTGTAGCCTGGTCTTGATCACGTCAGCTGGGGTCACCAGAGAGGCCGCCGGCATGCCTGGGGAAAATAATTCAAGGGCTGTTTGATGTGTCGGATGTGTTTGACTCTAAATAGAGCAGCACTTTTCAAATCAGCCCATAACAAATGAGATGATTTGTAGCAAGCAGCCATCAAAATGAATCTTGCATCTCATCCTAACTGCATCTCATAGATTGGTTTCAGCGCCCTTTGTTCGCTCTTTTAAAACACGTCATCTTGGATCTTGACCATCTTGCCGCAAGTTTGCTGCACACATACACTATACAAAAGTAAGGGCCAGTTCCTATCACTTCACCATCAACTAATCCATACCACCGGCGAGGCCATTATTTAATCTCTACCTTTTTTCTTCCTTTCCTCCCTCTTCCACTTTCCGTACAGCCTTTTGAACGGGGTCACACAATGGACGGTAATGAGAGCAATGCACACTGTGCCCCGTGTGCTGGTGAAAGTGACTGGCTGACTGAAGGGAAGGACTGCAAAGCCCCCACTAGAGCCACTTCAGCCATGAATGGGCTCAATCATTGATGGCTCGGTCATTACCATCAACTGCCCTCTTGACGATTTATTCTGACTTCTTGGTTTTTGGAACGGCCAAACGAGCTATTCAGCGAGATTAATCAACTCGGCATTAGGTAGCAGACTGGCACCCGGTGGAGACTGACCACCTGCACTGAGCTGAGGGGAGGAGGAGAGGAAAGAGAAAAGAGGAGGAGATTGGAGAGGAAGAGAGCAAGAGAGGAGGAGAGGAAAGAGGAGGAGAGAGGAGAGGAAGAGAGGAGAGGAAGAGAGAGGAGAGGAGGAGAGGAAAGAGGTGGAGATAGGAGAGGAAGAGAGAAGAGGAAAAAGGAGGAGAGAGAAGAGGAAAGAGAAAAGAGGAGGAGAGAAGAGGAGGAGAGGAGGAGAGGAAAGAGGAGGAGAGAGGAGAGGAAAGAGAGGAGGAGAGGAAAGAGGAGGAGAGAGAAGAGGGAAAGAGGAGGAGAGGAAAGAGGAGGAGAGGAAAGAGGAGGAGAGGAGGAGAGGAAAGAGGAGGAGAGAGGAGAGGAAAGAGAGGAGGAGAGGAAAGAGGAGGAGAGAGAAGAGGAAAGAGAAAAGAGGAGGAGAGGAAAGAGGAGGAGAGAGGAGAGGAAGAGAGGAGGAGAGGAAAAAGGAGGAGAGAGGAGAGAAGATGAGGAGAGGAAAGAGGAGGAGGAGAGGAAGAGGAGGAGAGAGGAGAGGAAAGAGAGAAAGAGGAGGAGAGAGGAGAGGAAGAGAGGAAAGAGGAGGAGAGAGGAGAGGAAGAGAGGAAAGAGGAGGAGAGGAAAGAGGAGGAGAGAGGAGAGGAGAGAGGAGAGGAGAGGAGGAGAGGAAAGAGAAGGAGAGGAAAGAGGAGGAGAGAGGAGGGGAGAGAGGAGGGGAAAGAGGAGAGAGGAGAGGAGAGGAAAGAGAAGGAGAGAGGAGAGGAAAGAGGAGGAGAGAGGAGAGGAAAGAGAAGGAGAGAGGAGAGGAAAGAGAAGGAGAGGAGAGGAAGAGAGGAAAGAGGAAGAGAGGAGGAGAGGAAAGAGAAGGAGAGAGGAGAGAAAAGAGGAGAGAGGAGAGGAGAGGAAAGAGGAGGAGAGGAAAGAGAGAGAGGAAGGAGAGGAGAGGAAAGAGGAGAGGTAATAGCAGAATAATGGCACAGTGGGAACTCATATAATATCAAGTATACAGTATTTATAATGTGGCAAAGGGATATTATGTTGGCACCTTATTTAAGTCTTAAAAGTTTTGTCCCGAGATAATGTCTACGGGGCTGAAAGCTTTCTTTTCATTACAGACGGATTATTTCTCTTTCTTAATAAATGGATTGTTTTGTGAATATGAGGTTTGATTTATTCATATAGCCCATTATGGCTTTACAATATGTACGCCATATCGCACCACCTTCTGTTCTCGATTCAGACAAAGAACTCCCCAACATAACGAAAGAGACCTCCAGAGAAATAGAGTAAAAGTAATACCGAGCTGGCAGTCTTCTTCCTCTGTGCCTGTGTTGGTGCACTGCTGCCTTATTGTGAGACTAGTGCTCCACAGGGTACATTTATTGTGATATGAAGGCAGTCAGATGTGTGAAGGTGGAGTCAGTGCATTGCAATGTTTTGCTTGAAAAGTAGTCAAAATAGTTTCCACTCTGTGCAACGACAAAGATATTGCTTACACCTCAAAGTGAATACGGCCAACGTTTCCTCCATAACCGTTTGTCACATCCAGAGCGAGGTGGAGATGGCCGACACTATGTTCTTCCCAGACCAGAGGAATGCCTCGCTAAATAATGCTGTGCAAACTGAGCGTGTAATTCAATTTCCTGTGCCGACTGTAAAACACTAATTGCCAGAATGCTGTAACCGCTGATAAATACACGCGAAAGAGGGATGATAAATGTGTCGACGTAACGAAAAAAAATTAAGAAATCATGAGACTCGTTTCAGCTCGGAGTCTGTGGGCCGTGGCTGCCACTCTTGTGGTGAAAAAACCCCAGAGTAAAAATGGAGGAGGGAAGCAGGAGTTATGATTTTTCCATGTTGTGCTGTGCCTCTGCGTCAAAAAGAGAGCGCCGCTGACACATCTCCGAGGATTCAGAACAAATATGAAGTCTTTTATGCAAATGCTCTAAAAGCCTTTTAACTTGGCTGGGAAATGCTGGTCTCTTGTTCGTGTTTACTTTAGGGATAAAACCAATATTTAGACTCATAATTTCATGCAGAGGATAACATCGGTGGATGTTGGTGTTCTTGGCCTCTTTGTGACGACGACAGACAGGATTCTGCATTCTTTCAGGGTGAACATGCATAAAGTATGCACAAGCATGTTCTGTGCGCTTGCCTTCATGTGTGTGTGTGTGTGTGTGTGTGTGTGTGTGTGTGTGTGTGTGTGTGCGTCACATGTATTAGGATTGGAAAGTTCGGTTGGCAGGCGTCTGAGGCGCTTCCCTGCTGCAGAGCTCCAAACCCCCCCCCCCCCCGGTCCCCAATCGCTGAGCAGCGCTCTAATTAGCAGCTACCGCCATGGAGCCTGCGGTCAGAGGCTGCCTGGCTTCCAAACTTCGGAGCTGTGCTACTGTTGCTGCAGACCTGTGGAGGTCTGAGGCGAGAGCAGAGTGAGACCTGCTCTCACACTTTGTTAAAAGAAAACTGGACCCGACCAAAGATTTTCATAAACTTCAGCGCTCTACACGTTGCTTCAGGGACTGGGCACATTATGAACGGTCAAATGTTTTACAAGACATGGGGGGTTCTTTGCACCTGGCAGACGGACAGAAATGTCTAGAAATGTGTACAGTGACACAATCACAGCAAGTTAGAAAGTCTGAGATTTTAGTAAACGTTTCTGTTGGTGGTCTAGTTTAAAACCTTTGTATTGTTTAAAAGTAAACTTTGTGGGATGCACATAGCACAGCGATCCACAGCACCAGATGATGTACACTACCAAATCACAAAACAGACTGAATGAATATTCATTTATTTACCTATTTACAGGGGAGAAAATTGGCAGCAGATTACAACTTTCATCTCTTCTTACTCTTGTGTGCATACACAGTGTGTTCAGTGTGTCCAGAAAGCACACATAGGTGCTTTTGATATTTAGTCCAGGATCCCTCAGCTGAAATATTTGCAAAAAACTGTTATCTGGAAACTTAAAACTGGCATTAGCGTCTTAAACTTGATACTGCTTCTCTACTTTCTTCTGTTGAAGTATAAAGGCTGAAGTATCTTACCTGCCAGCGCTCCAGCAAAGAGCATCTTGGCTGGCCCTATCCTTCCGTCCTCCTCAGTGAAGTGAGCCTTGAGGTGGGCGTAGCAGGGGAAGTAGATGGCTGAGAAGGGGATGTCCCGCAGGAAACAGGCCTTGGAACCCTAGAGAAAGACAGTCAGAGGGAAAAGGAGATCTTTAAGTTCATATGTATTAAGGGAAAGACGAGCATACACAGAAATGAGAGCAGAGAAAGAGTGATGGGGCTCGGGTCTCTGAAGATGGATGGTTTGTTTTGCTTTTTTAAAACCACAAATGTAACAACTGTCTGTTCACAAAGCAGATATTCAAGCATCAACTGATGTTCACGCCAACGAAAGTACTTCCAAAAGACTCCTGGAACTCTAATGGCAGAGTGAAATATTGACCACAACATGCCAAACAAATCATGTCTCTCCATATGCAAACGATCTGTGTCCTCGGCAGCAGGTGAGGGAGGCAGCTCCGAAAGCAAAGCTGACAGAAAAAGGGAGAAGAAAAGCAGAGAAAGACAGACTGGCTGACGAAGATGACTCCTTGTCTGCCACTGTAAACACACTATATCATCAGGCCTATTGAGTTTCCTGCTGTATTTCAAGCCTGTTGGCCCGCTGCCACCTTCTTGATACAGCAACTACAGTCAACAGAATGAGTTTAAAGAGCTGGGCAGGGTCTCCCTGTTTTGGACAGGCTTCATTTAACTCCTGTGGGATAATCCTTTGGTTCCTACACACACACACACACACACACACACACAAACAGAGAGAGGTTTGGCAGATACCTGGTCTATCT
Organism: Cottoperca gobio; assembly: GCF_900634415.1. Classification (NCBI taxonomy): domain Eukaryota; kingdom Metazoa; phylum Chordata; class Actinopteri; order Perciformes; family Bovichtidae; genus Cottoperca; species Cottoperca gobio. The sequence continues at coordinate 4,575,672 of NC_041365.1, read as the reverse complement.
CTTTCCCTCTCTTTCCTCTGGCACTTCTTGTCTGTCTGGCCCTCCTGCTGGCTGGCTGGGGCCCAAGCGGCTGCTGAAAGCTGGGAGATTCTATCGAGGCAGGGCAGACAGGCAGCGTCACAGGGACTGGGACTAGAAGCCTTAATATCAGGGTAATGCTGTTGCGTTGGGTAATGCACTGGCAGAGCGGCAGCTCAGAGAGTGAGTGTATTGAATTATTTTATTTTATAGTCTTTTATTTAGTTAGTAAGAATATGCAAAATGCCCCTGATGTCCTCCTGCACACAAAAAAACAGATAAAATATGTCCGTAAACATGAGTCAATATTCCTACACTGACAACTTTCCCCCAGTGATGAATGGTGGCGCTGGTGCGTTAGCCACCCTACAGTACCAACCGGTAGCTCCACCAGCGGAGGGTGAGCGTCAGGATAATTACCCTGACAAAGGCAGCTCTGTGCCTGGGTGCAGCCCCTCCGGAGCCAGCCCGTCTGGGGCTTGCAGGCTGGAGCTCGTCTCCTCCCCGCCTCCCCTCCACCACCACCAACACCGCCGCCAACACCGCCACTGCTTTCTCAATGCACTTTGTCTCCTCTCTATGCATTGACCAGGAGACAAACACAATGAAGTATGTGCACAAGCATGCACACACTGCGTGATGCAGCATTGAGCAGAGTGTAGCTATGTGGACACACACACACAGACACACACACACACACACACACACACACACACACACACTTCAACATAGTCATAAATATACTAGGAGTGAGTGCACAACCACACAAACACAGGAACAAGAGGCAGGTAGACGCAGACAAGAGGAGGCTGCACACTTTGTTACAGCCTTGTTAAAAGAACCAAAAGGTTTACGTGGAAGTTGTCTGAGCTGACAGGTGGTCACATCCGCAGAAAGAAAAGCACACCAACACACCTGGGAGACTCACAGTGATGAGGTCCGGTGTAGAGCGGCGAGGATTAGTCCACTAATCCATTAGTAGATCGACAGAAATGTTATTGTTGATTCATCATATCAAAATGAATATCTTTGGGTTTTGACTAAACAAGACATTTAAAGACTTCATCTTAGATAAATCTCTTAATTCATCATGAAAATAAAAGTTACTTGCAGCCCTAGTGTAGTGTAGTGAATAATCAGCATACTATAAACTAAATAAGGCTAGATCATTGAAACAAATAGTTTACTACTTAGAATTTGACGACACGCGTGCCATCATCTTACTTGCAGATTAATCCAACCACAGGTATGAGAGTGACATTTCCACAGCTGATTGTGCTGAAGCAGAACGTCCCCTGTCGAGCTCCATTAGGACTTATTTAAGTAATTTAATTAGACATGCTCCGTTTTACGCTGAGGGCTAATGTCCTCGTCTCGCCGGTTAAGCTGCTAGCGTTAGCCACAGCTGGTTCATTGCTTCCTACAGCTCTCATGTCTAACGGGTGTGCGTGCGCCGCACTGGTGCAAACAGACGGACGTTAGAAGTCATGATATTTATAAGAACAATAATTATAAAACACACCAACACAACAGCATTTCTATATTAGCCCCTTATGACTCTATAATCTTTCACTTGCTTGACAATGTGTTGGCTGCATAATATCACACAACTCTAATACGGTGCACTGTAATTTTTACCCCTGTGCCATTGAAAAATGCCAATTATGGCAATTAAGGTTAAATACAGCTTTTAGCATAAATTGTGTCTTTTCTTGTTCCTGAACAGAAGACCATATGAAATTGTTGATTTAAATGGCGGCTGATGTGGGGTGAACTAATGTATAATTGTATAATAGTTCATAGAAAAAATCACATATGATTTAGTCATAACAGCGATAAGAAATAATGGATTGCGCTGAAGTTGTGAGACTGATGAAAATACAATAGAACGGATACTGGACGGCTAATTAATCTAGTCACAACAAATCTTACTTGAATCGAGCGTTACGTAACATATGGCGTGGGGCTTCCTCCGCGACTGCAGCGCTCAATTACAGATAAATGTGAGTTTCAGTTTTACGTTATGTCATCAAAGTAGTCGATGTCTAATATCCTTAAACCCTGAAACCCTCTTTTCTTGTGTGCTTTATATATTTACAGATCGCATTAAAATACTGTAACAGGGCTGAAAAGGGAAGTTGAATAAAGACGTGTGCTCATACGTGCAATATACGTGCACCTCTGACCCCAACCATGTTCCTCACCTTGTAAAGTCCAAAGAAGCCGAGGTCCCTGATGACGGACAGGGCGCTGACCCTCGGCCCCGTGGTGATCTCTCCTGCCACCTGCAGACGGATCTTTACAATCTCCAGAGGGTTGGTGAAGATCACCTGGGAGCCGCCGGCCTGATAGACGAAAAGACAAATCAATGAAAGAAACTACAAGAGGACATGCACGGATTGGATACTTAAGTTAAACATGACTTTAATATACTGGCTGCAGCCAAATAACAACCAATCTCAGCGCACACTGTGTTTAAAGGGAGATTTCAAGTGTTCATTTCAACGTACTGATTGAATAAAAACGTTTTTCTTTTTTCCAACACAATCACGCGATGGAAAATGTAACTGTTCTCTCGCTTGAGATGCAACTTAACAATAGTGCCGCCTCAGCAACCAGCTGCGAGACAAACATGTGGAGAGGAGGAGAGTACCGGGAAATGCGGCTGATGCAGTGGAGTCTGTCAGCTGTTTGTCTTCATCACACAGGGCCTGCGGGGACTCTGACTTCTCTTCTTCTCTATAACCTCTCACTTCACACCATTCTCCAAACCTGTACTTGTGAGGGCAACACCGCTGAGGCACGTTCAGACTGGTCTCTGAGCTTCAGGTCGGCAGGGCTTTTTAAGTATAAGAGGTAGGTGCAGTGGTGGAGTTGTGGCGAGACAAATGGTTAACTGTGTCTAGTCAGGGAACATGAGGGCATTTCCAGAATGCTTCTTGATACTGAGAAATGTTTACACCGTTTGAACATTTACATCGAGCGACTATAAGTGGGCTTCTGCGTCCTCCATCTTTAATTGTCTCTCTCTTCCTCTGAATGTCTTTTCCAGTATCCTCTGTCTCCCTTTTCTTGCTTTGACCTCCTCTCAAACGATCTCTCTCATCTTCTCTAATATTGTCTCTCTCTCGCTACGGTTGCCAGTGGTTACGGTAGCCACACGCAAAAGGGCGGCACATCGCAATTAGATAGCAATTGGTTGCCATGGAGCCATTTCTGTCTTAAATAGGCCTGTTTGTTGTTGTTTCTCTCTTTCTCTCCCCCCTCCTTCAGTCCGTTCTGTTATGAATGATGGATTGTGCTTGTCGCCTCGTGCTTTACGGGAAAGCATCAAGCTCCAGATCTGCAACATGGACATTTTGTTTTGCTCTATTTCCCTCCGTTTTAAGTGTTCCCATATATTGCCTATGAGAAGAGAGGGAGGAGGGAGAGACAGAGATCACAATAGTCTCATTGAAGGTGTGTGCGGCCGCTTTTTTAAATAACACAGAGTACAGTGGGATACAGCTTCCCTTCCAGACCCAATGAGCGGCTGTGAATAGCAGGAGGGCTGCCGCTCTAAAGCTGCTCCATCTCACAACTAACTCTTTATGACTTGTTTTATAGAAATAACCTTGTTGAGTACATGCTGGCTAATAGCGTCGAGCATCAAGAGGCTGTTGGCTCCGGCCCCCGAGCAGTGTTGGCTGCTTCAATTGGATACTAATGAGACTGGAGATGGAGGAGATGGAGATGTTGTTTATCAAGGAGAGTAAACAACAACATTGTTCAGAGAGACGAGCTGACAATTAGACCTGACAACATGAGATAAAAGGAGTGACAGTGCAGCGCTTTCTGAGCACTTCACCATCCCACGTTCCTACTCAACTGAGGAAAATAAACTCAAAAACTTTTCGGCATCCGGGACGAGAGAGAGAGAGAGAGAGAGAGAGAGAGAGAGAGAGAGAGAGAGAGAGAGAGAGAAGAGAGAGAGAGAGAGAGAGAGAGAGAGAGAGAGAGAGAGAGACGAATAGAGGATCAGACAAATAAACAGAGTGAGCTAATGAGAGAGAGAAAAGACGGTGAGACAGAAACAAGAGAGAGAAGTAGTCCAAACAAGAGAAGTGAGGGAAGGTCGAGGTTGAGGCAGAGAGGTTGAGGGTTGTGATTATGGAGTGACAGCGTCGGCGGCTCTCTGATGATTCCCAGGTAATTACAAGGCAAGGTGATCCTTAGAAACCTGGGACGTCAGCACCTTATGCACGCATCGCAGCTCCTGGCTGTGTGTGTGCGTGTGTGTGTGTGTGCTGCTGCTGCAGAGAGAATACCAAGAGCTTAGTAAAGTTTGAATAACCCCCCCTCAACACAAACACACACGGCAACAACTCACTGCATCAGCCGCTCTCCATAAATAACAATTCATTTGTACTCAACACCCTGCACGCTACGTGTGCAGCTCTTGGTGTGTGTGCGTGTGTGTGTGTGTGTGTGTGTGTGTGTGTGTGCATTAGATGCTCTGATAACGTTTTCATAAATCACATCGGGCCTGAATAAGAAACTCATTACAAAGACTTAAAGCAGCCATGCAAACTGTGCTACATTCACAATGAACACAAAGTATTACTGTATTTTGACTCTCAGGCTTACCCCCATTCCCCCTCTCAGCAATGACCCACTAAGTATTGTGTGTAATTTAAGTCCTAAAATGCAGGCCAGTAACTGCCAGATAAGCATCCAGCCAGCTCAGTCAACGAGGCATGCCATTCTTACCAAATAATCATTAGAAACTGGCAACCTAGCGCTGCAGCTTAATGGTGCTGAGCCACGGGTTTAGAGAGGGGAAGAAGGGGGGAGCAGGAGGAGAGGGAAGGCTAGGTGAGAGGAGGACAGCATGTTTAAAGGGACAGTTTACGCCAAAATCAAAGATTTACATATTTTTCCTCTTGTAGGAACTATTACCCGACCTAACAACACCCTGCCAATCATATCGATGCGCAGAAGGAAGCGCGCGTCTACTGATGGAAGAGAGGCTCGTGCTCACTCGTCGGCGGATGTAGAAAATAGTTCCTACATGAAACTGCTCACAACAAGGTCTGTGGAGTACCTTGAGTAGCCGGGTCATTATTTTAGAAGAGAGACATTACTGCTGAGTTTTTCAAATGTATTTTTTTTGGAAGGCGGACATCTCTGCAGCCGATATCTCCAACGCACTGCAACTGACACCAGAACAGTCGAGATTGATACATAGCTCTACAGGTAAGAGGAGAAATGTGTATTTTTATTTTGGGGTGAAGTGATTTAAAAAGGAATAAGAAAGGCAAGAAAAGATGAGGTGCAGATAAAAGCGCATTGATAATGGAGGACGTAAAGATGAGATAAGTTTAGGACACAGCACGTGTAACGTCACTATTCCCCTGTTCTCTCGTCTTTTGCTTTATAGACTGTGGACTGACACTGTGGTCCAAACCAACACTTTCACAGCTACCAAATGATATAAACAGATTTCATGTGCTGCGGCTGGAGCCTCGCTAAAACAGGGTTCAGGAGGGTTCGACGTCTATGTGTGTGTGTGATTGTGTGTGTGTAAGATAAAGTGGCAGGCAGAGTGCAGTGCCAGCACTAACACCGGGGCCTCAGCCAGGATGAAAGGAGCTGTCACGACGGCTCACTGAGGAAAAGAGGAAAAATCCATCCATCCACACTCTTCTCCTCTACATTTATCCTCTCCTCTCCGTATGCATCTGTTATTGTTCTGCTTCTGAATCCATATGGGTTGTATAAAAACAGGCAACCACTACTTTTCACACCCAGTACAGTGCAGAACATTGCTCCAGTATATTTCCTTTCCTGTGGTCGCTACACTTTATTTGTGTCTTTGTCACAAAACAAAATCGCTTTACAGCAAATGTACCGTGCTAAAGCATTTCTTAAAACATATTCCTTGAACTAATAAGGTCGATTGAATGTGCCTGAGTGGAGCTAAACCCATAATGACTTGTGTATCCTGAAATACTTTGCTTTAGTGATCAGCATCAAAAGAGGGTTGAGTGAAAGACCTTCTTTCATTTGCTCAGGCTAAAGCTGCCAGCCTGTGTGTGCGTGTGTGTGTGTGTGTGTGTGTGTGTGTGTGTGTGTGTGTGTGTGTGTGTGTGTGTGTGCATTGGGGGTAGACTGTGACAGCTCAGTGATCAAAACCTATGATGGGAGGGGAGCAGGTAACAGACTGGTAGGGTTCTCAGGTAGCAGCCGCTGTCAATCTTTATCTCCTCCCTGTGTGTGTGTGTGTGTGTGTGTGTGTGTGTGTGTGTGTGTGTGTGTGTGTGTGTGTGTTGTGTCCGTGCACCTGTATGCTTTTCTGTTCGTCATACATGCGTACACTCCTGCGAGCGTGTACAGTATGCACATTTGCTCTTTCATGTGCGATCTCTACATGTTCCATCAACAAACAGCGACTTCTGGACTCCAAACAGGTCCATGTCTGTCTTCTCAACTGTCAGAGGGGCGGCACTCAGAAAACCCGTAAACATAGTTAAGAGATGTTTGCTGCCTTAGTACTGTATACACTGTCTGTGTACTGTGCCGCATCATTTCAGCACAGTGCACTTTGAAGAGCCTGTAGGATGAAGAGGATGAGAGAGAGGCTCCATGTTTGGGCTTTTATGGAAAAGAAGATGAAAACTGAAAGTACTCGCACACCGTTGCAAACATGCTACGTATCTGTGGCCATATTCGTACTTTGAGAGCTTTGGGTTTCTCAGAGACTCTTGAGTGAGGAACTGAGAGGAACCTCGGTGAAGACGTGCGCCTGTGTCGGTGTGATTACACACTTCTCACTTGATTAAGAACAATTCTCAGCACTGCTGATAAAAGCAGACGCCACACTCACAGAAGAGTCTATGTCAAGTATGGTGAACTTTCAAATATAAAACCCTGTCTTTAATAAATACTGAGAGCAACATTGAAAACATCGAGGCTTTGTTTTCCCTTTTTCACTTCTATCTTTCAAAGGTTGATGTGATGAAAGAAATGCGTCCGAATGTAACACTCACTTAAACTCTGTCCAGGTTGTTACCACTCCCCTGTAATGTGTCTATAACATATACTCAATATGTGAACCATCGTTCAACATACACGTGTGTGCATCTTTGCGGACACACTGAGCTGTAATAACCGTGTCATTTCTACCGGCATCTGCCACACCTGACAGCGAGCATGAGGAACCTCTGCAGTCTTCAGCTATTAGATAATGCAAACGGCAGGCGAACCTGAACACTGGCAGGTGACAAAATGACTGATTTCTAATATGTATAATCTACTTAATGTGTCATTTCATGGTTAGTTTATTGAATATCAGGGTTATTTTGGACATACTAAAAAGTCTCACATTGGCAGTATTGACTGTTGGATGCACCGCTAGTTCTTCACTTTACTTGCAAACAAGCAAATATGTTCTCATTAGTATGAAATGACTTGAGACTTACACATCCACCGGCCAGGATCTCAGCTGCCAGCGGGACTGTGCCGTCTTTCTGTCGGGTCTTTCCTCGCACAAAGTCATTCACCTGGAAACACACATTTGACAATATCAGGCTTTGTAAAGCTGGTACGGTGGAAACATGATATGAATGTACAGTTAATACACAACGTAGGAGCTCTAAATGTAGAAACATGTGTATCACACTGTACTGTGGGTAACTGTTCGTCCGTTATGTGTAGTATCACATATTATAAAATCCATCCGAAAGACCGAAGCAATGAAAGAATCTCCTGGAGACATCTCTCTGTGTGAATGTGTGTGTGTCCTCTACGCTTTCTAACGCAGTGACTTACTGTGAGCTTTATGGCTTTCTCGGGCGCCACACCCAGTAGCTGTGGTACGAGACCTATCATTAGAAAACGACGAGATGATTAGAAAAAAAAGAGTGCTGTGGTACCCCTACTCACTTGCACACATACACATACATACATACACGGCACTTCCCCACACTCCACATGATGTGTGGCTTCCCGCTGCATGTGTCCGACCCTGCAAGATCCTCCAGACGCTAATGAAATCTATTGATGTGGAGTGTGGGGACATCAGAGTAGCAACAAGAGAGAGAGGAAGAAGGGGTAAAGAGAGGATGAAGAGAGAGAAGCTGCTTCCCAGAATAGGAAAAAGGGCAGAGTATAAAACAAACCAACCAAAAGTTTACGCAGACCTCAATTACAACCCAGAGCAGGATAAAAATAAACAAAATAATCACAACGGAGCACAATGAAACTTGGCCCCCTACCCAGCCCCAAGGCAAGAAGCACGCACACACACACACAGACACACACACACACACACAGACACACACACAGACACACACACACAGACACACACACAGACACACACACACACAGACACACACACAGACACACACACAACACACACACACACACACAGAAACACAAACATACACACACACACACACATTCACACACACACACACACACACACACATATATGCACACAAACACACACACACACACACGCACAGACACACACACACACACACACACACAGACACACACACACAGAAACACAAACACACACACTCACACACACACACACACACACACATTCATACACACATACACACACACACACACATTCACACACACACATACACACACACAGATACACACACACTCACGTTCACACACACACACACACACACACACACACACTCTCACACACACACACACATTCACACACAAACACACACACACACATTCACACACACACACACACACACACGCACACAAACACACACACACACACAAACACAAACACACACATTCACACACAAACACACACACACACATTCACACACACACGCACACAAACACACACACAAACACACACACAAACACACACACACACACGCACACAAACACACACACAAACACACACACAAACACACACACAAACACACACACAAACACACACACAATCATATACTCAATTTGGAACTTGGCAAAAGGACCTGATGAAAAAGCAAAATCATTTCTGAATAATTTTTTCCCCAAATGCCGAGACACTTTCTTCAACACAGAATACACGTGCACACACATGTCAGGACATGGGAATATAAACTTATTTTATTTTGGCTAGATCATCCCCATTACAAAAAATGCTTTTATTTCTCTTAATAATGAGATCAATGAGAGTTAATGAGAGATCACAGCATTATGCTACATTAGTATTTGTGCCAATTGTGCGCTGCTGATACCACTCTCTCCGCTTAGCTTAGGTTTTCAGTAAAGGCACTTTCAACTTATATTACATAACTACAGTTTGGCCGTCTGGCCATCTATCTGGAGCCAGACCTGTCTGTCTCTGCGTCTGTGAAGCCATTCCACTCTTGATGGTCTTTGTGTTTCCCACAGATATTCAAGCATTCAAGTTTCCTCTCGGGAGCCCGGTGCTGTCAATCAAAATCATGGGATTTAAAAAAAGGCCCCCGCCACCGTTCCAGGGGACCTTTTTTTCAATCCTTCTTCAATCCAACCCCAACAATACCGACATAGACACCCTAACCCCGGCTTCTGAAGACAGGGCAGGTAGTCATTAGGGATGTCGTGCCCTGGTATGTGCGTACCTGAATGCCCAAGTAGTCGCCTGCATGTCCGTGTGTGCTTGCCTACATACTTGTGCTCAGGGTCTGTGTATGCATCCGTATGAGTGTGTAAGTCCAGACATGCGACATCACCACATCTTGACACATGCCTTAAGGTATGTGGCCTTGCGTGTGACGTTCATTGTCCTGCTCTGAAAGTCCCCAGCCAGCCGGTAATCACTTCAAAGAAGACAGGTCAACAGAGAGGTGAACTCATACAGCCCTCCTGTCCACCCTACACTTTTCTCCTCCTCTCCACATTTATTGTCCCTACCGCTCTCTTCTTCTTTCTTCTCTCACATCTCAGCTCTTTTTTATAAACCTGTTTTGTGGATTTGACTGCCTGCGTGAACATTAACAACATTAACTACTGCAGCGAGCCTACCGTGGAGGCATTCGAGAAAAACAAAGGTAAATGCTGCATGGACTCCTCAAGGATTCTATTAACGGCTAAAAGTATGTCGATATTTGAGGTTTGAAATTGTATCAATGCAGACTGACCTCGGTAAAGGCCGAAGATGCCCTCGTAGCGCACCACCTTCTTGAAGCAGTCAAAGCTGTTCTTGTACATGAGCTCTCCCACCTAGGGAGCCGCTGCTCCTCTGGTTCTGCATGCGTGTCTTCACCAAATCAATGGGGTACACGGCTGTGGCACCCACAGCTACAGAGAACAGAACAATGGTTATTTAGACAACAGTCAAACATCATGAAGGTACCGTTTGTTTATTTCAATACACATATTCACATTAGTGGTTTTCTGTTATGACCATGCCACCATTGTGTAGCGTACATCTGTAACCCACCCTTACATTTTTATGTTTTGCAAGTGAAGACAGTGGTAATAAATAAAAGCTGAAAAAAATACAACAGACATAGTTGAGTAGGAGTAAAGAGAAGATAGTGTTGTTAGGCTCGTATAATATTTGATGAGAATGACTTTAAGCTTCCTTAAAACAACTAAACGGGAGACATTCATCACGTTGAAAAAATACTTTTTGTACACGCAAACCTCACAGAAAGAAGTAAGAGAGGTTGAGAATATAAAAGTATTTTTACAACGCTGTGAGCGCTGCAGAAATGCACTCACTGACTTACAGTGGGGTGGAAAACAAAGACAAAGCAGGTAGCTTTGCTAAATACCACTGGAGACAGGTGAGAAAATAGGCCTTTGTAATTTGGTGGTGCTGACCCTTTAAAAGGAAGAAGGGGAAAAGGCGGAGGAGGAAGAGGAAGTCTGCGGGGTTAGGGTTAAGAAAGACGTCAAAAGTGTTTTGAGTCCCAGTATCTTCGGCCCTTCAGACGGACACAAACAAAAAGAACCGACCCAAGGCGACAGACTTAATTAGAGAGAGGCCGAAAGAGAAGAAGGGATGGCAGACCCATACCTCCTTATTAAGCTGTCTCCCTTGGGATAGAAGGGGGAGGAAGGAAGGAAGGGAGGAGGAGTAGAAAAACAGTGGGGAGTCTGAAGCCAAACACAAGGCCCAGGCACCACCCTTCACCCCCACCCTCATCCTCCCTCCTCTGATCACTCACACAGGTACAAAAGAATCCACACAGGAGGTTTCCCATGGCACGCAGAGAGGCGAGAGGCAGGACAGAGCGAGGCAGAGGGGATGGTAAAGGGCGGGAAAGAGATAGAGAGAGAAAAAGAAAGAAAGGGAGCACTTCTCTTTAAGCACGGGAGCAACCGTTGCTCTTGTAAGCAAGGGGAAGGGCAATAGAGGGGCCATTGTCCTCTCTCTCTCTCACCCTTTTCTTATAAGGACAGCAGAAGGCGGGGAGGTAGACACGCAAGCAGGTAGGTGGGTGGTGGGGTGAAGGTATGCAGGGAGCCAATGGGGCGTGACTCTTACCCCCTGCCACTGAGCCAAGGCAGAACCTGTAGGCCGACTCTGCCACCTGGACGTGGACGGGGCGGGAGACGTCACTGCCCAACTGCTAATCACACGGCGGGAAAAGAGACAATGGAGACGTTAGTGCAGAAGTGGGAAACAACGAATTAACAACATTGAGACCTGACACTGTTTCAGACGTTGATTGCTCTCCACCAGTCCATATACATTTCGATACTGTTCTTATAAAACGTTGCATGCCACACATCCAATTCCACCACCCTGCAAAATAAATTACAGGCTATTTAATCAATCACTTGTCACACCTGCTGTTGTGTTTGACAGCAAGTCCCAAATTCAGGATGGACCTTTGAAAACAGTATAATGGTCAATTAATAAAATCATGCAGACAATAAAGTGGGAAGCTACTTGAATTTAAGTAAATGTTTTTAAATCGGTGAGAAAGCGCACAAATAAAGTCATAGATTGAAAAAAACAAAAGAATCCTAATATGCAGTAAAGACGGCATTGATTATGAAATACTGTCAAATAACATTTAGATGAAATCACGATCACAATTGATGATTATTTTCTTTACAAATGTATGTGTTAATTATTATTGTTTGATTCATTTATTCATTTCTTTTGACGATGTAAAGCCAGAAAATTATTATTGAATTATCTTTATTCCCACAGCCTACTATTTTGAATTGCTCACTTACAGTCACAGAGAATTCCCCATGCTTAAGTAATCTGGTTTACACTAGTGTGTAAGAGTATTTGTCAAATGAAACTGGAATCAAAGGGATCTTAGTACACCCTTGAGATCATCACCATCATATGCAAAGAGCAGAAGCGCCAGCATTAGCCAAACAGTAACATTAGCCACGCTCCCCCCTCCAGCTGAGGTACCTGTTGCCTTGTCTGGTCTGTCCAGCCCTGGCCTCTCGACTCTGGGGAGAGGAGGGGGGGGGGGGGTGTATGTGTGCGTGTGCGAGGGGGATGGGAGTCTGTAGAACAGGTCCACCTGTCAGAGTGAACTCCCACCTCCTCCACAGTTCATTCCCAGAGGACTCTTCCTGCCCAAATGTCTCCTTTAAACACAACCTTCTCCACTTCTATCATCCTGCTCAGCTGTGTCTGCAGGAGGAGGACTAGTGGAACTTGGCAGAACTAACTGCAAGGATGTTTGAGGGAGAAAGAGGGAACAAGTTAACAGGATATAAAGAGAGAAAAGGCGAACCGACACACAAATAAGAGAGAGGGAGAGAGAAAGTAGATCAAAAAAGGAAATGGAGAGAACTAGCAAAAGTTGAGGAGTGAGCGCTCCAGCTAGCTGGCGGCCAGCCCCTGAGGCCAAACCACAAGGGCCTAAAGTGGCTCATTGTGGTGGGACTGGCGTCTGTGTAGTGCTGGGCCCCTTTGCTTTCTCCCCTTTGGCCCCCGTCTGCTCCAATATGGCCTGGCCAAGCATTCACTGTAGTGCTGGAACCCACCAGGCAACACAACTGAGCGAGAAGGAAAAGAGTCTTCTGCTCATCTGTCTGGCTGTCCAATCGTCCTTCTTCCTCCTCTTTATTACAAATTGCTCTTGTTAGCTGCTGCAAAGTCTCTTCAAATCTATCATTTTGCAACGTGTTTGAGGTTCATTCGGCCTTGAGGATGGGTCTGCTTGTCTTTATTTCCCTGGATTTGTGAGCTTTGTCTGTTTGTTTTTTTAAGACGTCAACCACATGTCAGGGAGAGTTCTAGTGGTGTTCTCTCTCAAGAAAGTCTCTTTAAGTCTAAGTCTGTGATGGGAAGCTACTTGGACACAACTTGCTCTGAACCTTGCAATGAACTTTTGAAAATGAGCAGTGCTGACAAACACTGGCAGGTTTTGGGGGCAAACTTTCCACTTTGTATCTGACAAAACTTGTTTGAATCTGTGTCTACTCTATTTTTTTTTTTACCTTAAGCGATGTCTCAATGAATGAACTGTGTAATTCATGCATCAAACTGATGTTTTGGCTTGGGGGATTAATTACGTGTGAACAGGAGATATCATTATCCTTAATTATAAATCCACATGGTGACATCTAGCCCTAGAGAATGTCGTGAGACGAAAAAAGATCTGCCCTTGTGGAAGAGGAAACCAAACACATCAACAAGTCTTCATATTCTGTACCTGTCTCTGGACCTCAGCCAAGTTGTAGGGCAGGGCGCCTTCCTCCAGCGGAGCGATCTGCTCAATGTCCACTAAACCAACACGTCTGATGAGGAGCGAGAAAGGAGAGAGTGAGAGGTTTCAAGTAACTTTCAAATGTTGTAAAAACTATAATATTTCATCAAGGCCATGACCTTTGGAAGCACGATCTGTCAGTCTGAAGTTACTTGAAGATACTTTGCCATCGTTCCATGTGAAAATATTGTGGCATTCAAAGATCCAGGCTCTTGGCATGATTGAGTAAGACAACCAATCTATTGGAACTGACAACTCCCACTCCTTCATCCCTTCATCCAAGTATAACAACGATATTTAACCTTTGGACGTAAAACTACTGCCTTTCTGAGTCTTTCCATTGCATCTCTGTGACGTTCCCAGATTTCCCAGGCTGAGGGAACTGGGAACGCCAAATCCGCCCCCACCCCTCTCGTCTGAATATTGGGGCTATTATCTCTCGCATCTCCAATCAAGGGGAGTGGAGAGGGCTATTAAAGTATCCCATTGCCCAGAAATAATAATCAGGTGGTGTCTCAGGCTGGGGTTAGGAATTATGAGCGCAATGGTTGGGCCGCAAGGCAGACGCAAAGGAAGTGGGGGAATGTGAAACGCATACAGTTGTTGTGTGCCACGGATCATAGGGGCTGGATTGCCCTTTTTTTTTAAGATAAATGGGAGCTTGGATTGGTTTTGGACTGAAAGAGGATTCTCTGGCACTGATGTAGTCATGTCTGAATCGTTTGATCCTTTGCTAGTTTGAGAAGGAAGAAAGTGCGCGTCTCTCTGAGGTATAGACCCTGGGGCCAAAGGTGCGCTATGGGGTGTAAGTGTGGGATAGACTTACTCTCCACAACTCCCTGACTAACTGAGGAACAAATCAAATGACTTAAGTATGACTTCAGTTGTGAGATGCTATTCCACAGTTATATTGAATGTGTATACCTGTTTGGTATCATATCCACATTACTATGATTATTCCCTCAGAGGTCATATTCCATCCCTTGACGAGATTAAATATAAGTTATAAACTGTAACATTATCTAAATTGAGGTATTAAATCAAAGCTAGCGTGATTTAGCATGTGTGTGTGTGTGTGTGTGTGTGTGTCTTACCCACGGGGCTCTGACAGGTCAGCCAGCTGAAAGAGGATGTCGACCTCCATGGGTGTCACCTGGCCGAACCTCTGAGCTGCCACAATGAACTCCTCTACAAAGAAAGACAAAATTGTAATTAGTCTTTACTAAAGATGAAGAGCGCCACACCTTAAGATACAAACCCCGACATTTACAGACAACCACTCAGATAAAATAACAGGGAAATGCAGTAATATATATATACTATATTCATGGTCATGGTGACAGCCAACTCAGCTGATGTTTCTCCTCAGCTACAGTACAACCTCGAGCTCGACGTCAGGGATCCCGAGGTATTCCCAGGCCAGATGGGAGATATACAATTCATCCAGTGTGTTCTGGGTCTGGGCACCTCCACAGCGAGGCACACAGGTCCATGTCTGAGCTCCTTTTTAATATCTGAGCTCTGAGATACAAAGTCAAAGCTCACAGACACTGGAACAGCAACGTAGATTGACAGGTAACTCATTGTCACCGTTGCGGTAAAGGGTACAACATCTAAAAGACACCATTCTGGCTCTGCATCTCATGCTCACAATACAAAATGTACTTCTCAAAATCCTTAACTCAAGGTCACCATCTCTCTTAAACTCATTTTCTGCCACGCCGTTTGCTCAGCTTGTTTCTCTGATAACTTTAAGATCCAGACGTCCGATGACAAAAGTTCTTCATCCAGTCAAAATACTATTTTAAAGACCTAAAAAGTGTATTGTGAAAAAAAGAATTAAATTGGAGGTGCTGAAAAGGCTGCAGCTGCACAGCTGGCTCCAAACTGCCCCAGTTCATGTTAGGCCATGCCCTGATGGAGCCAACAGAACTACATCATCTGCAAAGAGCAATGCAATTGAGATGTCACCAAACTGAACAATCACCTCTTTGGCTGTGCTTTGGGATACCGTCCATGACGATTACAAACAGAATAGGTGATTAGGAACAGCCTTGGTGGATCCCAAATCCCACTGAGAACATGTTTGATCCACTGCACAGAATGAAGACACAGCTGTGATCCAAAGCTCACTGTTTCACAACCCGGACAGAATATGTATTTCTCCTCCTCAATAAACAGTGATTTCATAATTCCACATGTTCAAATCAAGGGATTACTATATCTTAAAAGGCAAAGGAACTTGAAATTCCTTCATCCACTTTAGTTGGTTTGTCAAGGCTTTGGTATAAAGAAGCAAATTCAGCCTGGAGAAAATACAGTACAGTCCACAAACTTGATGGAAAAGCATCACACACTGCTTTTAAATCTGCAGTCGTACGATCAACTTTGTCATGATACATGTTCACGACTGCGTGATATATGACACACTGCAATATTACAATATGAAACTAAGTCAAAATAACGTAGTGCTGAGCCGAATTAATCACATAAACACAATCTGTGATCGCAAACAAGAGCGGTTTCCTGTGACTGACATCTCTTTTCTTCTCATGTGATTCATATTTCCATTAACCGTTCACGATATGGCATCATAGACTCAGTATCATCAATGATATTATGTTACATGTAATGCACCAACATTTACTGCCATTATGATGTGCAATAAAAGGTCAAATGTACAGTTAGATGCATTGTCTGTTTGCACATTGTTATTTTGTGTGTGCTGCACCTATGATCCAATATTTTTTATTTGAGGGTGTTTCCATTTTTGGCGTAACCTGCCTCATATACAGCACATCTACATGAGTCAATGATTTCCTGAGTACCGGGTTTGATAACGACTTGCTGCTTTCAAATCCATGGTCGGCCTTTTCCCTCTAAATGCAGATAGATAACGGACCATCAGCCCCTTGGTAAAATGTTATGTTTATCATTATATTGATAAGGTGATTTTTCCCAAACATCACTCACAACAGTTACCTTCTGTTGGAAGTGACATGTGTCCAAGCATGTTGAATTCATCATAAGAAAAGAAAATAGAAAAATATGGCCATGGAGAGTTATGGACTTCAAGAGTTCTTCTGAGGCAGCCGTAACTCAAGACCGGCTCTATTGTTGGTGGAATAAAGAACAGGTTGACTGTAGGCTGGCTTACAGTGGAGGAGTCAGCATTGTTTGACCTGCTTTATTCAAAGAGCAGCAGGCTGGGGTTGTGACAAAGTCGTCCTACACTGGAGCCATTCACCCCACTGAGGCTCAGCTTACCCCTGAGGCATGCTCTGTCTCTCTCACACACACACACACACACACACACACACGCACATACACACACACACACACACACACACACACACACACACACACACACTTATCCGTGGGTACATGCAGGTAATGCTCACAAGCATGTGAGAGAGCATACTTACACAAGAATAAACTCTGACGCACACACACATAAACCCACACACACACACACACACACACACACACACACTCAGACATAGACAGAGTTCTGTCTGGGGCGATCACGTATCACAATGCTGATAACCTGTCTACCTGTAGTCACCAATACACACACTCTATACACATTATATGATTAAGATAAAGTGGTCTATTTCATAGCGTATTCAAATGATAAGCAGAGTCCCACATAACTGTCTTGTCTTCACACAACTCCTCGATAGTATGTGTGTAAGCTAAATGAATCAGGGTGAAGAAAAAGAAATGTGTTAGGACAACATTGTTAGATTGTTAGATTTAAATGACCATCCTATCATCCTTTTGGTGCTTTGTTGTTAATGAGTGGCTAATGGAGTATTATAATGTTAATTGTGAATTATACAGCACTTAAAAAACAATTCCAAAACACATTACCAATGGTTTAAAAAAGAGAAAATATACACATTCAAGTAAAAAATAAAAAGTACAAAACACTAAAATGCTATTACGTAAACACATGCCGCTAATATTCTCACAATCATATTAGCAAACACAATGTGGTCTTAGTGTCGCATGTTATCGTGTTAACATTCAGTAAATAGCAGTTACATTACATTAAATTACAGTTGAGGCTGATAGGAATGGAAGTCATTTAGCAGATATTTGCTCATAAACATATAAGTATTGGACAAATGTATATTTAATCTAGATTCAAAAGTCAAGTTGTTCAAATAAATCCTCAGGGAACATGAACATGTCACTAGATTTCAGAGCAGTGGATCCAATAGTTGTTGAGACATTTATCTCAAAACCACACATTTCAAACTCTTAGTTGTGTTAGACAAAAACTTAGGGGATCACCAAAGTCAGCAGGTTTCATCCTCAGGGGACATTGCATGTCTGTGCAATATGTCATGGCATCCAATATTTGCTGAGATATTTCAGTGCGGACTGAACATAACTGAAGACCTGAGATTGTGACTGGCGAAAAAAGAAAAACCTCATCCCTGCAATTTACATTTGAGAACAATCATGTGTGCGGTGCCGGAGGACCTTCAGAAGTGAATTGGCTCACAAATCATCAGTTCCAGTACAATCTACTGAAGATCCAGTTACAGTATTATGTGTATAAAAAAAGAAGGATATACTTCATCAACACACACCTGATTCTAACTTGCACAGTCATGATTTGTACACTGCTGGCTCAATAAAAAGATGTGTTCTGTAAAGATCTCCTGTGCACGTACGCACACAAGCGCTCACACACGTTTGCACTCACTGCTGTGTTGGCGTTAAGCACTGTAATGGCGTCCCCAAGGCAAAACAGTGGCCTCGCTGCACATACGGAATCAATCGGGATTATTACGCATGTGTGCATGCTTGGTTGTGTTAATGCATCTGAACGCTTGTGTGTATGTGAGAAATGTTTGAAATAGTGTGCTACGAAATACGCACACACTTGATATATGCGGGTGTGTGTACAGTATGTGTTTGTCGGCCAGCCAGTGGTACGTGGAGCCGAGCACTTGCAGTCCCCAGAGGAAGCCTTAATGACTCCGGGAGTGGAGGGTGGATGGGTGGTGGCTGTGTGGAGGTCTGGCTGGCTGCGGGCCACCACGGGTCGAGCCAAGCCCAGTCTCAGTGTACCCGTGGTGGGAACAGCCTGGGGAGCGTATGGGCTCTTGGTCTGGGTCGGTTATGGTCCACACCCCTGATAAGGCTTCAGATAGCATCATAAGGCTAAACTAGTGGCCCTGGGCCATGTGGAGAGAGGTCAGAATGGACGACCAGATCAGGAGCGAGGGAGTCAGAAAGAAAGAGACAGAGAAAGCTAACTGGGCTTCCCACCAAGTACCGAGGAAAGGAATGAGAGACAGCAAGTGGGGCAAGCAAGTGAGGGAGATAAGGATTTAAAGAAACTAACCAGGGGAGACGAAGAGAACTAGAGAAAATGTATAAAAGAAAAGACTGTTGGATCAATAGATAATACCTCGTGTTCATCACCTAGCAGCTTTGCCTCTTTGCACTACTGTCATTTAAATTATAGAGCGAAGCAAAAGCTTTAACAAATGTTTTTAACTATCTCATGTGCACATTGATCTACAGGTTGAGACAACACACCTCAAAAGTAAGTCAATGATTTTTCTCTTCTTTTTTGGGGGGGGAAGAATTAAGAAGAAATGTCATTATCAACCAAAAGCTTGCCGAGACAAAAAAACAAAAGTATTCCTCAGATCAGTGCCAGGATGTCTAATAGACAAGACAGGCTCCATCAGGAATTGTGGGTATGCAGTACGTGTGCTGGGTCACATCCAACATGTCCATTTAAATGCCACCGGGAAGGAAGAAATCTAAACAAAAACAAGTTTCCACCCTCAGCACACAGACTTAAATACTTTATCTCATTTGTTTTATGAGTGTGTGCCCCTGTACGCTGCCCGTCTTAGAGGACATGGCTGCATGCGAGTGCATATATATATATATATATATATATATATATACTCATTAATGTGCATCAGATCTTTGGCTGCTTGGTTTGTTTATGAGGTTTTTCTTTTGTTTGTACCTTTGGTGACTTCCACATCCCGGCGGTGGCCAGCCAGAGTGCTGTAGATCTTTCTCATCAGCTCCATGTTGTTGAGGAGAGAGTTAAAGCCGTTGAAGTACGAGAAGCTGACCTGGTGAGATGTGCTGCCACCCGCAACCTACACAAGGATGGACACAAGCATTTTAACATGCAATGCATTTCTACAATAACCCACTCAACAAACTGAATACATGCATCTTGATAATATCAATTTATTATTATTATTATTATTATTATTATTATTATTAAGACCGAAGAAAAACATCACACGTCAAGAAAGAGGAAATCTCTGTTCGTCATCATCATCTTCACCATCGCTCCACGGGGAGAAGTAAACCTATTTCAGCCACTACTTTTTCCATCACACAACGCACACTCTCAAACACTTTAATTAACTTTCTTTATGAGGTGGAGGAAGTGATAAAAGAACAGAAAAAAAACAAAACAAAAAGGTAAAAGGATTAAAAATAGACGCCGTGCTCTTGAACACATTCCAGACTTGCACACAAACTGTTTTATGTGAACTAGCGTCCCATCTTTATCAAATCAGCCTCTCAAACTCGCAGAGGAGCAGCTCTAACTGCTGTCTGTTTACAAATGTTGTTGCCTGTTTTGGGGGAACTTAGGCCAGAGTATCAGATGAGTCTTGAGGCTTTGAAGCTGTTAACAGTGTTGAGGGGTTGAAGCGATAGATAATGTAGAGCGTCCTTTCACTAGATGGCACTGTTTGCTTTACAGACACATTCAGGAAGGTTGCTTCGCGGCTCGTGGAGTTTGCAACAAGGCGGGGGAAGCTCTGGCTCGGGTGAAACTGCCCTAACGGAGATACACTTTTGTATCTGTTCATATCTGTGAGCCTATAGGCATGGATCTTCCCACGATATCCAACACAGAGTCTTTTACAGAGTGGGAGAGAAGAACTGATTTGCCATGTTTGGCGAGTGAATTAAAGGTTGCCGTTTCACTGTTTGTGTTCTGCCAAAATACCGCCTTTAATGTGTCTGCAGTGTTTGTGGTGTGTTTTGATATGTGTGTGTGTGTGTGTGTGTGTGTGTGAGAGTTTACTTACAGCACACCAAGATGTCTGGTCGGTGAGGTAAACACAGCGGAGAAAATGACAGAGTCTACAAGGTGTTTATGAAATGGGGCAAGACATGAACACAGACGCGAGACTCACACGCGCGCAACAAAAACACTAACACACACATAAAAAAATAAAAAAAGACAAGACACAAAAAAGAAGGCAAACATCTCAAGAGTTCAAAACAAATAAGAGGACACGCGCACGGCTGCCCCCGCACAAACACACAGGCAAAGATGATGGACTGTAAAGCTGCAGTCTCCATCTATCTCTGTCTCTATCTTCCCATTCAGCTGGCCTGCTTGGCTTTGACACTGCCATAGAGGTTAGACTTAATGGCATGTTGGGAGAGAGACAGAGACACGGGGGAGTGAGCGAGAGAAAGAGGGGCGGTTTAGAGAGAAAAAGAAATGAAGGGAGGGAAAAGGAAAGAGAGGACGGATGAGAGATGACAGAAAAAGGTAAAGAGGAAGAAGAAGAAGCGAGAGATGGACAGCTGGAGGGGAAGAGAAAGCCACAGTGTTTGGTTTGTGGGGTTGTGAAGAGAAAGAAACGTATGCAGGGAAGAGAAAGGACTGAAGAAAATAACCGTCTTGCCTTTAACCCCTCTTATGGAGAATAGAGTATTGTTAGGCTGCTTGCCTTCATAGCTTCCATTAGCACCTGGATGAGTGGAAACGTCACTTATGAAGTAGATATGTAGACGCACTCCGAAACATTGTGCATCATCTTACATTTGGTCATACAAGCATTTAGTTGCAGATATAGATATTTTACTATATCACAGCATGATGAATATAGACGTACATTCACCTGTACCATCAAAGCTATGAAGTGAAATTAAATGAAGTTATGCAGTAACTGAGGTGCTTCTGAATAGAGAACACCCATTTTATACAATATTTACTTAATATATGGTGTCAAAGTATCATAACTCCCAGGCGTACAGCAGTGTCCGATCTCACTATTGTTAACCACCCTGACTTTGGCTCTTGTGGACGACGGAAGAACAAATGGAAGAGAGAACCGCAGAGCCAAACAAAAACCCACCGCCACGAGGCATTCCTCCACAAAGGATGTGAGCATGTGTGGCCGGATGGTGACCATGATGTCCCTGAAGTCCAGCGCTGAGATGGAGCCGCTGTGGGCTTGGTCCCGCTGGATGAAAGCCTGCCGCGCATGTTCAAGCTGCATCTCCTGTGGAAGGGAGTGGAGAGAAGAGAGGAGGGAAGTTTAGGTGTTAGATCATCGCAGTAAATGCATATTATTGGACACATATGTGGGTCATACACCTCTTTAAGTTGCCTTCATAAATTTAAATCCACATAAACTCACTCATATAAACACGTATGCATAAAAACACAGCATTTGCTTTGATGGGCCCCCTGGTGCCGTCTCCCCCTCTCAGTTACGGGGGAGCCAGTGTTTGGCCAGGCTTCAGGCTCGCCTCCTCTCCCAACAGCGGCTTGCCTACTGTGAGGTGTCGCTTGGGCTTTTGACACCCTCCCCAAATCCCCATTAAACCCACTTGAGGGATAAAAATACAAACACACACACACACACATACACACACACACACACTCACAGACAGACGTGCACACACAGGCAAGACGGCTAATCATCCAACTGCTCATTTTGTCTGTCTTTTTGCACACACATACACACAACGGTCCACGGGGACAACAGAAAGCTGCGGTGGGGACACATCCCACAAGGCCTTTGAAATTAGCAGCCATTATTGGTACCTGCAACCACAAGTCTAAAGAGAGAAGCTGTAAACAAACCGCTGCCACCGACGCTTCCTCCATCGTACAACAAATAACTTGGTTACGGCATAAAAACAGGGATATCAGAACAATTATAATCCACAAAGAGTCTTTTGGCTGTTGACTTACTTGCAGTGGTGACACAATACCAACCAACTGAATGACCAATTCAAATGCACTTTTGAGTACATATCAAAGTGTTTGCTCAACGGAAACATCCATGAAAGAGTTTCTCTGAATTCTCTTTTGCAATTGCCCACATATACGTAGAGCTGAAACAATAATTCAATTAATGGATCGACAGAAAATGAAGAAAAATGATTAAATTCACAGTTTCCAGCGTCTCAAAAGTGAAGATTGGTTGTTTTTCTTTTGGTTCTTTGATAGTTCACTGAATATCTTTGGGTTTCGGACTGATGTTTGGGTAAAGCAACGTGTCAACGTGCATGATGGGAAATCTAAATGCCAATTTCCAAACGATTTATCGATTATTTGTAAATATAATCAGCGGATTAATATATATAATATATATAATAATTAGCTGCAGCTCTATATGCATGTAGTAAAAAAAATAGTTTAATCCATTTAAAAATACACCATTCCACTTAAATATTAATTTATTCTATTCCACACATCTCATAAATATCCTAAACGTTTAAAATATATATTATAACCAATAGGAACATGTAGAAAGAATGCAAATATGTCAAACTTTAGTGTAAATGCAGAATCATTTTTAAAGACGTTTTCTTAAAGTAAGAAACAAACTACCAATTTGTACGAGAAGAATTCTTTTTCAAGCCACACACGTCGGGAAGAAAGTGCCGAAGGGGGGGGGACTGATTAAATCTTCAACATGCATGGCATTACTCAATTGATTGATTCAGATGTTATTGTTATAAATGGAACTCAAAAAGTGGTATTACCACAACACAAAACCCTATGAGGCTATGACTTATTGTTGTTTTGAATTTGAGTGATATTTCACTGACAGCACAACTGATCGAACTCCAAATTTGCGGCACCCAAGAGAAACGACTGGGGAAGAGTGACATTTACACAAAGCTGAGTGGAGCCCGGAGGGGAGTAAGAATAGACATTGCAACAAAAGAGCCAGATTTGCAAAACAGCAAATGTAGCAGCCATGTGTCAGTATCACCTATGAGCACGGCAGGGGGCTTCGGAGAGTGTATAAGTAAGTGGAAGGCGAGGAAACGAAGAGAGATTGACACGTGTAAACACTCTCAAGATAAATAAGGTGAGATATTTTGGTGTCAGCATCCTCGGTGTCGTGGCTCACTTCTCGGGTCGGTTGTGAGTAGGTCAAAACACTTTGGCGTGGAATAAACCGGGAAGAGGAAAAGGGAAGAGGAGAGCTGAATATTTCAAATCAAAACAAAACAAAAGAAAGTGAAGAAGATGATGTTCCGCATGCATCGTACAAAAAAAGTAAGGTTTGTGTTCATCTGTAAATGACTGGGAAAAACATTAGATCCTGTTTCTCTGGACACGTGAAAAGCCTGAGAAGCCACACACCAACCACACGGAGCAACACAACAACTGTGGTCCAAGGGATGGAGCAGTTTATAGTTCCAGCCTCTTAAAACCTTAACTTGTTGCAACTGTATGAGTGTTTCAGGGATACGGTTTTTATTTGGGAGAGGAGTGGAGGAGGGAGGCAGGAGACATAAAAGCTGGGGGCTTGAGACAGCCAACAAGAAACCGCCGAGGCATTTGCAGTCGCTTTAATTGTCCTGGGATGAGAATAAAAACACATGACGAGCCACCTCTGTTTGTTTTCAACGTCTCGGATTCGTTCGCCCTCTCATCAAAACTTAAAAAATAGATATGACTGGAGCAGGAGTTGCATCTCTCTTTTCTAATCTCTACTGGGCTAAAGCTATACAAGGAGAAGCACAACTGGCCATGTACATGTGCCAGTGAGTCCTCTAGTGATGTTAAGGGCTGCCCACTGATTCTTGGGAGAGTCAAACATATAATTGGGACTTTTAAAATCTGAGCAATGCCAACAATTCACTTCTTTTTTCTTTTTTTTTGTGAGTGCTTAGGAAAGAAGTGGGACATGTGGTGTCCCCTCCATGTAATTCAAGCCCTTTACTTGCCAGGATTTATAATATGGGCTACTATGTGCCACTTCTCTGGACAACGGTAATACCATTGCCAGAGACAACACCACGCTGACAGTGCGAGCTGAGCCTTGGCTGGCGTCCACGCGTGAGACGGGAAAAATGCATGTAATTGGTGAGAATCTCTGGCTTCCATCAAGACAGTAATTGGCCAGAGAGAGCCCTTGTGAGAAATATGCGGCGCAAACGTTTTCCCCGATAATCCCATCTTGTGAGCATCTGGCAGTGGCGTGGTTACAATGGCAGAAAAACACAATAAACACATGCATGTATGGCAGGAAGAGAAGGAAATAAAGGATGGGAACATTCTTATGGGGGGAACGCTGGGTGGTAGGGAATTATAAAAATAAGTGTAAAATATTCAGAATATGGCGTGTGTGTGTGAGAGTGTTGGTTTTCACAACTCTTCAACTTTTATGAGTATTTCTTTTCCCCGGGCTGACATTTACAAATGCTTTGCCTGTTAACAAAAGTATCATAACAGCTTTTGGTAGTAGTGCAATCACAAAGTGTGTTGTAATTGCGCAGGTTTAAATTCTGGTTCAGGAAATGTTTTCCTACCTTTCCTAATTGCCCTGTCATCAATCACTGCAGTCGCAGATAACACATTGGAAGAGTCAACAGCCAGTACCTGAATTTAATTTAACTTGTACCCGAGTACTGTAATACATCATCACAGTGATATGAATGTGTCTTACTAATGTGACACGCATCCCAAGATCCAAAGATAGCATTAGAGCTCTCGAGATAAAATATGTACCGTGTTATTATATATTTTTAATGAAGCCCAGTGACGCAAGGGATACAAATTAAAAGCAGGACAAAATGTACTTTAAATTAATTCCTTTTTGAATATCCCTGCAATAACATAACATTCACTTTCTTCGTCTTCTCAATGTATCAAAAGAATACGAGAAATGATCAAATACAGAGAGGGTAAGCAGGAAATGTACATTTCATATTGAGCAATGAGTGTGACTAGCTGCTGGCTTGCTGCTGTGAGGAGCTGAAAACCACTGAGTGACTGACTGGGAGAGGACTGGGCACGCTGTCAATGCAAAGTACAGCCTCTACTGGCCACAGCGCCACAGACTTGTACGCATGCACACACACACACACACACTGGGAAAAACAAGCACACGCAAACACCAACATAAACGCAGATGCACAAAGCTTGCATGCCGCTGCTCACACGTATAAAGACAAAGCAGATCAGTCAGATAAACACGCAGAAACACACGTATGTATAGACACGCATGTATGTTCACATGCGTGCACACAAGGACGCACGCGTTTATAACAATGTCCCAATATCCGTGCGCTGCTGCCCATTGCGTGTAAGCCATCTGGTCTAAGTTAAGAGTAATATAAAAAGCTCATTCAGATACATGGTGAGTGTGGATGCAAACTTGGCACAGCTCAGGCCCTCTCTCCTACCCCCACCACCACCTCTCCCTGCTAAGGCCTGATTCAAGTCTAGACATCATATTGGAAAATGGCTCACACACCACAAATACATGAGGAATATTCCAGCTATACTATTTATGGAGGTAAAACTGCCTCTCTACCTGCTTTAAAGTAGGAGTAATTCTAGGTGTATGTCAGCTAATGAAAAACAAATGCCAAAAATGTCCCAAATACATAACCTCAGTGTTTCATTAATGACTAATCTGGTCAATATGGAGGGCTGTGTTTGAGAGGGATTGGGGGAAACCTGCATGTGCATACATTTGTCTGGCCAAGCTTAGATATGTATCCAATAATACAGTTAGAGGACATGATTGTATGAACAGCCTGTAAACAATATGTCGGTATAAGGCAAAGTGTACAGGCACATCAATTGGTTGATACAGGATTTACAGAATATCACATAAAGAAATATCAGAAGAACTTTAATTTCTATTCTTGCACAAAATACTTCAAGCACTTTCAATGACTCATGTCTATTTATGACTATTTTCCAAAACTTTCAAGGCCTTGATTCTTTTCCCCTTAAATTCAAAAACTTTCAAGGATTTCAAGGACCCATGGGAACCATGAGATTTATTGACTATTATTCGCTGGAGAGTGGAAATAAGACAACTGTTAGTTAGACAGACGGAGGAGAGCAGGTGATCCACATGAAACCTACCAGGAGAAACTGGGTGAACTCTCCGTAGCTGAGCTGCTTGTCCCTCTGTGTGCCAAAGTGCAGACGTATGAACTCACAGTCCCAGTTGAAGGTGATGTGCTGGTGGATGGTGGTCTGGCTGAAGACCTGCTTCACATCCTCTGCGGAGGAGACAAAGAGACACAAGATGCTGCTTTAATATCAACTGAATGATGAAATGTTGCGTTTGGCAGCCTCATAACAACATGCAAAAGCTCCATCCAGCAGAGAAGTGTTCAGTAGTAAAGTAAAGTAAAAGTAGCAAAACAAGTAAAAGTCCTGCAAAGTATAATCACCTAAATGTATTTAAAGTATCAAAACAGACATGTGATTGTTGTATATTCTATCATTGGATTATTTTTTACTTATGTATTCATGTTTGATCAGCATTTTACAATCAACCGTATTATATAAATTAGGGCTGCAACTAACGATTATGTTTATTATTGATTAATCTGCCTATTATTGCATATTATTAATAGAATAAATGTCTATAAAATGTCAGAAAATAGTGAAAAATGTCCATTCCAGTTTCTCAAAATCCAGCGTGATGTCTTTAAATATCTTGTTTTATCCATAAATATTCAATTTAATATAATATAAAATGGAAAAAAGCAGGATATCTTCATATTTGAGAGGCTAAACACAAAATGTTCTTTAATTAAAAATTATTTTAACAATTAATCTATTATTGAAAATAGTTATTTGTCTGTCAAATTGAATAGTTTACATACAATGAAGGCACTCAATTACAAGTACCTCAAAATCGTACTTAAGACAAGTACAGTACTTCATTAAATGTAATTAGTTACTCATTTCCTGTGTTTATGTACGTAAAATATAGACAATTTAAAAACAAATCAGCAAGCGATGAGGCTGAAACAAGAGCGTTTTTCAACAAACACTTTACGATGATAGAACAGATCTGTTGAGGTTTTACAGATCACACCCCACTTTTAAGGCTAATGACCATACATTAACCATATTCTACTTTCTGTATGTTCATGTTTTCATAACAAACAATTATCAAATACTTCTTCCTCTTTTACTTTGCTCTAATAAAGACATCAAATCTGCCGGTACAAAGTCTTGAGTCAGGTCTTAACAAAGCATGTGTTTCCTATCTTGTGGTTAACATTACTAATTATTTGATTTGGGAAAAGAAAAAAAATGTCTGTGACTGTTTGTGACAAAATGTCAACGTCAATCTCCAGAACACAATTTTGCTCTGATTGAGACTTAAGTTGCTCAACTCTAAATCAGTGTTGAATGACACATGGCAGAGGTAGTTTGAGCTGTGTAGGCTCTGTATTCAGAAGGAAAGCCTTTTCTTCTCACTTATGTTCCTCTGCCTGAACCCTCTAAGCCTCTGCAGCCAGCGGAGTGGAGAGACACTGAACATGAGTCCTAAATTACAGCCTTACTAAAGAAACAAAAACAAACCAATAGAGCGACCTGTTTCTTATTACCAAACAAGCCGCGCAGAACGAGTGGAGAAAGGAAAGGAGGAAAGAAACAATTTTTTCATAAAGACAGACAAGGAGGGAAAAAGAGAGAAAGAGAAAGGTGATATTTACTTCAGCTCAGCCTCACCTTTTGAAGGAAGACAGCTTCGTGAATTGGTTTTTTTTACACTTTAATGAGGCAATAAATATACAGCTTTTAACTCTTAAAGGAGAGGCGGCTTCAGAGCCCGCCGTTTATATTATCAGCTTTTATAGACCTGTCAACACTCAGTCCTCTTTAGTTTTTTCTGCTTTTTTTTTGACTTTCTGGCTGACGCACAACTGCATTTCATATGCCATGTTACGTTGCAAATTTTATGAACTCGACATTCCACAAAATTACACGGTTTTTTTTTAAGTGCTAAAGATTCAGAGCCTTGTGTGTACTTAGCAGAAATAACTCAGGTTATTATCAAATAAAAATGTTTTTTTATAGAAAAATTAAATAAAAAGAAATCAGAGTACAGACATTTATTGCATGTGGAAACAAACGGGTCTTTAATGCGACGTAAGCTTCAGTTATTAATGTTTTTAATAGGTAATAAAGAAGGGAGTTCTTTATTCTGTGGCCTGGTGAGGCTCTTTAATCTGATGAACGGCGAAGAGAGAAAAGGGAGCAGGGGAGAAAAAGGGAGAATTCTGTAATGTATCACAATAAAGCAACTTTGACAAGTCTATAATCTCAGTCACAAGTTGTTTGCTTTTGGTGAAATGGTAGCCCGATGCAAGTGGCAGACACTGTAGTCAGTGTTTGTGTATGACATGATGTGTGGTATGTTTTTCATGCAATTTTCCACTTGTATGCGAGTCTCATAACTCACAGGCATTGGGATATTCATTAACCTTTGAGAGACGCAGAAAAACAGCAGACCTTTTAATTGCCACCAAGACAACGTCACTCTAATTGATCCTTTTAAATATGAAAATTTACATATGTGCATATATAATCACCCGCGATGATCTTGCACCCTGTCGACAGCAACAATTAAAATGAAATTCACTTACTCTTCCCTGTTTGCGAGATGTGTGCACTGCATTTCAAATCAAGCCTAATGTGCTAACGCCTCGCACACCTACAGAAGGCTGGCATTAGACTTGTTTAAATCAATTAGGCAAATGTGAAATAAGCAACGAGTACAAATGTCTTCCCTTTTCACCTCGAAGCTTCCAGGCATCAGAGTAATGGTGTCAATCATACACACACACACACACACGCGCGCACACACACCCTCCTCCATCTTCACCTCCATCCTTTAGTTGCCATCAGCCCTCTCCACCTCCAAACCTTATCGTCTTTACAGACAAGATACAGTACCATGTACAGTATTGCTGTTTGTGGATGCAAGTACATGCAATATAAGTTTCTGCAGTTTGTACTTTGTTCAAGTATCAGTACATAATTCTGGGTCTCTTGTAAAGCACATAGCGGCACCGTATACATGCTAATGGGTCAGTAAGACGCTCTCTCTGCAAACTTGACTACAGTATTATTCTATCTCACCCCATAAATCAGAGTTACTCACCAAAACTGGTCATTCCACTGCCTGCTTTATCAAACAGCAGGAAGGCGACCATGAAGAGGGAGTCTGGGGCGCACAGCACCGACTCGAACGCTACGAACTCCTGAAAGGAGATCATCCTGAGAGAAGGAGAGAAGAAAGAGGATAGGTAGGGCTGTCATTTGAGTTGATTTATTAATGCGGTATGTTTCAAGTTCCCTGTATACATTCTTAATCAGCTACACATGTGAGACACAGTCTTTGGTATTAATACATAATAAAGACTTAACCTAAGTTGTAGTCATTAAATTAAATATTGCATTTTCCTTTTTTTATCATTTAAATCAAGCTACTTTAACACTGCATTAAACTACAAACTCCATTGTAATTACTGTCACACAGTGGCGGACCAGCACACTTAGACAACCTATCAATCCGCGCTACGCTCAATTCAAGAGGCATTTCATCGAGTCGTCTGTTATTCCATGTGTAATGTCATAAACTCATCGAGTGTGACAGCAAGAAAATAAAACAATTTAAAAAGCTCAGTGTGTGTTCCCAGTCTGAGCTGGCAGCTGTTATAGAGAGAGCAGACTTTACACCAACAGAAGGAAAAAGATTAGATATGAAGTTTTATTTCTAGTGTGCCATTTTAAACAAGTAGACAGGAGAGGAGGGAGTCGGGAGCCAGTTAAGGAAATATAATTCAATTCAATCCAACATGAATGTAACACAATATGAAGTTTCGAGTGAAAGCCGAGAGAAGCCGAGGTGGAAAAATAATTAAAATAGGGAACAAATGTGTCCGCATCAACACTGAAACACAAGCCGAGTTGAAAGTAAACACAACAGATTTGTTTTGTAATTACACCGCCGGCCTCTCTTTCTAAGTTTGTGAGTGTTTCGATAAACACTGTTGTATCTCCCGTCTCTCCATAGTAACACAAATGCCCACGTGCGTCATTAACAAGAAGAAGAAAAAAAGCATAAACATCTCTATTGTGTGAACCCACTGAGAGCTCCCATGGGAGAGTCCTGCTGTGGGGAACTGGACCACGCAGTCTAGCCTTTATTTGGGCCCTGGTTCACAGTTGCCACAAGTCCATTATGAATTTCACAAATGGCTCTGATAATTACAGGAGGGGGTCAGCGCTAATGAGCGGTCCCCGAGCATCCATCTATTAAACCCATTTCAATTTCCAAGGGGGGAGTACGGAGAAAGAGGGGGGGTGTGGGGGGGGTGCAATGATTACATTTTTAATTAATTATTGTACTGATGAAATGTAGATGTGTTTGTTTGGACTCTGAGTGTTACAGGTTTGCATGTGGGGGCTCATGAGCATCCCTACTTGTACCTGTATACTGATAAACCCTGTATAGATTAAACAGACGGATAAGGAGAGGAGCTGTGCACTGACAAAAGAAAAAGGGAAATATTAAATTGGTAACTGCCAGAGATTCCTGATAACGGTTCAAAAGCATGTTTAGATTACTGGCTTTTTTAAGTCTACTTAAAAGTATGAAAATAAAAACAAGGAGAGGCCAAAACAGTCAAAACCAACGCCTGAGATCAACACTTTCTTTCAGCAAGAATATATACTGGTATTATGGCATCAATATGCTCCCAGAAAATAATAGACGTGTATGTTGAGCATCAGAGAAACTAAGAGAAACATAGAGAGGTTGATAAAAGTGAGCATACAGTTCTCCTTTGTGGCAAATGAAATCAGCTGTCATTGTTGCAAAGGCAAGACTAATTGTTTTATTCACTAAGCAGGTAGTTCTTAAGAGCGGGGCCCTGCTGATGGCAGCTCGGTGGAGGGGGGCACAAAAGCACACCGCTGCGAGCGTGGATCCACCGCTAAAAACAAAGCCAATACCACTGCCGCTCACACTGCAGGAATATTATCAAACTCTTCAATAATGTGTGAATGTATAGTACACTCTGAAATTATACGTCAGAGAGGCTAATAAAAGAATTCAATCAGGCAAAAACACTCAGAGAGCACTAGTGTTCCCAGACAGAGCAGATTTCTTCATTTTCACACGCATCAATTTACATGCACGCTGGACGTCCCGTCTGTTTTCCCAGACGCGGATAATCAGCGTATGAGTGTAACCGAGAGGGCTGCTGATCATGAAGGGATTGGACCATGGTTTAGACCGTGGAGTCCAGACAAGATCCAGGGGGCATCTCCATAACACACACACACACACACGAGAAACATTCCATGTACTCGTAAGCATTTACACACAGCTCTGTAGCCGGGGATGAAGCTTATGATGGTTGATTAGCAGCGCCATGACGGCTGCAAAATGATTACAATGAGAGGGGGAAGCCATCGTCTTTGCTATGCAGACCCAACCCCAACGAGACACTCAATAATCAAATCAACCGACAGCATCTCCCAACCATCAACTGCTATGGCATGTGTCCAGGGCTGCCCGATCCGTGTACGCAGCCTGGGATGAACTTCGGAGACGGGGCTAATGGGATACTGTAGCGTGGCATCTCTTCAGTGCACTGTGTACTTACTTTACTCCGCAGGATTTTGTTAAACCTCTAAACAGTCACAGACATATCCGTGACATGTATCAGAGGAGTAACACACAAGACATAAACAAAGGATTGTAGCATGTGCCTTTACTACAGACAGCTGAATGATTTGTTAGGATGCCATTACAATGCAATTTAAACTGTCTTCACTGTGTCCGTCCGGCGTAAAAACTCCACCCTATATTCCATATATCTTTGTTTGTTTCTATCTTATCTTCGCCACACGGCTTTTATCTCCGTCTCCTCTCAGTAGGCATCTAAATACACTCCTCTGAACCGAAAAAACCATGCTTGGAAACATTGTTTACAAGTAACAGAAATGCATGGTGTTGGTTCGGCCCGGCTGATAGGAAGACAGCTCTCCTCCGTTGATAGTAGTGGGAGAGAGGGGCCGAGAGGGGCTTCAATAATCCCCTGTCCCTGGCATCTTGGCATTGTTACTGACAGCCTTCCACCCACCTGGAGCGTGCTTGTACACACACACATACACACACAAAACACACCCAGATGAGTGCTAGCTGCCAGTATCTGTTCGGTTTCTAAGAGTGGACACCCACCAGTACAAGTCCAGAATACCCACAGCAGCTGGCAGACTGCTATTTTCCCAGCACGCTCCCTTAACAAAGTTTTTTTTCCTTTATTTTCAAACCTCCAAGAGTCTATGGGGGGGTTTGTTCACACTTGAACAGATGCTTCTATCAAAATATTAGAAGGAAGAAGGAGGAGCAGAAAGGTAGGGAGTCCGAAGGAGCCAAAAAGAAATGGATGGAGCTCAGAGTGCATTATGGTGTGTGACAGTGTGTAAAGGAAGACGGAGATGAGAGCGAAGGAATGCAAAGATAAAATAAGTCGAGTGAAAGTGGAAAATCTTTAAACCATCTTGTGGCTCTGTATGTCAGTGCACACATACACAACACATTTGATTCCTGGAAATTGAGACATCTCCAGGGTCTCTCGTTCCCTCTCTCTTATATCCATCCATCATGTCTCTCTGTCTAACTGGGAGCGGCGAGAATAAGAGGGAGAAAGTGATTTCCACGTAACAGATTGTTATAACTGTCACTATATCCCCTGATTTACACAGTCACAGGGAGGCAGACAAATGCATTTTCACTGTTTACATCGCCACACATACACAGCAAACCACTCACATACACACTCAGAAACACAATGGCATCTAAGTAAAATATCTCTCACACAGATACACTCCAACAGAAAAGTAAAATGAGCATGCTGCCTGCCATTCGACCCCCTGCTAAATCTATTACCCCAGACTCATCTTGTTGAAATTGAGTCCTATGTGGCAAAAACAGCAGCAGGCACACCAGCTTCAAATATACTACGCTCGTGTACCGACCAAAACTTATTGTTCACAAACATATTTGCATGAGATCTAGCGAGCTGGATGGAAATAGTCACTAAAGTGGTTTGTTTTGTCTTGCGCCCCGTTCTTTTCATAAGGTTTGCACGCATGAGCGCTTGGAAAAACAATGTATTTGTGTTTCCAGCTACCACTGACGGTGCTGATGCTGTTGCATCTCTACTTTTTATATCCATTTGTTTTGTGTTCACAAGACACAGGTTTGCAGAATAATCATCCAGAGTCTTTGTCTTGTCAAATCATTTATCTATCAAAGTTTAGGAGGAAAATAACACATCACAAAGTATGAGCATCATGAGGCCTTTACAATGTCAACTGTAAAAAAAATAATAAAAAAGGCCTCTAAACCCAGGTCTAAACAGACTCTTTTTTTCCTGTTTTGCCCCCCATATCATTTCCACTCCCCTCCACAAAACCAAAATGAGGTTTAGATACAAAGCCTGGGCCATTGGTTCCTAATAGATTTACCCTGATGCCACGGCCACCATTTATCCTGCTCCAAAGCCGCACAATGCAACAGAGTGCTCCTGAATAGCATGGGCAATTACAGTGCATGTGTGTGTGTTTTATGTGTGTGTGTGTGTGTGTGTGTGTGTGTGTGTGTGTGTGTGTGTGTGTGTGTGCGTGTGCGTGAGTATGTGTCTTGCTCTCTCTTTTTTCCAATTCCAAAACCCCCACTACTCCATCTCACCGTCCTCTGTGGGCTCGTGCACACACACACACACACACACACACACACACACACACACACACACACACACACACACACACACACCTTAAAGCAGATGTAATAACATGAAACTACGCAGCCATGTGCACTTTGCTCTTTGTAGAAGCCCAGGTGGTTACCATGGCAATATGGGGTTTAAAAAAAAAAAAAAAAAAGCTTTTTTGACTTACCCTAACATTTTATTACCCTTCATTATGTATCATTAAATACATACATATTAATGTAAAAACAGGGATGATGGGGATGGGGGGGAGGAGAAAGTGTGAAATTGGGTGGGGGGGGTATCTACAAAGAAGGAAACACCTGAAAGGGGCCTTTGGTGGTTTGATGTCTCTTATAATTCAAGTATGAACATCCCTCTGTGAATTTTTTGCACCAAAGGATTCAGTCATAGGTTTGTTTATAAAATGCAAAATAACACTAGAAAGGTAGTGACACGAGATCAAAGGGATAAATAATACGTGTACTGATAGCTTTGATAAGAGTCTTTCATAAGATTACTACTTAGCGGTTGGCTTAATGAGAGGAGATGAAACTCAGCATAGCAATTTCATAGTCAGATCAGCAACTTCTGCCAAAAATGTATTCAAACAATACAATCCTCATGAGACACTCTGTTGTTGAAAGTCTATTTTCATCATTTCGTAAAAAAATATATTTCTATATATGCCCTCTATCAATCACAGTGTGTGAGACACGTCTTTCCACTTATAACAGCAGCTATTCCATAATTATACCCTCCAAGGATTATCTAATTCTGTTTCAAAGTGCCCAAGCATCTTAATTTTTGTGAAACATCACATCACCTAATATTAAAAGAGAAACATCAGAACACCAACCCATCTTTCTTCTGATCCACCACTCCAGCCAGCAGCTTTGTGGCCTCGTCTGACAGCCGGACGTCTGTGTGGGCATGAAGGAAGCGGCTCACAAAGTCCTGCGGTGACATGAAGCGCTCGTCATTCTTCTTGACGCCGGCATACTGTAAGGAGAAAAACAGATACAGACACAAGGACGCACGCTGAGCCTTAGAATTTGATAATGAAAAAAAGAAGAAGAAACAAACGTAAATCGAATGAATAGTGAAACGCTTCTTTTATAAGAGGCAAACACAAAAGAGGAAAAAATAAATACATTGGTAAGATCCTACCTTTTCAAATATGGCTTTCAACTCGGTGGTGTCTGCCCTCCTAGGCAGAACTGCCTGCAAGACAAGAAGTTCACTTTTGTGAATACTACTTCCATACACAAAGCCCGTGCATTGTTAGAGGAGCACAACTCAACAGAGGTTCAGATTGTTTTATTTGAATACTTTTAGGGGCCTGAAGATGTAAATGTATCCAGTAGTTCACAAGCAAAGACAAATAACACAAGAAACTCTGAGAAATTACACATCATTTAGAGTTTGTAGGCTCATTCTTAACCTTGAAACACGCATCTGAGATTAAATATCCTAAACTCAAGGTTCACTTACTATCTTTTTTATGGAGCTTTTGACTGTATCCCTTTGTGGAACTTGTTCCAATCACTAAGAAAAGCAGCAGATTTATTTTTTGTAAAGCAGAAATATGTTTTCTTGTGATGTTTTCCCCTCCTGTTAATAATCCTGCAACCCCTCAGATCCATATTGTGCCCACTTGAAGGGTCCTAAACTTTATTCTGGGAAACACTCCTGATCCTGCTTGTGTAATATGTTAAGCCTGTAGAAAGGTCAGCCACCTGCAAGTAGTTACGTTGTTGTAAAGGATACCACAGCATGTAGCATGATGCTAACCAAGGTTACCTGAGACTACCTGTGCTTTCCTTTTAGCAGACACACACCTGTAAAGTGGAACCTGAAAGGAGCAGCATGAATTAAAAAACATCCACAGTGTAATTACTGCGACTGCATCATTATTGAAATGACAGTTCAGTCAATTTGATTTAGGAACTGTAAGCCAACTGTTACATTAACTTAGCAAACCGGCTACAGTAAAGCCTCAATGTCATTGCCGTATGGTCAGAGTTAACCTCTAACACATCCTCTTAGCGGGCTAACCGGCGTTTAACGAGCCCTCCGGGAACCGGTGGAGAGCTCCGGAGGAGACACAGCCGGGACCGAGCACCGACAAGGCAACAGCTCCCCAGAAAGAGGAGAAACTAAATTGGAAAACTCATCTTACCTTTGCTGCCATGTTAAAACAAGCTGACTGTCAACTAGTCCCGTTCACTTCCTCCTGCGTGACGACACGCGCCGGTGCAGTGAAAGGAGGATGAAAGAGGATCAGATGTGCACGTGGTGCAGGAGCACGAGAGGTCAACTGAACAGTAGCCTGTGCGTGTAAGATCCAGTCATTGATCCAATAATGTGTGTTGTAGAGAGAGTTTCTGTATCTGTCCCTGTGTCTCAAACTTGACCTATTCAGTGAAAGTGCCATATAATCTGTCCAACTGTGTTTAACCCTTGCATTATGTTAAGGGTCAATTTGACCCATTTCAGTTTTTGAGTTGACCAAAGTACTGGTTAACTCGTCATTTTCTTCCTGAAATTTTGTGACTTTTCCTCATTTAGGGTCATGAACTGGCTGTAACGTGTAGTGGAATGTCTGTGCAGAGTTTGTATACAAAGATGATGTTGCGGGTCATTTTGACCCAGACACTTTAATGTGGGTAGGTAGCTGTTCAGACCCAAAGAGAACATGTCTCTTTGATGCACTTTATTTTGATTGCATTTGTTTACATATTTACTGGCTCTGAACACCCATTTAGAACCAGGTGTGTGTGTAGATTAGGGGGAGAAGGTAGCTTTCTCACGCTTGTTCTTGTCAGTGTTGTAATGTCATCTCTCTGAGACACACAATAAAAAATGAGCTCCAAAAGATTTACAACTGAAGAAGCTTTATCACAGATTCTGGACTGTGATAGTGATGTAGAGGAAGAGGTTTTAGAGACTGAGGACAATACTATTGCCCATCCAGATTATGAATTTTCCTATGATGAAGATAATTCAGAGGACAATCCTGCAATAGGCTCTCCATCAGATGAAAACCAAGGAATGCAGCAATCCTCGACAGAAGTGACATGGGCATCTAAAGATGGTAACATAAAGTGGTCAACATCACCACACCAAAGCCGAGGCAGACTGTCATCTTCCAATGTCATCAAAATGACTCCAGGCCATACAAGATGTGCTGCCACACGAGTTGATGATATTCAATCAGCATTTTCAGCTCTTCATATCCCCACCAATAGAGAGGATCATACTGGACATGACAGACCTTGGAGGGGAGACATGTCAAGAGACATGGAAGCCACTGGATCAGATTGACTTGCATGCGTACATTGTAATCCTGGTATTAGCCGCAGTGTGCAAGTCAAGAGGAGAAGCAACTGCCAGTCTGTGGGATGAAGAGAAGGGAAGGCCAATCTTTGGAGCTACAAAGTCTCTGGAGTCATTTCACATGATATCTCGGGTGATTCGATTTGACAACCGTGACACCAGAACTGGTCGACGTGAAAGAGACAAACTAGATCAGAGATGTATGGGATAAATGGGTCAAAGTTCTTCCTTTGTTGTACAATCCTAGTCCCCGTGTTACTGTAGACGAGCGCCTTGTTCCATTCAGTAAAACAAGAACCTCTTGTGTGAAATGCAAGAATTACATCTGCAGAAAGCACACAGTCACATTCTGCCCATCATGTGCAGAGCATTGAGAATGTGAGGAGAATATTTTGAGAAAAAAGTTTAATTAATAAAAAATAAAAAGTGTCTTGAGGGAAAAATGTTGTGTAAAGAATTGTTGAATATAGTGTTGGATTGTTGGATGTTGAATACATTATTTATTGTATGTCCCTTTTCTAAATAGTCAGATGATCTAAATTGAAGTTCTTATTGGTTTTACCTGGTTCTTTGACTGTTTTGAGTGGATTTACACAGAAACGTTCAACATGACCCTAAACCTAATTAACGTAATTTATTTTCAACATAATACAAGCGTTAACCTTAATCCTACCAACTGTCAGGCCCAGAGGTAAACCTTGTGTCATATTCATATCTCACAGGTGCTTTATTCTATCATTCCAATGTTTCATGTCTTTATCAATCCTTTTATTCCCT
This sequence comes from Cottoperca gobio, assembly GCF_900634415.1. Lineage (NCBI taxonomy): Eukaryota > Metazoa > Chordata > Actinopteri > Perciformes > Bovichtidae > Cottoperca > Cottoperca gobio. The sequence goes on along the minus strand of NC_041365.1, from coordinate 4,537,036 downwards.
AAACTTCATATCATTGTTTTCTGTTTTAATTAGTGCGCTTTTAAGGTATTAGAGTCTTAGCGGACCCCAGTCGAAAGCATCCAATTCCATTTAAAGTAGGCTATCACACACTCTCAGGGTCATTTTTAAGAAGACAGACACAGATTTCCTCAGATGTGCTTCTGTCTATTTTAATTTTTTTTCCTATAATATTTTGTATTCAACATTTCAACCAAGATTTACCTGTAAAAAACTGTGGAAAACATGCAAAGCAACTGCTAACAATGTGGGGGATGCTCTGGTTTATGGGGCCCTTTTTATGTCTGTGCCCAGGGGCCCATTAGCTCATGATCCATCCACGGTGATTATGTAAACAACTGGATCACTTCCTTGTTGAAAACCTCCCTATCATACCCAACAGTCCATGTGTTATGGTACTTAATTGTAGCTCCTATGGTATACGATGTTTGGCCTCAAGTTTACTTCAAGTTTTATTATATAATTAACGTGGTTTTGTGTGGGTTTATTGTTATGAATATTCAGCCTCTACTGTACTAAGGAACAGAGGTCTATAGACGTCAGAATAAAAGCCTCAGTTCCTTCCTCACACACCTATTCTTTCCTCGCAGTAAATGGTTCCTATACTTTATTTCCAGTTTTTTCCAGCCCATCTGTGCTTTGTGCCAGGAGGGAAAAAGGTGCAGAGAGAATTTTGTGACTACAAAAGCAAAGGTTAACATTACTCACAGCATAAAAACAATTTAAAAGGGAGCAAAAGGGCTCTAATGGCCCGACAGTCTTCAAAGAAAATGTATTTTGCGCTCAAAATAATTCATAGCTTTTTGACGATGGCTTTTCAGATTCCCGGAGACCCAGCATGAACCACTGTATTTTTCCCAGCAGGCTCTCTGCTCCTCGCAAAATGGCCTTCACTAGAGCATACCTCGCATCCCCTCCAAATATTGACAGCACTGAGTCCATCACTTATTGGAAAAATGGCTGTAAGTAATGTTTTATCAGCCGATGCAATCTCCACACCTGTATTTTCCCCTGTCGTATGACAATATTTGACAGGATTAATGATTTGATCCCATGACATTTTATTTCCCATCACTGTCAATCTGCCAGCAAACAAGTCACTTACTTGTGGCATTTGGTGCAGCATTTTTGTTGTATTATTCACGAACTAAAAAAAATGTACTTGAGGCATGTAAACTAGTGTCTCGCAGCTTTGACATGAATGTCTTGCCTGTTTATGAGGAAAAGATTCTTTAAAAATTACCTTTAGTGAAATTATTTTTTGTTTAGAGCAGCGTTTCAGCATCTATTTTTAGCAATCAAACCCACAATGATTCTGTCAACCGCCACAGAGTAAGTGGGTAATAATGATAAACCTTGTGACCTTTGAACTTCAATGGCTTGAGGGGTCTCCTGTCCGCGTCCCAAAGGGCCCACGCGTCCTGACAGCTTGAGCGATGAGTGGCGGACGTCTGTCTCAATCAGCCTCCTTCTATTTTTAACCCACACTAAACACAGAGCGTCCAAAATAGACCCTAGCTCTAAACAAATGATTAATAGGGCACTTAGGGTCTCCCCACTGACCAGCGAATCCCTATTAACAGCCAATAACGGAGGCCCTGTGGGGTCAAAAGGTTTAAAGACTTTCTAATAAAAGTAACAGAGACATGGGGATGTGTTTTGGAGGAGAAAAAGTTGTGTCTCAGTTTGAAATGCTGACAAGTTAATAATCCCTTCTCAAATGGCCCTACCGCAGTAAAATGGCCAGTTTGTTCTTACTTGTATTGCTATCATCTGTCAGTCACTCACATCTTTCTCTTTTTTCTGCCTCTTCTTAAGTGGACTGAAAGAGCTAAAACAGCTTTACTGTAATGTTCTTGCTGGGGCTTTATTCTCATTCCCTATTCTTTCTTTTCTTTTTTGGTTGAATGTGAATTCTTATTGTAGTTTTAGGCAGGAAATGCTTAATGGATTCCCAAAGAAGTATTCATGACATGGTAATGAGATTCAAATTTGTAAGACATTTTTGACCTGAAAAAAGAGGCCGTTTGTGGCAAAGGCTTTGTCCTGGTTTCCACAGCTCAAGAATACAGTTTCACAGTCACTCTTCTATTCCTAATGTCATTTTACAGTGTAGTGGATGGAGACACAAAGCCAAAGAGAGTTCAAATGTAAAAAACAACTGAGGAATATATTGATCTGTCACTTGCTGTCAAAACCTCGTATCCTGTGGTTGTTGTAGAGAGCATGTGGCAATAAGAAGCAGCTATAAATGTCTTGTTTAAGGTGTACAATTACTTCAAATTTCAAAATCAAAACATGTGTATAATGACAGTACATCTCTTACATGCTAAGTTAAGAGTAGATCACTGTTAATGTTATTTGTCATAAACCTTAAAACTAATACATTATAACAAATCTAAGCGCCTTTTACGTAACCCAAGGAAACATTACATTACGGCAATCCCCTAAGAAGTAGTTATAATATAATTCATCTGATATAAACAGTTGAAATAATAATCCCTTATATATCATATTTGTACTAAAGGATTAGTTCTGTTTAATTTGAGTCCCACACACACACACACACCGTGCTGCTGCCGATAGTACTCGATAGAGCACCAGATGTGTATTGATCCGCTGCTGAAAATAGTCCCAGACAAATGCACTGATTGCTCTTGTTTGTGTAACATTTGCAAACAACTACAGTGCTCGTCTTGGTTAGGAAATTACTGAGCCCTTTAAAAAAAATCTGTCGTTTTAGATCTATATCTTCAATAGGCCTGGGGACGAGTCAGGCATTGAGAGACAGACCAACACATTGTTGGTTTTGGTCTCTTAATGGGATTTGTTGACAAGATTATATGAAAATAATGTGATTATAATGTGATTTATCTTTTATAATATTAGTCATAAGGGACACGTAGTAAAAAAAAAAAAAAGCATGAAAGTTGATGCAAGGATGCTACAGGTACTGTGTCAAATCTACCTTCAGGCAAAAAGGAAAAATGTGTCTTTTCATGAGCTTGCATGAGGTGAAGAGAAAGGATTATGACCACTTGTGAGTGACTCTGATTTATATCTCTATGGGCACGCAGAGCAGAATCATTTTCTAAAGTAAAAGTATTTAAACGCGGCAATAAATGTTTTTTTTTTCGACTGTCAGATTGGCAAAATCAAAATGTATGTCCTCAATTTGGGTGGCCCCAACCTAACCCACATCTTATGTCTTACTTTCATGTTTTGAACAATTTCAACTGATGTTCTCATTCAGATCTGTCATTTGTGAGAAGCTGAATGTCTTGCTCAAAGACACATCAGCAAGACACATGGCTGTTGATGGACACAGTGGCTACAAACCTGCAACCACTTGATTATGACCACGTTACTTCCCCTCTAATTAAGAATGTTTCATGTAAGAGCCAAGATTGATGCCGGAGTCGTTCCAGTTCTTCAAATTCGGGGATGAAAACGCCCATTGTGCAATGGACAAACCATTGCAAACTTCACACTTGCCAAAGTGGGAATTTTATATAACATAGAAGTGTCACCAAAAACCACACAGTAGACAGACTGCCCAGATAGTGTGGGACGGCAAATCTGTTTTGCATAAAGGACAAGAAGGTGGCGAGAAGAGAAATGATGGGAGAAAACAGCACGGTCTTAAGAAATCAGCCTTCTAATCCATTTTACATAAGACAAAAAAAGTGATTGTTATATCTGTTTTGACATTTTGTGCACTTTAATAATGCTTCTTTATGGTGGACTACATCGTCTATAAGAAACATTATTTTTGCTAATACATAAAAGCTTTTATGTCCTTTCTTTGTTTTTAATATATTAGCTGTATGGAAAGTCTCTGCTGTCTGTCTAACAACAAAATACTTCCTATTATATTCTACTTTAATTTCTCCAATCAGTTGGTTGTCAAACACTATCCTTAATCATCATACATAACATGCACTGCATTAAAGTGACATTCTTGTAAACACCCTATCTGTAATAGCGTGTGACAAGCCGCCTTTGTTTACACCATAATAACTGGGTGTTTGAATAACTTCTCAATGACTTTAAGTAACCAGCTAGACTCACTCTGCTTCTATTCAGCCATGCAGCCTGATAAACTGGACTGACGTTTGGCATGGAGTGGACTGCGGATTATACCAAACAGTCAGGCTGAATGGACGTCTCCGGCATTTCACCTGCGGTCTTGAGACATGGGAGTGCATTTCCTGCGCACATTTCCGCGTATGTCGTGCACATCCGCTTGTCTTATTATGCAAATGTTGAAGTGTGCATTCATAAACATGTAAGAAATGTAAAGTTAATATCAGCCCCACCCACACACGCATTTATTTGAAGCTTTCTTTTGCGGACTCTCCCTCTTTTCCAACTTTAAGGCGGGCTGTCTTCTCTGCAGCTTCTGGATGAATCTGTTTAGTATCTTTCAGTTCAGATGAGGCGCTACACTAACCATGCTTCAGGGCATCTGGGATGGGCCGGTGGCCTGGCGAAGCACGGGAAGGGGTGGATGGGAGCTTTGAGATGGTCCAGACAGGCTAGCGGGCAGCCTCGAGCTCCTCTCTTCCACAACAACAAGGACCCACACTGAAGCACGCTCAGACCCTGCAACCCGAGAGGGCACAGGGGTCCTGCAGCCTGCCTGGGTTGGGATAAATGAACCCAGATGCTTCCCACAAATGCAGAGCAACAAGACTGAGGGAATGAGGGCGGGGGGAGTAGGTGGTAGAGACAGAAAAAGAGGGGGCTTACCTCTTTTTTTTCTTCCTTCCCTTGTTGAGGCAGTTATCTGTCAGATTCCTGCGCTTTCTCATAACCGCTGATCACAGAGGCCTCCGTGCAAGGAGCATTGTGGGAAATGATCAGAGGGTCATTTGTCTTTGAAGGAGAATAAGAGCAGCAGCAAATCTTTAAATCCTTTCCTGTTCCTCTTCCTGTCAAGCTGCCTGGACTGAGAGAGAAAAAGGGAGTGAAAGAATGATTGTCGCATTCGTCTAAATGACTTAATTGAAGTTCAAGTTGGCGCAGGAAGTTTCAGAATGTAACATGAATAGTGTGATTAAAGGCCTTTGAAGGATGTGTTGTATAGATGTGGGTTAGCTGTTCATCTTAACAGCACACTTGATCCAAGACGCTAAGATGTCACTCGATAGAAAAACATGTGTGTCAGGAATAGTGCTGGAATAGTTTCTTGCAAAGAGTTAGATGAGAAGCTCAATAGCACTCTCACATCTGTAAGGTAAACATGAAGCTACAGCCAGCAGCCGGATAGCTTAGCTTAGCACAGAAACGCGCCTACACCCGCCTATACCCAGCCAAGACAAAGTCTGGCAGATAACCCCCACAAAACCACAAGGTGTTGTTTTTACTAAAACGAGATATAACGTGTTAATTAGTGAGCTTTAGAGGTACCGATTGGCAGATTGTGTTACCTTTGGACAGAACCAGGCTCGCTGTTTCCTCTTGTTTCACATCTTTATGATAAACTAAGCTAACCAGCTGCTGGTTACTATTATTATTTTAGTACAGAGGCATTTTTGTAAACTGGTTGTTCCTCCTTCGTTTAAAAAAAAGAATCCCGTCCACACACGCACAGTTAACAAATGTCCAGATGAAAATGTAAAAACATGATTGAAGGGCCGTCAAGGCCAGTGTGCAGGTTGGGCAGCAAAACACACACATACACTGAGTGACGCCAAGATGGAAATGTGGCTGATGACGTGACTGGTCTAACAGTCTGACAGTGGCACTTGGAAGCGGCACATGCCATTAGGAAACGGTATATGCCGGTAGAACACAAGCGGCATACCATCAGCGATCTCGCAGCTCCTGCTCACACTGGCGTTGTTGGTGGCGTTGTCTGTGTCGTGGGAGTGTATAGCAGTGACCTCCAAAGTGCATTCTGACACCTCTGTTCCTCAATATAGAGAAAGAGTAAGCGTACATTTATGTGTACGCATGTTAAAAGTCCTGTTAGCAGGGGGTTATTTTGCATATCCGCATGTTCATGGATGTATTTATGCTGCCGTTGCACGACGCGTCGCTTCTTTTCCTGTCAACACCTTAGCGTAGTTTGAAAAAGCTCTGTTTTCAGTGACCTAAAATGCTGACTTGGATGTGGATGAAAGGCCAAATTGTTACTTAAAAAAAATAAAACACCTGCGTACGTGTGGACTAGGTCTGAGACAACTATATTGTTTGGTATCGCTCATCATCTCAAAGAGTTGATTCTTCTCTCAACTGCGCATCATGTATAAAATATAACTCTTCCCATACATGCTAACAGGAGGGATTGTCATACAATGATTGGGGCATGGAGTCCACTGTGTAAACTTGTCTTGGTTTTTTCATTTGCAAGCTAACTCTTACCAGTGGTCCACCTGCAAAGTGCAACCCTATCTTCAGCCAGAGGTGGGTGGTGTAATAAAAAAAAAAAACTAGCTGCAGGAAAACATTGTAATGCCTCCTTTTACACAGTGGCTTTTCAAAGTTCCTTTTCTACTGCAGATTGGGCAATGTGTTTCTCACCAGGGACCTCAGGAGTAACCTGTGTCACTACCAATCTGCCATCCTCTCCTGATGCCATCCAGATGCCCCATCCTGAAACACACACCGGCCTCTTTGTTTGCTCCACTTTAGGTTTAGGGCCCTTTTTTTGTTGAACATGCACTAACACATATACAGAAATACACTTTATATACACAACCAACATGGTGTTCGGACACACTCAACCACATGTGCACACGCCCACAAACCACCCCCTGTCTGAGGTAGATGCAGCAATGGAGAATAAACGACACATTTCCTATTTCATTTCACTAAGTCATGCCTGCTTTAGCTCACTCATAACCTGCCTTGCCATGTTGGAAGACCAAGAGTTAAATTAGAGAGGACTAAATCTCCTGAAATAAAATGACTGTCAACTCAACTTTGCTCCATCATCCCAGAAGAGTGCAAGACAAATACCCCAGTCCTTCCATTCTCTTTTTGCGTAATGAACAGCAAACAGAGTTTGAAATATCAAAGGCAACTGGAAAAGGCATTGCTCTCAAATGAACTATGAAAGAAAGTTGAGTTGTTTTAGTCTGTCTTTGATCTTAGGGACTTGGCGAGGCAGCAACATGTAGCTCCTGTATATGTCATCATGGCCATTAGGACGTGCTGACATCTATCTGATTAGGATGACAAAACAGCAAGCACCTGTGTGTGAGTGTGTGTGTTCGTGCATTGGCAATTGTCTGCTTTTGAAAGTGTTCGTGTTCTTGCATTAATGTGTTTTCCATGCATGTGTATGTACGCTTTGTACGGGGACATTTTTGCACATTTGTGTGTATTTGGAAGAGTGTGCATTTTTGTTGTTGTTCTTCTTCCACATCTGTGAGTGTGTGAGGATGAGAGAGTGCATGCCTGCGTGGTGTGCTGGCTGGCTGTCCTGCCTCGAGGGGAGATAAATGGCTGAGTGTTGTTGTTGTCCAGAGAGCAGACACTCAGACAGCCGCTCACACATGATTAATTGTTTCCTTGTTGGGACTGGGACCAGTTGACTGTGGCTGGGCCAAGGCCTCCCACCCAGCCATGTGTGTGTGTGTGTGTGTGTGTGTGTGTGTGTGTGTGTGTGTGTGTGTGTGTGTGTGTGTGTGTGTGTGTGTGTGCGTGCGCGTGCGTGCATGCGTGTGGGCAAGAGAGTTAGAAAGTGACGAAAGACAGCGAGAAAGATTGAAAGAGAGAAAGAGAGAAAGAGAGAAGAGAGAAAGGGAGAAAGAGAGAGAGAGAATGTTATATCCTTTTATGAGTTTGTCTGTCATTGGACTCTTTTTAAACATATGCTATTGTTTTGAACCCGGCCACACAGTGAAGTGGTGAAGTTCTTTTGGTCAAATGTGGTGAAAATGATCGATGTTAACTGAGGGTACAATTTGTCCTGGAACCTTTTAATGTTCACTTGAATTGGATTGTGCAATGTTAAAGGTCTTTAATGGACTTTTTCCTGCAAATGTTTCCCTCTCTTGTGCAGTTACAATGCAGATACTGTGACATGTAATTAACCATGCTCTATTTACTTGATCAAAGTGAAAGAAGCTTGCCTTGAATCATGGCTGCACATTGATTTCTCATAGGTCACCACTGCTCAGGTTGATCTACAGTGATGCTGGGTGCATGAGTGAGCCTGATGATTGATTAATTACAATTATCAGAGGCTTGATAATTCACCAGAGATGATAATAACATCAAGTGTGCTTTACTACTCTGGCGGAAAAAGCCTCTCCGGTGTTTAAATTGTCGCCCCTATTAATTTCTCTTCCTTCACTGTCCAATGCTTTTAAGTGCAGCAGGACAGGTGGATGGCTGTTACGGTGTTCAAGTATTGGAGGTTTGGCAGGGGATGGGGGTAAAAATCTGGAATACAAATAAAAAACAAACACCCTAATTGCCAGGTATCATGGTTGTTCGGGAAGGAAACACAGCGGGGGGCACAGACGTCACAGTTAAAAACACATTGCCATCCTCGCAGGGCCGTTCGGCTTGGTTGCACATTGTGGTTTAATGATGGCATGAGGATGACTCACATGCAACAGTGATTCACTTTACATTAGACCCCTTAATCACAGCAGCTATTATCCCCCTTTGTGTTGGTAAAAGTATTGGACTCCGCTAAAACTTGTGTTAAATAGATGCAAAACATTTACTCAGTGAGAATTTCTACTTCACTTATGTGTGTTATTTTACAGCGTAGGCCGGTTTGTAGGCTTTTATAACCGGGTGGGTGAATGTGGTGGTATTTATATGTAATGTTGTATGTAAATGAATGTTTTTAGTGTTTAGTGTTTGTAGGCGCCAAAGATGAAAATGAGCTAAAAGCTAAATCTATCTTGAGATGAATGATTTCTTGTGCATGGTCCTTTTTTAATGAAGACTAACTATCAGCCAGGTTTATGACAGTTCATGGATCTGAAGGCTGTGAAATGTGATATTTAAAGGAAGCTTAACCGCCTCAAATCATGTGAACTTCACTTGAGGCTGCAGAGACGACAGTTACTGCTACTCTGCTTTGATTTTTTAAATTGCAGGAAACATAAAAAATGAAATTAGCTTCAACTAAGGCTATCTATCTAGCTGTAAGTCACTGTTTGAATTTAACTCAGTTTTACAAATTTGTATTCTGTTTTTCCCAAAAAGAAATGACACACTTCTATGACTTAATATCTTGTTGGTCATATTCTGGTTTGTTTTGGCGTTGTAGGGCAGTACTATGTCTCTGTTTTTTTTTTGCCTTTGTTAAATTATGCATTTATCTGTCAAAGAGCTGCAAGATGGATCATGTCATAAACTGCACGGCTGAAACAAGGCACTCATAATCCGTCCTGACATCAAACCAAAGCCTTGTGTTTTCATAGTGACTCAACCACCAGGGATAGCGTTAAACTGAAACATACCCATCTGTTTCTTTCTGTGTGCCAACATGTCAGATCGGGTTAAAATCCGGGCGTGTTTAAGTGACGGTGATGCCGTGGCGTGATTATATACTGTCTTAAATATCCAGTGTCATGTCCACATGTTCAATTGGCTTTATCCTCATTTTCAGCTGACCTGTGATGACTCCAATAGAAAGGTTTTTGGAGCAAAGCGGGAAAATATAACCAAGATATTGACTGAGCGCGGTGCTTCTGCCATGTTTATAAATTAGTTAAGTTATCTTGAGGTTACGAGAGGAAGGAGATAAATCAGACACAACTACAGAAAGATAGTTGAAGGAATGTTTTGACTTTCTGGGAAATACCGCCTTCGGACAGAGAGTTAAATGAGAAGATTGATACAACCACTGTTAGTTAAATATAAGGCTACACAGACAGTTAGCTTAGCTTAGCACAAAGAGTGAAAGCAGAGGGAAACAGCTAGCCCAGCTATGTCAAATGTGACCAGAATCCACCTACCAGCACCTGTAAAGCTCAAAGGGTTTGTTATTTCCGTACAAAAATGTGAAAAAACGCTATTTTTATGTGCAACCAACTTTGCTGGTTGCCTGGCAACTGCTTGTAAACCACAACCCCCCAGAAAAAAAAAGCGGGAAATGTCATTTTACACGCATTTAAAAAAAATAAAAATGTAATTAGTGAGCTTTAGAGCTTTAGAGGTGCTGGCATAGTCCGATTTTGTTACCTTTGGACAGATCCAGGCTAGCTGTTTCACCTTGTTTCCAATCTTTATGTTGAACTAAGCTAACCATCTGCTAGCTGCATAGCTTCACGTTTAACTGACCAATAGACCATTTCGACAGAATCGCATTGCTAGGCTACTTGGGTCCATGACTGGGCTTTATGAAAGTGATATCCATCCCTTTATCCAACTCTCTGCCAGAAAGTAAATAAATGTATTTCCCAAAATGTTTAACGTTTGTTCTTGGTGGAAGGGAGTAGCATGGGTCATGGGAGAATACATTACATTTTGGAGCAGATCTGAATCCCGTTGCGCATACGTGCATTATTTTTTCAATTTATGTAAACGGCCTTGCCGGAGGTTTTTAGATACATATTCTTGTGATCACAAAGAAAGGGACAACCATTCAAAACAACACAGGATCATTTTGATGAGAATGAATAGAGCTGAAAAAGTAGCCTGTGGTCAATCCATACTGGTTAATTGAGGCAGTTAGGGTAGAAGCGACTTAAAAGCCCCAGTCCTCTTTGACACTGATGGCTGTCCTATAAGGGACCCTCAGTAGGGCCCTCAGGTCTTTTGATAGGGCATTCGCCAGCGTCCTTTGGGGCTGTTTCACCCCCCACAATAAACAGGCAGCCCTTTGTCAACGGGAGTAGGGGGGTCTGAAGGGTTGCTCCTCGTTATTATTTTCTAAAGTAATTATACCTTATTATCTGTGTTTACTTTAGCGGGGGTGCGAGCGTGCAGGTGTGGGCCATTCGGCAGTGGGTTGGCAGTCTCAGCGGTGAACCCCGAGTGTCTTTTTTTTTTTACTCTCTCCCTTCCATCTTTACTTGGAGGTTTTTGGGGGTTTTAGTAGTATTGTAGCCCCGCCGCTAATTTCATCCCAACAAAAGAAACGTGCAATTACAGCTATTATAGTAGCAGCTGCCTGCTTCCTAGCTGTGCAGAGACAGCTTCGTCTTCTCCCTGGCTCGGTGGTGAAGGGATTGAAGAGGGGAGAAGCGGAAAGAGCAGGGCCTGCAGCGGTGAGGAGAGAGTTCGAATGGTCACAGTAGCTTCCAGTGTCTACAGGAAAGAGAGGAAAATATAGCCTTGGAGGTTGATGTGTTTCCTCAGTGTAGACACAGCAGGGACTCTCGCCCACAAGCTTGTGGTCCTTGAGAACAATGGATCTGCCATCTCCCAACATGAAGTGTTATGAAATTGTCTTCGCCACAGTTCCATTGGCTGCTCTCTCGCATGGAGTCATGTGGTCTCAGAACTGCGTGGGCCGGGGGAAAACGATTTGCAAATAAGAAAAATGCTTTTTGAAGAATCTAGTCTTTCATAAAGACAAAAATCTGTTTACAGAATTTGAGGCATTCAGTAGTCCCCATATAGACTGACCCAAATGTAATCTGAAAGTAATACACTTGGCTTTGGGTTTCTGTATGAAGACTAAACTTTGCTACCACAAACACAAAGACAACTCTTTTAGAAAGTAATCTATTGTTTGAAAAATGTAAAATAAAACCTTTCAATAATGGTAAAATATTCAGGCCTCTGTAAGTCAGTCAATATCAGCCACAGTGAGCCCTCTCGAACATGTGATGGGGAATCATGTGGGTCACAAAGGAACAACAAAAATGCTTGCACAAATTAAAGTAACGATTAAATGGGATCAAAGAAGAACTAGTGCAGAGACACTGAAAAGCCCAGCGATCTGTGCGAGGTTGAATATTGAGGGGCCATCGAGGCCCTCATGGCGTCAAACACAAGGGACCAATCTCATGCTCTCAGCACAAACAAAATGGTCACAGGTCCTCCTCTGTTGCTCTCACTTACCGATTCTCTCACTTCACCGACTTCCCAACCCTTAGAATAATCATCTGGCCCAGGGCTCTTAGTTTCAAGGGCATAAACAGATCCGAGGATCACCTATGTATGAGTCAAAGCTCTTTGAGTTCACTTGATGAGCATGTGACCTTGCTTTATTTCCTGCTGTACTTGCCAACAAAATATTTATTTTCTTTATTGACATGTATTTCAGCAGCAGCTGGAGCATTGTCTTTTCAATCACAATATGGGCCCAGGAGAGCTGTTTGGCTGTGATATGCAGCTGATTGAGATAATAACTAGTAGTAAACAGGGATTTTGCATTTTCCCAGAAGAGAGCGAGAGACTGTCAGATGCTTGTCAGCGTGCTTTCAGTTGCCAACATTTAAACGCTTGACCTGAGCTAACAGATTTCCGCTTCCACCTTTTCCAGCCTTTAATGCCAAAATCTGAGTATAACACTTTGAAGTGCAGAATGACTTTCCAAATATAAGCTGATGCAAATTGTGCTGCTGGTTAATCAGCACTATAAGAGGAAACTCACAAAAGCGAGCAGGAATGACCACGCACAGGAGGAAGGAGGTGGCGGAGAAATTATTCTAAATGTAGCCGAATTGATCAATATTAGATTTCACTTGATTGAAAGTCTTTGATATTATAAAATGTTGTAAAACTCTAACAATCATTACACTTTTCCCGCATTGACAGTTTATAGGATGCCGAACCTGGTCATATCAGTCGATACATACAAGTGTGGTGCTGTACCTTTGGAAGCAGGTGATAATAGGACGTTTCACTGTACACTGGAAGAGGAAGGCCAGACTTTCTAAAAGGAATCATCTTATGATAAAACAATCGTTACAAACTGAATACATTTGTGATTTATATTATTGTCGCAGGAGCTTTGCTATAGCGAGTTGAATTGTTCATGTTTCTGCTGCAGTGACCCGTCTAATTCTACCATGTTTCAATATACAGACGCTCGTTTTGGAATATCCTTGGGAAGTTGATTGTGTTGGAAAGAGGTTAAAAGTCTCTCACTGTATGTATGGGGTTTTATTTGTTATTTTGTTTTAGGCTTAACCCTGATAACATGGGGATTTCCCTCAGTCTATGAACACACTGCATGAACTTCTGAGCTTAATCATACATTTTAAAAATAAACTCAATTACTCAAAGTAAAGAGTAGCTACATCATTTGGATAAAGTAGATTTAAAAGCTACATTTTCATTTGAAAGAAGTACAAAATCTATACATAAATACAGTACTTGAGTAAATGTATTTAGGTTACGTTACACTTTTAGAGGCAGAGGATGAATGTTGTTTTCAGGATGAAAGCTGCTCTTGCAGCCTTGGTCTTACTGGCATCTATTTCAGCTCATTAGGACCCTGGGAGAAATCATTTTGCCGGGGAGTGTGGCAGGGATAAATTGGCCCCTGGTTCAGTACGAGAGTCCCCGCTGTGCAAAGCGGAAGAGAAGGGCCTGGCTGGCAGTAGGGGCAGGCCCAGGCAAGGCAGGCTGGGAGGCCCCATGCTGAGACCCCCTCCCCGTCTCTGACAAATACAGCAGTGGATAATCTCTCCTTCAGGGACTCGGCCCAGCGCTGTGGGGCTGAGAAGGGAAGGGGGTTGATATACAGCACAGTGCAGAGGAACTGCCTCTGTATGTGTGGAGCATGCACCACAAACACACTTGTTTGCATTGTGTGTACTTCCACAGCGCACAGTTTATGTACATCTCCATGTCCCCCTGTTTACACTTCCCCTCTCTTCCTCTGTCACGCAGACATCAGACATCACTTTGACAGTTTCAATAAACAGAGCCTTACATAAAAGTTTCTCCGAAATGATTACAAATATCTCGGATAGTTTCCGTTGAGCACCTGAACTTCAGTCATATCATGCAAAATTCATGTAGTCCAAAATAAATGCACAATGTGTCAGAGGGCAATAACAAACCATCCATTACAGGTAGATAGTGTTGACTTGGCCTGTGTGCTTCTGAGGAGATCAACAACTCTTACAAAGACTGTAATTTGCAGATATTTTAGCCAAACCCTGAGTCATCTTCCATACAAAAACTAAATGGATTTAGTTTATGCATTAAAGAATAAGAGCAGTCCAAGGACTTATTATACGGGCTAGTTTTTCCTGGTAATGACCATTCCAGCATCCGTTAACATTAGTCATGCGGCATGAAATAGAGTTATGAAGGCAATTATATTGTATTAATGCACCAATATAACTCATTTTCACCAATGTTCCTGTGATTACTAAAGAAATGCAATTCAGTTGTTTCAGATTAGACCAGTCCAGGACCAGATCAGATTAAATATTAAGTAAAATAAATGTAATCTAATGTGTAAACAATAGCGAATGTATTATATATAAATGTAATAGTCTAAACACTTGCATTATAGCCGGTAAGTAAAAACACTCAAAAAGGAACGGTTTTCTCCAAACACTTTACTTCCATTAATATTTCTTACAAAAAAAGAAACAAATTAACAATCCCTCAAATCTCCTCCGATGGTGTGGGGTCAATCAGTAATATTCAAATATAAATGTCCATATTCAATGTCGTCCAATATCGAAGGCCTCGTCAGCCGCTAAGACGTCTCCATCTTGTAACCATGTTTTTCCAGCTCAGCTCTGCAGGGAGTAAAAGAAAAAACAGAAAGATCAAGTCAGATGATTAAATGTGGATGGTTGAGGCATAAGTACCCTCTGCTATTGATTGTGAGAACCATTAAGAGATGGGAGTGAAAAAATATATAAATATTGCATAATGCGTGCAGCTATGGATTTGATTATTACATATATATATGTATATGGTAGCTGTGCCCTATAACAGTAATGATATCTTTAAGAAACAACTTAATAGCATGGCTATCATAATTGGCCTAAATAGAACAACAGCATATTACTGTCTAAAGTGTACTCCAATAAAAACAGACCAGCCACTTATCCATCAACAGTTATTGATTCTCCAATAAGTGTGAGTGTAAGCATGACAGATCTCATGATAACTTTGAGGAGGTGTATAATGGAAGGGGTTTACAGCACAATTTCAGATACAAGTGAAACATGCAGCGGTCCCCTTAATTAACAACAATCTAAGCTATTATGGAGGAGCTGCATGATGACGGCAAAGACGCCAAGAGCACAAACACACTATTGGTTTCCTAAAATGTCCAAATTGAAGATGCATTAATATGATTAATATTGCTCAAAGAACATTCTGCACTAAGTAGCTTCCTAAACTACAGATGCACAGATTGCTATTTTCCTTGTTGAATCCCAATTTCTTTAAAGAATTACCTGACGATTCACATTTTCTTTTTAAGGACTACAATTGACAGCATGTAAACATCGGAAAACTACATCAATTATGTTCATAATAAAACATTGACTATGAAGTAAAATGCATTTTCTACAAAACTGCACCAAGTCACAGGACCGTCTCTTACTTTTACTCAAGCAAATCTCAAAATTGAAGTGCTTCAGGTCACTTGACAAATAAAATCCAACTGAAAATGAATTGCAGTGTGTAATCACTTTATCTAACATGTTTTAATTTCCCAGAAGAAAACAGATGCAACAAATATATATATATAAAATAACAAACCAAATATCATTTACATCTCTATACATATCAACCTTTTTGGAACTGCAAGTTCTACGACTACAAATCAAGCTGTACGTTATAGAAAACTTTCCATCTTGAGCTGTGCACTGGATTTCATCCGGTTTTATTTACAGTGTATTGATAAAACTTATGAGGAAATTATACATCTTTTTTTTTTGTTGTGAAAATGTTGTTAGTATGCCTTTAAGTCCTTTGCATATAAAACAAAAAGCCAAAACTGTAAAAATAGTTTTTGTTTGTTTGCATTCCTCCTGTTGCAAATTCCGGAGGTGCACAGGAATGTGCGGCTGTTTTTGTGCTGTTCTGCTTTGTCATGTGTAGCGTAGTGGACTAAGCTACAACTGCATTTCATTTTGCAACCCTGCGTTGCATAATGGCAATAAATTATCCTTGATATTTGGAAATCTTTCAAAGATCAACATCTTGTCATTTCATTACTGCACTGTGCACGTTATTGGATGAAAGGTCTGTCACTAAAGGATGTATTTATCCATGTTGGTTAGTATCCGTTACAGTTAGTATATCTCAAATAATTAATTAAAGAGCTGTGTGTGACTAATGTACTGGATTTCATGCAAGACGATTTAGCTTGTATGGCATCAAGTATAAGAAATTAGTACACACCAAGAATGAACTCAATAACGTGGTGCACTAATAAACTCACACTATTTTGCAGCATCTCAATTTCTTGACCTGCTGTGCTATTTAAATTTGACAGCCTATGAGGGGGTGTAGCTAAACATTGTGAATTGTATTGATACCTCAGTTGATTTGAGAAATCATCCTCTACGTTGTCATCATCCCAGTTGTCTTCCCAAACATGAGCATCTTCATCTTCCTCCAGCCCGGTCCAATCTAGGAATTGTACATATGGGATATCACCAACATTAGAAAATAAAAACACTGTAGACAAATCTACAATAACGTGTAAAGCACTATTGACTGTAAACTTCCACTAAGTTAGTTATAGCTCACTGTTTACCTGAATGGCTAACACGTTAGCTAGATAGCTTGTTGGCTCGCATGAACGATAACAGGGGAGCTAACATACACACGCTAGCAAATTAACATAGAAGTGAATGTGAAGTAATACAAGCACAATAACTGACATTAGAAGACAGAAAGCTCCATGAGTCGACAATGTATGTTAAGTTAGCTAAAATCAGTGTGGCGTGTTACCAGAAATGTAGCTAACTGCTAGCTGACGCTAACATAGCTAGGCTAGCTGATGCTAACATAGCTAGGCTAGCTGAGTCACTGTTGCAGGGCCCAGCACCGAACAAACCGTAACAGGCGCCGATGGTGAGCAAAAAGAAAACAAGAGAAGTATGACTTCAAATATTATCTGTAATATTTACCCTCGGCTGGGAATTCTTCAAACTCATCATCCTCCTCCAGTAAGCCCAGGTCCACGGTCTGTTTCTTGTCTGCCATGTTAGCAGTGTTGACGCTGTGTTTCTGTTTGTAATGAATGGCTCCCTATCAGGACTTGAGGGCGGCTGCAGCTGCTCGAGCGGCTACAGATTGCGTTGACTGCGCAGGAAAGTGCAGCAGTCACCATGCTTTACGGCAAGACAAGGAAGGGTAACCTTTTGTATGTAGCACATTTAATTAAAACTAAAGTCAATGTGCTTTACATTAATATGCATGTGCTCTTACCTCGGCATGTAAACACATAAACATTCACTCAGACAGCATTGAAACAGACAGACATACAGTAAGTATCCTAAGCATAAACTTGATAAAAAGGGCAGTACATTAGCCTAACCTTTTTGAGATGAATGCATTTTTTTAAAGTTATAAAAGCTGGCCTATATTTTATTTTATTTGTATTCTAAATTAAATGAGGTTTCTGATTTGTTCGGTGTATTTCAAAGACAACATTACTCTTTAAGTTTGAATACTTTTACCGTATGTGAGTCTTATCTTTATTCATTTGTAAAATGAGTATGGATTTCCAGTAGCCTAAGCAATATCACCAATAGCCTACATTTTACTGGCTTGTCATACTGTAGATGTGACATTAAAATATTTAAACTCCCAGTGAAACAGAAACAGACGGTCTTTAGCTTCTGTATTTTTGACATATTGCATGAAAATATGCAAGACTAAAAGAAGTACCCCAGTCCACATGGTTGTGGTGTCATTGAGATTACAACAGGTGCATGGTGCATCAAATAATTTAACAATAATAATTATTGGGTGGAAGTGAATATTTCCTACTAAGTTGCTGATCATTCTGTAAATTCAACATGCACAGATCTTAATGAAAGGGCTCTACTTTCATCATAGTATGTCAAACTCTAACAGTGTGGAGCCTTAATTAAAGATGTGAAGAGCAACACGCGTAAAATACTTTTAGATTATCCATAAATGGAGTAAATAAATATTGGAATCCTTGTACAAAGTTTGTGTTTTGTTTACGACTGTCCTGTACCTGTTGGATTAGGCATGCAGATAAAGGTAGGGCTACTGTAAAGCATGTGTTTTCTTGTTTACGCGTTTTCGGGATGCTTTAATGGTTTTCAATAACAGTGGTTTGACATTTAAAGGGTAGAGCAAAGCTCAAAATACTTGAAAATATTTGGGAAAACAGAAAACAATTTCTCACTTCCCCTCTGAATTTCTCTCTGTATGTTTCACTCTCTCCCAAACACACACACTCTCTCTCTCTCTCTCTCTCTCTCTCTCTCTCTCTCTCTCTCTCTCTCTCTCTCTCTCTCTCTCTCTCCGACACAACCACAAAAGCCTTATACAGTCCTCTTTCCTCAAAACATATGCAGACAAGTCAGTCAAATTTCAGCAAAGATCTTTCTTTTAGAAACAAATGCACATTGTAACCCATGTGGCCTGCTCAAATAATGAAGCGGCAGCCACAGCTTAGGATGTATTTTAGATAAATGAGAGCGCACATTTACCACAAAACCACTCGCACCACAATGAAAATTGCTCTGCAGCTGTCATATGTTGACAGATGGAGCAAACCTCAACTTAGGCTCTACGTACTTATTCTATTTTCAAATTATTTTGTAATCATCCTAAGCCTTTACACATGACAATGCCACAACAGTCGAAGGAAAGAGGAACAAGAAATGGATAAAAAAAGTGCAGAAAGTAAATGCTCTGTGTTTAAATAGCTACATTCCAGTGAGACGTAGAAATGCATGAAGGCAAAAATAATATTTAAAACATCAGATCATGTCTGCACACAAAATCTGAATAAATTTGGTAACGCTTCTGAAGACTTTTTAATTTGAAGTAATGAATGAATTATTGATACTTTTAAGACGACAACTGATGGTTGTTTTCCATCGGCGATTAATCTGCAGGTAACTTTCTCAGTTGTTTGCTTTATAAAATGTCCAAATATATTGAAAGATACATATCTTGACGTGTTTGAGTGTCTTGTGTCGTCCTACCAACTGTTCAAATCCTAAATATATTCAGGTTACTGTCACATGAGATAAAGAAACACAGCAAATTACAACAGAGCAGGTGGAATGAACACATTAAAAATAGCTGCGATATACAGAGTAGCTCTTCAGTTGTTATCTGCTCTCAGGGTCGGACTCTAACAATATTTCTGACAACAGAATAAGTTTGCCTCACCATTTTTAAAGAGACTATAGGATTGAAATGACGGGTGCAATCAAATTCAATCGGGTTATCTGCAATTTCATTTACATCTTCACGATAGAGGATTTGATTTATGAATGACAGCCTGTCTTGCCTTGAGATGCACTCCCTAGCTGATTCTGGTGCCCGCGTCACTCAGTCTCAGGTGCAGGTGAAGCCCTGGGAAGTGGCTGCAACGTCCGCCCAGCATACCTGAGACTGCAGTTACACCGCGCCTGGCGCCTGGAGTCTCTCTGCTCAGGTAAAATAGGGGGGGGGGGGGGTCAGAGAAGGCAGATACAACATGGCCACCGCAGACAGACTCCATCACAACTTATGTCTGAGTACCAGCATCACATTTCTGTCCTTTCACAAAGCCCTCTGGGAAAGGACAGGCCGGCAGCCACTGTAAGTACACTGAAAGAGACAGACAGGGCAGACAGGGGAAGACTCCAGCTGAAGCCCCCCCCCCCCCCCCCCCCACTACTGCCTGGCTCTTTATCACAGGCCCCGCTCATGATATGGCCTCGAGGCAGTGCACAGTGAGAGGTGGATGGATGGAAATGGGTGGAGATTTGAGAGAGAAGAGTGTGTGTGTCACCAAATAATCCAGATCACGTCCCAGAGATAACAGACAAGACCTCTTCTTCCACTTGTCAGAGAAAGTGACAGCGCATAGGAAGACTGCCGGCTGTGTCGTCTAGCCGTATACTTGCTGTACCTGTGGACACTTTGTCTAGACACCCCCTCCCAACAATTACACTTTTCATTGTCATTTTCCCTGCCTCAAAATGGAGGCTCCCTATGGTGCCACTCAAAACGGAGCGTGTGCATACCTTAGAAAGTTTAGTTGTGTTTGAGCTTTTGTTGTCAAAGCTGTGAAGTATTAAGACAAGAAAATAGCGGGATATATGAGCTTAAAGAAATGCCCTAGGACATACAAGAAAGTGATCATGGTGGATTAAGGGGACTTAACCAGCCAATTAATGAGGCAAATCCAAGAAATACATGTAAGCTTTGCTCCTAGGAAATCTGCAGAGAGAGCGATATGCTTCCAGGATATGTCTGTCAAGATCCTGTATTAAATTTAATCCCAGCCAGTCAGTAAGTCTACTCCATTGTGTGTTGTGTGGAAACCCAGTCTCTCTTTTCATATAAATACGTGCATGCAGTAGAGAACAGTGGATGTAGATTATTTCAAACTTGCTAATATAATTCCCAGATGTATCAAATCAACCTTTTAAAAAATGTATTTAAAAAAAGGATCTTTTTATGTTTGTTTTGCTCTACAGAGATTTTTTTTTTCCGGGGGTCTTATTCATTGAGATGTCTGTCATGACGAATTTAAGTTTCATATTTTCCCCCCTGTCCGTCTTGAAAAGCTCTGTCATCTTAGGCTTGAGGTACAGTTTGCCAAGAGGCTAATGGCCCTTTATGACAGTACAATCTGATGCCTGTCCCGGCTAGCCTCCAGGTAATCCTGTCCACCTCGGCGGCTTAGCCCTGCTCGGGCTTAAGTTGCATATTTTGTTTTTATCAGGACTCTGCTGATAAATGCTATCAGCGAGGGAGAAATGAAATATGGGGGGTCTAGCTTCATTTCGCTGAGCCGCTAGTTGAAATCTAGAGTTGAGGAACAATGACACCTCTATTGGTGGAGCTAGACTGGCTATATGGTTGGAATACACAGCATATGACTCCCAATATTCACAATAGTCATTTGGCAATACTTGTTCCCAACACTGATTTGGCACAAATTCCACTCACAGGTTTTTTTTTTTAGGATTTAAATTGTCTTTGCATAAATGCATGATAGTCCACTTTCAATCACAATTGCAGCAGCTGTACTTTCAGACCTCCCAAATGATCATTTAATAAAATTATAAAATTACATGCTAATTTATTTCCAGTAATGTGCGCTAATAGTGTACTACCTCTGTGGTCCATGGTCCAATGCCATGGACCTATACTGTACGTGAAAAGCACTCGTACACTCTTACCATAGGTGATAACCCCCTCTGTGAAAAGCACTCTTATTGGAAGTACCCATTATCTGCAAAGTCTATCTTCATGCTGACACAAAGTCATTAGCTTAAGCTGTCCTCTGTGTAAAATAATTGTTAATGTCTTTGGCAATGGTGCATGGTGAATTGACACATATTTTCATTGACTGCTACAAATAAATTACACGTAAATTAAATGCTGGAACCGGCAGATATTCAATATTACATACAGGTATATTCAAACGACTGAAATCCGAGGTGTTTTATAATCCCACTTGAGAAAAATTAAATAATTAAATGTCAATATGGTTATAATTTTCTTCATTTAGGCCAAGAAGGATGCATTTTCTCTCTCCTTCATACTTATTGAGCCTTTGCTATCTCTAGGCCTGAAGTGTATCTATTGTGCTGTGACGCATCCTAAGATCAGCACCACAAAAGGGGCTTTGTGAGGGATGACACATGTCACATGTCCATGTTGAAATGCTGGCTACCTGGATTTCTAACCTTTTTTTGCCTTCCTTTCTCCCAATGTGCCAAACAAGTATGCCTCCCTTCTCCAGACTTTATATACTCCTTCAATTATTTTGTCTGCTTGATATGTTAAGAGGATCTTTACATATTGTTTGTAGCCTCCATATTTATCGTCACCCATGTGTCTCTTTTCTCCCATTTCTCTCCCTCTTCCCCTCCCCAGTCATTTTTCTATTTCTCTATATCGCACACAGAAACAGACACACCTCCCTCTCTCACTAGTTATAGTCATGGTATATCAAAGTGTGCGTGTGTCCCAGTGTGTTGAGTGAATGAGTGACAAGACCTGCTCTGCTCCTCTCTGACACCTGTCAGAGCCTCGTCCGTCGTCTGTGTGCAGAGATGGAAATGAGCAGGAGTGACACAACATGCCAGAGGTGACGGTGACGGCTCACTTCTCTCCCCCGGCTTCTGAATCAGTCTCACAGCTCGCGGCTCTCGGGCTGGCTGGGTAACAATAATTATCTACTCCGAAACTTTCTGATGAACCTTATTTGTAATGCAGTGATGTCACACTCACTTTGACATTTGAGTTCTCATGCTGTGGATGTGGTGAGTGTCCGTCTGGACATGTTTGATCATGTAGTTTATGCTACAGACAAGGTTATAGATGCAGACTATGTTACTTTTAAAGGGGGAAATAACTAACTCCTCCTCTTACAAATGAAAAGATGTCTTCACAAGAGTCAAATCAACACACTCAAGGGGTTCTCTGTTACTTACTTGGTCTGGTATGACCAGTATCTTATGGGGGCTGATGTAAGCTGAATGAAGGTATAAGTATTACTGAAGGTCAGCTTGCCAAATGTATGACTCTTCTTTACTCCTCTATGCTACTGTTACAATAAGGGGTGTGCTTTGTAAGTCATTTCCACGTTCGAGTACTCACATTAAATTATTATAGAGTACTCGCAACAAAAATCTAAAATAAGTATAGGATCCTAAATAAACGGCCAGGCGAAAACATTTATTTAAACAGCAAACGAGTGATTGACTGGAAAAAGTTAAACTTTATTAGTGTGTAAATATATATGTGTGGTGTTTTTACAAAGCAAAAACAAATCTGTCATTACTTTATTTTCAGTACATTTTAGCAAACGGTAGTTTAGCGTTTAGCGTTTAGCATTATCCTATATTGTCATGTGTGGCTGCAGTGGCGACTGTGTCTTGACTCTACATTGATACGTGAGACCCGCAGCGCATCGATCCAGCTGCAACTGTAGTGTAATCCAACTCTTTTCATTGTTGATTTGCTATAATCTCTAACTGACTAACCCTCCACAATTTGGTCGTACTGAAATCTGTGTGCCTAATCCCCAACATGTGGCCGTCCCTAGCCCCGGAAAAGTCTGTGATTGGTCTGATTGATAAATGAAGCTCTCCTTATGCTTTTGGGCGTCCATTCGAAGGGGGCCTCTGTGGGTCTGGACTATGTCCAGGAAACCTGGGACAGCCACTTATTAGGTAGTTAGACCCTCATGACGAGGGCTGCAGACAGGGACCGCTGGTGGTCACCTGGGCTTGGATTTAGCTTTGGCAGCCATCAGTCAGGACTGTGGTTTCATGTTGTGAACGGGACACAATCCTCTCTTCTGCACTAAGGTCAAGGGTTGTATGTTTGTTCAGCCTGGTCAGGTAAAAAAATGTAATTATTAGTACTCTATCGAAACAACCAGGAAATCCCCCTGTGAGAATTTAATTTGCTTGTTAACAATCAAACTGTGTCCACAAGATAAGACTGTATGAAGTCCTTGTTAACTTTAACCCCTTTGGTATCAATTTAAATTAAATCCCCCTTATTGTTATTTGTACTGAGGGAAGTTAATGATAAAACAGAGAGGAAGGTATGCAAGAGTAGGCATTGAACCCCCCCCCCACACTTTGGTAAAGTCATTACTGTTTCTAAATTGTTTCTTCTCCTTCGATTAATTTTCAAACAAAGATGCACAGTGTGTCTGTTCATCGTCAATTTCACATGTTTCAGGGAGAGAAAGAGAAAATAAACATCTTCATTTAAGCAGAGAAGAAAGGCTTTACTCCACACATGTAGGACTGTTTGAATGTTTCCTTAGTTTGGTTGTCATTCACACACTCCAAATTTAGAGGGGGAAGAAATTGTTAGAGACATGTATGATCTATCATTCAACCTTTATTTTCTACAAGGGGTATTAATGACGCAGAATCAATCCTTGCACCACAACAAAGTGCCACAGTTCCCACATACTTTGCCTTAGTCTGCATTTTCAAAGCGGTAACGGTAAACGTAAGTTTAGCACAGAAGTCCAGGCAGGCTTAAAACCAAAAGGTTTACTTGAGAATATGGCCATGGGCGAGGCTTAAGCGGCTCGGCCAATGATGCGGTGCTCAGGATCCGAGCAGAGCACCCTGGGTAGAGTCCAGATGAAACACTAGGAGGTGAAAGGGAAAGTGGTGATTTGTCATTAAGACTTTTCAAAGAAAGGTCAATGCCGAGGGTCCAATTTATGCTTGTTGTAATTTCACTCCAATCGCTCCCCCATGCCCCTAAACACATTCTTCTTCCAGGGATCCAAAGAACACCAGTATGTAGTAGAGTATGTGATTACATGCAAATATAGCACATTCCTCACAAACGGCAGAAATGTTTTTATAAGGTTTCTATAAATTATGTAATGGGATTTTTAAATATCAACTGTTGGAAGCAGTCTCTGTTCAATGTCATGGAATCCAGTTCGGCATCTTTTCAGCAGAATTTGTAGCACCGATGTTTGTCAATGCAATATGTTTGGCCTCGCACTGCATGTAATCTACTTTGGCTTTGGATCGAAGCTGTTTCTGGGCTCATTAACACGGAGAGAAGGTGAGGAAAGCCTCGTTCAGCATGACTGCCAGGTACAGTTTCTCTTGGCCAGTGCAGCATTTGTAAAACATGCTCTCATAAAACCAAAATCAAACGCTCCAATTCTTGAATGGGATGTTGGAAAGTTATTTACAGGCAAATAAAGTTGCGTGCGACCGTGTAAAAAGCCGCCCATGTTTTGGTGCATGGTTCTGTTTAGCAGAAATCATTTTCTCTTTTGGAGTGTTGCCTGTGATTTGCTGCAGACTCTTGTTAATCCTTTGCACACACTTGAAAGTTGATCATCTAAATTAACTCTCTGCAGATGGCAACAACGTGATTTGTTGTGTGTACGTGCGCACGGTCGCTTGTTCTTGTGTGTAATGGGAGATACGTTGCTATTTAATTTAAAGAATTCAGATGAGGCGTGCTGCTGGAGACCTTCCTGCCCGCACACACAGACACACAGATGTGCATCATCACTGGTTGATTGTTGGTGACCTTGGCTGATTGAACTCGTAGAGGGCAGCCAGTTGTGCAGCTGGGGTCGGCTGTCTGGCTGGCCAGGGCGGCAGGGTGCTAAGGGGAGAAATAGTAGCGTGACTGCGAAGGACTGCCGAGCAGCCATATCATGACCCCGGGAGACACACTCCCAAGTCTGCGCACTGTGCTGCACTTGTTTCCCTGGGAGAGACGGCAGAGACAAAAGAGCAAGGAACTTCCCCAGACCTTCATTTGGGGTGTTTGGACAACTCTAAGGCCCCCACAGTGCCCCCAGGGGCCTCTCAGCTGGCCCGGAGAGTGAGAGCGACCAAGTAATAAGGCAAAGCAGTGAACACTGAGCAATTAAGAGGGGGAGTGTGTGTGTGTGTGTGTGTGTGTGTGTGTGTGTGTGTGTGTGTGTGTGTGTGTGTGTGTGTGTGTGTTATGGGGTGATGAGGAATCTATGACATCATTGTTACAGGGATTTTATAAAAGCCATTTGTCGCATGTATAGCTGCAGTAATACAGATTTATTTTTATAATGAACTGACATTTAATCTGAGAAAGCTGCAGTGTCTCAGTGGCATTTTAGTTGATGACATGAATCTAGAAGATAAATCTTTATTCTGTTTTATTAGTTTGGGGAAAGCCTTCCTTTTTATCGACCGTGTCTGCAACTTTTATGAACATATAAAGTATGTTCTACTCTATTATTATCACTCAAGTATACCGGAAATGTACATAAAATGAAATATTTGCGTAGTTTGTAGCCATATCCAATGGTTTATAGAACAATGACTCATGATTTCTCCATTGCATTTTTATTTGTTTGTTTATTTGTTGGCCATATATTTTGGTGGATAATGACCCATCTCAGCAAACCACATGAAGCAAAAGGGAAAACATTTGTAATTACCAATGCACAGCTTATTTTTCCAGTACAAGTAATGTCAAAAAACAGTGAATAAAACTAGCTGTGAACAGAAACAAAACCTCCAGTCTAGAGAAAGCCAAGTGAGCCTTGTCTATAAGTGTTTATTATCTTCATATGGAGCGAAAGAAAAAAGAATTGAAAAGCTTTTGGTAAAGAGGCTGTTGTGAGTTGAGATGCCAAGGCTTCAAGGAAGTAGTTGAAAGGGCGAGTCAAAAAGTAATCAAAAGAGGTTTTTAGCAGAGGGAGAGACAGAGAGGAGAAAGGTTTGGGTGTAGTTACATGAACGCAACTTGGCCTCGTCGGATGACAAATTGTCCGGCAGTGGGACAGGACGGTTCAGCCAGCTGGTTGGCCCCATCGGCGGGTTGATTGATGGTGTTGATGTTCTAAATCGGCCGCCAACACACCGAGTACAGGACTTGTAATAGCGCAGCTTTAGATTGGCCCTGGAGATAGCAGGAAGTGGATGGGGGGATGCAAGGAGGGGGGGGGGACTGCAGAGGAAAAAGGACAAGTTCCCATGCATGCATACCAGGATATGAGGTTTGAAAGTGCAGCTGCGGTTTTAACGAGTCCTATAGGTTCACGGAGGTAAAGTTTAGAGAGGGCAACAACACGGGTTAGAGTTAGTGAAACTCTATCATCTCCCTAACTGTTTAACCATCCTGCTTCTAATCGAACAAGTGGTGTGTTGTACATCATATCACCCAAGCATCTGCATTAGATCTTGCTTAGTCATGTCTCAACAAAATACATGCAGGGTCATCATCACTTAGACAAAAAAGCCTGAGGTCAAGGCGCGATCATTACTGTCAAACACAGGTCAGAGCCGATGCTCTCATGTCCGCAATCGTACGATCAACAATGGTGGATGGGTATCGGTGAAAAAGTACAACTTCTCACTAATTGTAACAGGAGCTCCTTTATCATAGTTTCAGGCTCTCTTAATAACACTGTACCTTTGATCAAGAGCAGTCTGGGATTGTGTGGGAGGTTTTCAGATCTCGACACACGCAAAGGGGAAACGCAGGGCAGTTCAGGGTCGCACTGGGTGCTTTCCACCATCATTGCAGAAGAAAATGCGATTTTCCTAAAAGTAATTTAAAAGTAAGATTATAGGCTGGATCGTTATTAGCAAAGTTAATGACCCACCCACCTGCCTTAAATAAGATGAGACGATAACCTGGTCTTTTCATCCAGACTGAGTCAATTAATCAACCTCAACATACTCGTTCTGTAGCTGTCGAAACTATTAGTAGCCATTAACTTATAAGAATACCATAAATGTTCACATGCATTAAAAACAAACAACAAAAATATGTGGCATTTTGTTGTTGAAGTTTCTTTTACAAGGCAAAATCAATTTTCCCTCAACACACAAACACAACCATGTGCATGCAGGTGTTTTTATAGTAGTTTCCTAAAAATCCTCTCATGTAATAAAGTGCACACTTTAAAAAATGCTTTTTACTCTGTGAAGAGATGATAAAGAGTTTAGAATGATGTAACTTTGAGTTGACCTGTTCAGTAAAACACCTCTTCTCTTCCATTATGTGAACATCCGCAGCTCAGAATAATAAGCATTGAAAAAAAGAAAAAGCACACATATACCTGATAATATCATCAGTTACACTGAACACTGTACACAGCAGCAGTGTGAAGAGGTTAGCCCCTAGCTCTAATGAAATTAAATCCAGTTGATTCTGGATAGCAATCAAATCATATGAAATAAAAAAAAAATGCAGCTCTCTGAATCATGTCTGATTGCTTTGCACTAAAGGGCATAAAGGTTGGGAACATCACTTTCTTTATTCCAGAAACTGCATGTTCATCAGTCGAACACTGACCTGTTCATCTTTCTTTGATGTGTTATTAGATTACTTTTAAATAAAAGAGGGCTATCATCTGCAAAGACATCAAGTATTTTCACTTGTCATTTTTAAACTGTGAGCGTGATGATACCTTTGTGATTGTTAGATACACCAGATACACCATCCAAAAGGTCTGAGTACACATTTACTTCTCAACTATTTACTGGGTGAGTAGACAGTCCTTTCAAAGTTTTTATGTTTTTAAGTCTTTTAGGCTTCCTCAGGTTTTTGCTACTGATTCCATTCATTAGCCTTCGTAAAGGCCAGAGAACACTGTAATTCTGGTTGGCTGGTTGGGGGAAGATAATGGGCAAGAAGCCAGGGAGTCGTCTGTATGAGCTGTTTGTGGGCCAACGTCCTTCTGGCCTTGGGCCGCTTGCAGTGTCGTCTATGAACCAGTCCCATTGTTTACAGCCATACATGTGCCGACACACACACACACACACACACACACACACACACACACACACACACTCAGGCATAATGGACAGTCACGTGTGCTTGCGCATACAGCAAGTGATTGCCTGGGACCAAGTCGACACACTAATAATCTTCTATTTAAACTAAATGTACGTGGGCTCTGTCGGGCAAGTTACTTGTGAATGTAGTTAATTACTCATTATACTCATTTCTAAAGTAAATACATTACTTTACGGATAACTTAACAGCATGAGTTATTTTCCCACATCCAGATCCTGCGCCAAGCTAACGTCCTGGACCAGTGTCTTCACTGAACACACAGATACAAAGTTAAAGATGACCCCTGGAGTATTCTTGTAAACTTACTATACTTACACAACAGGACTTTTTACTCTTCCACTATATTGAGGAGCACTACGGAGGTCACATTATGCAACACTCTCACGACACAGACACTGTCGCCAATGTTGCAGGTTTTGGACGACGCATTGAAGCCAGGTAGCCTTCCGGTAACAGCTTTTTTCCAGTCTTCTGATTGGAAAACATCTTTTTCTTCTTCTCCTTTGCATGATTGGCCAACATGTCTTAAATCATGGTTAAATCTCGACCCGTTTGTTTGGCATGATCTTGACAGCGCTTCAGAGAGACAGAGAACCTTGTTCTCAAAAACAACCGCGTACATGTGGACTGGGCCTGAGATATCATGTTGACAAAGAAACAAATGAACAAAGTGATACTGTCTGATCTATTGCACTAACTCACTCACACACACACACACACACACACACACACACACACACACACACACACACACACACACACACACACCTACACACACACACACACCTACACACACAAACACTTTCACACACTGTCCTCCCTTTTGAGAAGGCTTTGCAACCACCCAGTGTATGATCCACTCTCTGGACATGTGTGCAGAGGTGTAATTTTCACCCTTTCCTCCTGAATTAGGACACACACACACACACACACACACACACACACACACACACACACACACACACACACACACACACACACACACACACTCACACACACACACACACACACACACACACACACACACACACACACACACACACCCCGTTAACCCTGGATTCTTGGATAATTTTGGTCACTTTTCACCCTTGGCAGACTAGTGCTGTACAAATGACAGAGGCAGAGCAGGCCTTGCAGCTGTGTTTGTGAGACCTTACCCACCCCCTTAGAGGCACACACACACACACACACACACACACACACACACACACACACACACACACACACACACACACACACACTTACTACACACACACACTTACCACCTACTGGCACAGCAGAAGAAAAAATAGAACAGTGCTTACCTCACTATTATGTTCTGTGACTAGTGTGTGTGTACGTATGTTCAAGTATGTGTGTGTTTGATTGTCTCTTTCTCCTTTATCTCGTTCTCCCCATGTCTCTCTCTCCCTCTGCCCCCTCCCCTCTCCCTCTCTTGTCCTCCTCCTCTCAGATCCTTCTTCCTCGCCATGATTTCACAGACCTCCACTTACTCTATTGTGCCAGGGAACAAAAAATAAAAGAAACACAATCGCCCTGTCCTCTTTCTCATCTTAATAAGCAGCTCCAAGTTTGATAATTACACGTTCAGCCCCCCGCATGAGTTTCTATGCAATGTTCACATCAGGGAGAAAGCCATTGACTCCGCTGTTGAGGGGAGCAACTATTAGGAATGACTGACAACTGTCCCCCTCCCCCTTTGGTTGGGGCGGCTGTAAAAGTGAGAACAGCGCCGATCAATTCTGTCTCCTCGTTAGGGAGTGTGTCCCTGAACACCACCATGCAAGCATCCAAGCAGCCAGCGGACCACATACGTTGCAAGGCCCATAATCCATTCCATAACCTATCGCCATATGCTGCCGATTAATGGGGTTTCTGCGGAGCAAGCACAGAGGAGACGGCCAGACTGAGGGTTTTCTTCTGTGGCGGAAGCCAATCTGTTTAGGATTAGGGGAATAACTGGTGTGGCTGACACCGAGGCATCCAACATGCAGGGCTAAGGAGAAGAGAAGGGAAGAGGAGAGAGAAAAGAGGAAGGAGTGCAGTGAATGTGTTGACAGGAGGTTGATTGTGTTTTGGCAGGGGTCTGGTCATTTGGTGATGGTTTGTATCTATAATTGTTGATTGTCCAAAATCTGAGAGCCATCTGTGGTTGTTTAGTCCATTGCACTGCACCATTTCTAGAAAGCATCTTTATTCAGTTATGTTAATTGTTGCAACTTCCAGGTATTCATAAACGGATTGGTTTTGGAGTATCGTCTTATCCGAGATCATCAAAATAAAGGAAACACTGTTCTCCTCTCTTCTGTTTGAAGCAGAGACATACCTTATCTGACTCCTCCACACAGAGAGGCCTTCTTTTGTGAACTAGCGGCGCACTCAGCCATTATGATGGCAATCTTGATGATTAAAGACCCGTGGAACAAACTGGGCTACCTGTTGCCATGATGTCATGTCTAGTCTAGAGCAACGATTAAGATTTAAAGCCATTAGAGAACTTTACTGGATGCTGTTTGTGGAAAAATATCAATTAGCTACAAAAATGTGGATAATGTTTTGGACCTGAGGTTCTGGCTCTTAGTGACCATTTAGAGGCACCTATAGGTGCAAATGTGGATTTTTCTTTTTTTGGGGGGTGGGGTAAATGATGTATAAGAAACAGCTGTTTCTTGAAACCACACTGTGTCGAGAATTGACGCAACCAATTATCACTATTGGACTAAAAGGATCAGCTTCTCAACTCTTGGCTCTTGGGTTAGTGGTGGATGACTGGGTTCGCATTGAATAGCACAGTGGCGTAATAATCTAAGTGCAGAGTTACAATGAGTTTGAGGAATTGGGTACATTTGAATTTATGAAGTCTATATTATTTCTACCATTTTGCAATAAAGTTTTCTGCTGCTACTTTCTTGATTGAAAACAGTAGTTACATAAAACTCATTTTATGAAACGGAAAACCTCAGCTTTACACAGCATTTTATCGTCTTTCAGCTCATTGTTTTGGTTTTCCAGCCAGCAACTTAAGTGTTTTGGTTCACTCTCACCGCTTTCATCAATCACATTTCCAGTTGTATGATACCTGCTTAGAACTGAACAGCACACAGACACAGTTGGTAGCTTGTTGGTGAACACAGTGGAGCGTTTAGCCGCTAAAGGGCCAGACATTTCCTTCAGGAGTTGGCGGTGACCAAAAACAAAGCTAAAAGGACAATAAATATTGGGCTTGTGATTGCCAGGTGAGCAGAAATGCCGCTCTAATTAATGCTAATGTTCCTCTTTACCTGCTGGATGGTTAAACAGGCAATTGTTGGCTAAGATGTTTGCCATAAAAAGATAATATTGATAAGGTGAAAATATATTAGTGTTGTTATTACATAGTGTTTACGACTTTGTTTGAAAATCTACATGGATGCAGAAGGTTAAAAACTGAGAGTGAGTCAAGCAGGCCAACATTCTTCAAAGAATAAAACTGAGGTGAGAGGTGAATGAAAGCGGGAAGTAGAGTGATGAGGAGGTTGAAGAGATGATGCAGAGCAAACATCCATTTAGCAGAAAAGTTGTTACAGGTGTGCAGAGACGCACACACACACACACACCACTCTTTATGTGCAGAAGCTCCTGTGATAACTTAAAGCTTGTTTCCTCACCTCACTGCACAGTTGATGGGTTTATGGAGCCTGCTCAGCCCTCCTCTGCCCTCCATGATCACAGTCTACCACATCTTCACCTCCACCTCTGCAAACCATAGTGACACGCATCCATATGTATGAATAACAAATATAAAACAGATTCATTATTTTTTTTTCCTCCTGTCTTTATTTTATTCATCACCTTCCTCTCATCATCTCTCTTTTCCATCCCTCCCTCCCTCCCTCCTCCTCCTCCACCCTTCTCACAGGTGGCTGTGCTCGAGCCTCACTCACATGGAAGCAGGCTCTTCTCACAGCCCGGGGCCTCGGCCTCTGAAGCACTCCTCTGGGAGATTCCACCAGAGACCCAGGCCTGCACTCTTAATGCAAATGTGCAGCCAGATTGGAATTGAAAATCTTGAGATTCTGAGGCCCTTGGAAAAAGCAACACAGAGACACACACAGTGTGCAACACAGATACCTACGCATGCGACTTAAATGGCGGACAACAAAGCACACACCTTCTCCTCCTTCGGAGCAATGTTATTTTTGGCTCGGGCTTGGACATATGTCACTGGGGAGTGCGTGTAGCGCCTGGTTAATTAGGGCTACCTCAAAGCAGGCATAAAAACGGAGGCGATATTTATTAGGCAGCATTTTAGCTGCTTGTCATGAATGTGTGTCAGCGCTGTAAAACAAAGTTTGAATGAGTGAGTCAGAAAATGTTCTGTAACTAACCATTGCTACCCTGCTGCTCATGGAGAGATTGACATTTCAAATTTCTTTGCTCCAATTCATAAATACATCCTGCTCCATGTACACTCTCACGGAAGATGTATTCCTCTCCCAGTAGTATTTATTTGTTGTAATCAAGAGGACAGAGAGATGTTTGTCCCCTAGTGCTTGCTGTACATGATTCCTCCTACAGCAGAGGAACACTGTTACATACCAGAAGCGTGTAATAATTTACGATGGCCATGCTGAGGTGGTTATGTAAAAGCAGACTTGTTTAATTTTGCACTGAAAGCTAATGAATCCCAGAGGTAGTGTGAGTTAGTGTTACTGTAACTGTTGTTGTGATGAAAATGAGTTACACCCAGAAGGTGTTGATGGACTTTACAAGTGAAAAGAACTTTATGTATCAATGTGTGCCAAATGTATGTATTCCCCTACACATATTTATTTCTTCAGAGGAGTTAGAGTGTGTGATTGGCCACAGTATAGACAGTTCCCTGTTTACAATCGAGGATGTGCACACAGCAGAGGGTTAGAAAACTCATTGCCACAAAGGCATGGTAGCTTAAATAGGGACGTTTTCAGTTGATCATGACAGCACTAACCAAAATTACACAAAGTTAGCTCATGCTAGTAATAAGAAATTACCTGGATATGTCCCAAACCATCAACGGGCAGCACGGGTTAAAAGCACAGAAGCCCACTCACACAAGTAACGTTAGCATAGTTGAAATTCCCACTGTATGACTGCCGCAAAAGATTTCTGATGACTTTATGGTCTCAATCGCTAGTTTCAAGACTTCTTCAGTACAGCAGGATGTTCATTTAGTAAATTATGGTCCTTTTTAGGGTAAAATAGATGGTAAAGTAGGGTAAACTTTCGGGCGTGGCCTTGTGATTGGCAGGTTTCTCCCCCGGCATCACTACCACGGCGTAGCTACCACGGCGTAGCTACCATGGCATTGTTCAGCGTCGTACTAAATGGCACTGTAAGGAGTCGGATTTCCGGTAAGTATATTGTGTTTTTCATGTTAGCTTACATGTTTTTGTGCTAGCCAAAATTAGCATCTCAATTAATATTACAGTTGATGTGATTTATGGATGCACATTGCTAACCAAGCTTGCTAACTAGCATTAGCTGGTAATTTAGCATCTGTTACCTGGTCCCCGGTTTCTTCCCAGCTCCACACTCATCTAAACTTCGTCACTTCTGGCTCTAAAAAAACAAGATGGCGACAGACAAAATGTCAAACTCAAGGATTCAAAACGGTGGTCCACAAACCAACATCACTGTGGCTACGTCCACTTCTTTTATATTATGGATTAAACCAGGAATCCCTCACACAGACACACAGAGAATTAGAAATGCTTTGCATCTATGCCACATATAAAAAAGCGTTGAACATTTCCAATAAAAAAAAAAAAACAAGATCTATTTTTTGATTGAGTTCTTTTTTTAAATTCTTTTTGATGGCTGTTTGGCGGATGTAAAACACAGGAGTACCGACTTTTCATTTCCTTTCCCTCTTAAGTGGAATTCCAGAAAGAAGTAGTTAATCCGAGAAAAAACAAACATTCGTCATTTTTTTCAGACTCTTCAATGTGACATTGATGTAGCTTGTTGCTCGCAATCTCTTTGTCACCTGTTTGTCTTCTTCTAGCCAACACAAAGACTATTGTTTTTGGTTGTTTTTGAGTATTTTGGCCACTTCACACCTGTCATTCACATCTCTCCCAGCGTGTCCATTCAGCAGCGTGAAGGGAGGATCATCTTTGTTGTGTGAACTGCACTCATTTCCCCCAGTGAATAGCCAAATGTTTTATTATCGATTTATACAAAACAGACTAGCTAATGGGTCTAATTGCTTCCACAAAGACAAATTAATGAACAAACAGCGGACATGTTCGTCCAATGAATGACTTTGACGTGAAGGTGATTTCTCACATTTGAGCACAACTGAGAGTAGATTGTACTAAATGCAATAATAAAATAGCGACATCTTCTTTTTTTCCACCATATTGCACGTCTATAAAAGGCTCCTGTAACATTGCAGTGTGAGCTGGTTGATTCAAGGGTTCTGGTTTCATGATTTTTGGCCCGGAGGAGAGTGGGTTGTGGTTTGGACTAAGGGTGCCAACAGAGGCCACGTGATAGGCATTACCTCAGAGCGAGGGTCCATGGAGATGATTACACTTTAAGAGCTTTTTAATGCTCATTAACACTTCTGGCTCCTCTCATGGTTTAAATCCTGAATATTTCACCCTTTAGCTGACATGAAGCCGTACCTAACAAAAAGAGAAATACCAATTCCAAAATTTGGTTAAATTTCAATTGAATCTTGTTGATACACATTCTTTGCATTCTGAAACAGTGACTTTTTTTGTGCCCCGTTATCTAGATATTATCCAGACTCTCTTTAGCCTCCGTAAACATAGAGTTAGTAAGCTGCTACTGGTATTTATACAAAACCACTTAAATACTTGACACACATTACACATGAAGCACAATTTGTCACAGGGAGACTGGAGCTGTTGTATTTTGGCAACATTATATTCAAGTTGAGCACACCTTTTCCAAAGTTTTATAGAGCGATGACAATGCACAGGTTGTTCTACTGTTACAATAGTTTGTTGTTACTGGGATTAGGGGTTAATATAAAACTTGCTGAGTGTTGTTAGACTCATGCAGTGTCGTAATAGACTTACAAAAAGGTATTTTCCACCTTGTGTGCATGCGTGATTATCGTAAGAGCAGCATGATCACCAGCATTAAACATAGCTCTATTACTCTATTTAAAATTATTACTCTCTTAATTTTACGAGCCACCATTTAACGTTTTTTTCTACAGTTTTCTCCGTTCCACTTTAACTTCATACCTCGTAGGCTCTGGCAAATAAAGGATTTGGTGATGGCCACATGCTTCACTGCAGAAAGCTCTATGCTGGCTACTAACTCTAACTAATCATTTTTTATCGACGTGTTAAAGTCATAAATATGATTGTTCGTGCCATTCTCCTTTCTCAAAACTTAAAGCTTGATTTAACAGTAGTAGCCATCTTGATTTTTCTTACTGTCACGATTTAGCCTTTACAAGTATGTTTAATGGTTCAAAATGAGGCCTATAAATCCTCCCAGACTAGGGGCTTCACCTGCGCTGATGCAGACACTAATAAACAGCTAAACTTAAATCAAGTTGCTAAATGAAGTCTTGATAGCCGTTGTATTCATGAACATGCAGCAGGGGACTAAGGGAAAATAGCTACCATCGACTTCCTCTTCTCTTATTTGTATTATCTGACACCAGGATTCATCTTGTCCGCTGTCACAGATGCTCTATATGTGAAGGTGTATCAGGTGTACTTTATGACGCGTCACTCGTGTCACCTGACACCCAGAACAAAGACAGACAAACTATTCTCAATGATAGCACAGCTTTTTTCAAAACCATTAAGATTTCCACCTTAAAGGAATGTGAGCATTTTAGGGAAATACACTTATTTATTAGACCATGTTTATTTAGCTTAGCATAAAGACTGGAAGCAGGGGTAGTTACGATAGTTTAATATTTCCCATGTGGCAACGCTGATTAGCTGCGCTGCTTTGAGCAACAAGCTAACGTTACGGTGGAGCTGCCTAATCCATTCTTCGATAGCAAAGCTTCAGCACATAACTTCCCCATAAACCATAAATTGTTCGTCTTCCATTTTATTTACAGGTTAAATGGTACAGTGTGTACATTAGTCAGCTTTTAAAATTATATGCTTATGTTTTTCATTTTGGACAGAGCCAAGCTAGCCGTCTCCAGTCTAAGCTTGGTTAAACATGTTTTGACTGCAGCGCCGTAGAACACATGAAATTCATATCAGTCTTCTCGGGTCACTCTTGGAAAGATATGCGTGACTCCCAAAATGCTGAACTACCAATTTAATATATTAGTAATAACAAAGACTTAAACTTGACTTCTGTGCAAAGAACTCTGAAACAACATCTTCCATCATCAGTAAGTTTGGTGTATGTGATTAATACTTCTGGGGTTTCCATCAAACAGTGGTTTACTTGAATATTTATGCAACTACTCAGCAAAATTGCAAGGGCCTTGTAAAAATCCCCCCAGTCTTGATTAATTTGATTAATTGATAACACAGCCGAGCTGAAGCTTGCTGCTGAAGATTTATTCAACGCTAAGGTCCAACATATTATTGAAAAGCTGAGGCTGAAAAATGGCATTGGGACACACTGGTTTGTTTTGGCTTGGGAGCCTTGTTCCATTCTGCGAAATGGGTTTGCAGACTACCAGTGTGGAGCCGCTCTCTTTTATTTGACTATGTGCCTCACTCTGAGAAAGGAAAAAATGGCTTTGTATAATCACCAACCAGCCATAAAGCCCCAAAAAAAGGGAAGAAAATGTTGGCAACAGCTTTTTGTGCAGAACATTAAAAAAAAGAGTACGAGAGAGAGAGAGAGAGAGAGAGAGAGAGAGAGAGAGAGAGAGAGAGAGAGAGAGAGAGAGAGAGAGAAACGTTTCTGACCGCAACTCATAAACCGCACTTTATTTAGACTGGCGTGCACCCATTATTTGTTCACAGGGGCTTTCAGTTAGTCTGAGGGAAATATGTTCCAGCATCTGGGGGGAGGAGAGGGAGGGATGATGGAAGAGAGAGGGAGAGAGAGAGAGAGAGAGAGGAGGTGGGATGAACTCTTACCAGGTGTCGGCCGTTGCCATGGCGTTCCATCAGGTGACTCCATTGCGGCTCGGCGGGCTCATCAGAGACTGAATGCCAATGGGAGGGCGTTTGTGGCATGGAGAAACCGAAAGTGGCTCTAAAGCGCTGGGCTCAAACCAGCCGACCCCCCCCCCCCTTCTCCTCACTGCCACCCACACCAGCGTACGGGTATGTATAGAATGTGACCTATTTGCGTGATGCATGATTGACAGGGCGAGTCTATGTACTGCACTCAAGGCTGGCTTTCTCGGTTAAATGTGTCACTGCGAACTGAAAGTTTTCTGTGACATATCAAAGAGACTTAGGTTTAAAATAGGGCTTGATCATTCCTGTTAGGTGGATGATTTGCTGGTGAGCGGAGTGCATGATTGTTTTTTGTGCTCCAGGCCTGCCAAGTACCAAGCCTGTATGAGATTCATTTTTTATATGCTCCAGCTGCAGCCATGGCAGGAACTAGGATGTCATTTTTAAATCCATAAAGCAAGATTTGCCTCCAAATATGAGACATTTTGTCTTCTGCTGCTATGGTATGAATGGTATTATCCTCTCCACTACCCATGACTCCTAGCAGT
The DNA here is from genome assembly GCF_900634415.1 of Cottoperca gobio. Lineage (NCBI taxonomy): Eukaryota > Metazoa > Chordata > Actinopteri > Perciformes > Bovichtidae > Cottoperca > Cottoperca gobio. The sequence continues at coordinate 4,498,992 of NC_041365.1, read as the reverse complement.
GTTTCCATGCTCATGAATATTATGTGGCATTGTTGGAAATGTCACCATCATCATCATTGATACACAAAACAGCTCTATCTCTATTCACCTATATTCCTGCTCAACAGAAACTGTACATGTTCACAAACTGAATAGGCCTCGCTCGCTGCAACTCTTAGCAACTGTTGCTATGTGTAACATTGTTGAACTCCACCTCTCGCTCGCTCTTCAAACGCGAATGTCTAATCCATCACGGAGCACACTGAAAGCTCTTGGTGAGGCCTGTGGAGCCGCTTGACGCCCCCCGTGACCCTCTCCTGGATGTTTCCTCATTACTTTATAATGTATTCACGCTTATGCTTCCATGGCGCTCGCCCTGGCCTCGTAATGGGAGGAAGCAGTGAGCTGTTCCAATGCGTACGAGCCCGGCACAATTTGCACTTCATTTTATTAACAAAAAACAGCCAGCCCAGCTTCTGGCGGTGCCTTGCCAAAGCTCACCAGGCTCCACTGTGCACTGCCGACAAATTCCCTGCAATGTGACGACAGGATAGAGTCTCTCAGCATCAGTGGGGTACCTCCGCTGGCCCCCGGGAGATGCTGTCATTATGCGTGTTTGCAATCATGGGAGCTGAATACCTTGGCTGGAAGTGAGGGAGAGGACTGGCGGAGGCAGAGGGAAAGAGGGGGTGGTGGTGGGGGGGGGGGGGGGGGGGGGGGGGGAGATTGAGAGAGAGAGAATGAATGTTTCGGCTCCTCTGTGGTGTTTTGAGCTTTCTGAAATGCATGTGCTATCATAGCAATGTTGTGTTTACCACAGCAGGAGGCAAACACAGAGTCACAGAGGAGAGGCGCGGAAACGCCAGACACAGTAAAATGAGCAAAATACATACATTAGTACTCTCTGTATTCACTACACACGAGCCGAGCTGAGGGTGAAAAAACTAATTTCAATATAAATGGAAGACAAGCAGGGAGTGTGTGTCTTTATATCAGCTTTTGAACATTTCTTTTTTTTACTCACCACATGGAAATATCCAGCAGAAGCCCTGGGACGAGTTTTGCTAGGAAGTCAGGATGTCAATGTTAATTCTCTTCCTGTTGCTAAGGAGACTCTCTCTTTCTCTCTCTTTCTCTCTCACACAGAGGCCCTGGTTCCCTCCCCCATGGTCACCATGCTTTCAGTCAAAGAAGCCTTTCTGTTTCCAGTCTTCCTTGTGCAATCAGACATTGAAGAACATCTCCGCATCAGGCTGCTCCGTTGACCGGGAGACCCCAACATCTGGGGGCTGTATTGATTTTCCAGTGTGGGGTAGGGGGGGGGATGTCTCCCTCGTGAGCTATTCAGAGCAGCTACTTCAGCACACACAGCTAATCTTCTGCTGTGATTGTCATGCTTGTGTTTGATGGCAGGGTGTAGTAGCCGCTTGTCTTACACAGGAGTAACACAAGCGAGCACTTTAATACATCAATACCATACCCCTTTTGAGCCAGAGGCTTTAGCTGCTAGCCACATCAAGGGGAAATTGCTAATGTAAGGACAAGTTGCAAGGAAAGCATTGTAAACACGAAACATTGTAGTCTGTCAACGCCTAGTCAGAAGTGGAAATCACTGACACAAATAGCTGTTGTGTGGCTGCCTCCAAATGATCCCCCTCAGCCTCCGTAGTCACCTTTGCGACTGACACGCTGTGCTAGTTACCATTTAACACATCGCCTAAGGGAGTTTAGATGATATGCTGTATGGCTAAACCCCCTTTCACCTTACTGGGCTTGTTGTCTCCCTGCAACTGCACGGAAACGCCACAGCTCAAGTCGTTCAATTATCACATCTCTGCTAAAATATTCTGAGCTGCCTTGTTGGTGAAGCTTTGTCAAATCTAAATCAATCACAAAAGCAGTGTGAGGGTGGAAACAGTGAAGAAGCCTTGTTTTCTACCTGATGTAAACCCCCCTGCAGAATCATTTCATTGTTTTCTTCCTTGTCCTGAAAATCTTTGTTCATTGTCCTTACACAAAATGTCTGCAACAGGTTCAGTTGTTGGATGTCATTTAATGAATGTTTAAATCAAACACCAAAGAGAGTGAGTATTGTGTGGGGAATTTTATTCAGTTTCAAACGGTGAGATACAGACCAAAGGTTTCATTTGCACCTGACAGATTTAATTACATTACAATTATACACGATTTTTTCTGAAATGACAATACAATTATTGTACTTAACACATTTATGAAATTGCTTTTAAAACAAATTTGTGTAAATCAACTTAACATTAGAAATATGTTACAATTCTAAGGCTGTATTTCACACGAGGACTATTCTATGAAATGTTCCCTAGAATGCAAGGTTATATCTTAAAACGTCTAGTTCACGGTCTAAATACCCCGAAAGATATTCGGCTTACTGTGATATGAAACAGACAAAAGCTGCAAATGCTCACCTTGGAACAGCTGTCATTTTGCATTAAAAAATCTGTGAAATAATTAATCAAAATAATCAAAATAGTTACATTACATACAATACATTTTCTGTTTGTCGCTTTGACTGTACTCTGGGTGTTTGCGAGAGTCCATCAAATTGTTTTATAATACATGCAGAGCACATACACAATGTCAGTTCCACACTTGCCTTTAACATGAAAATTGCCCGAGCCATAAGACTAGGTCTAAAACGAATTTCTTCTGAGTGCATATGCAGGCAACAGAGTTTCTGGCTGAGGGCTAAACAGGGAAAATACAAAAATGACAGGGATTTCACCGTTGAATCCCTTTAGCAGGCCACTGACACATGAATGAAGGCAAAGAGAGAGAAAGGAGAAAGGAGAGAGAGCGAGGGAGGGAGGGAGAGAGAGTAAAAAAAAGAGTAGACAACCAATTTGGGAGTAATGCAACTAAAAACTGACATGTGTAATTTCATCCATCTGGGCCGATGTGTAAAAAGCGATGCTCCGAACATTCCCCATGATTCCCCCTGATTGATCTTCCCCTGGTCTGAAACACCTATTATTAGCCACGAGCCTAATAGCACCAGGATGGCTCAGCACTCTCCCAGGGGCCAATTCTCCGGTCATCTGCCCCTCACTCACCACAGCTGTGGAAACCAACCAGGGAGAGGGAGGAGAGACAGGGGGGAAGGAGATGGAGCTGCCAAGAGGGGATGGAGGCGTACCTATTGGGGGGAGGGAGAGGGGGTGGTAGTGAAGGGAAGGAAAAGGGGGAGAGAGGTGTGGGGGTTAGCGAGAGGGAGCGAGGTTGAGGGGAGAGGAAGAGAGGGGTATGAAGAGGAATATGGAGAGGAGAGATGCAGTGGCTGGACATGCATGAGGTTGGGGGGGGATGGAGAATAATTAGAGGAAGGTGGGCGTGATGGAAAAGTCAGGGAGAGATATTGGAGAGGGGGAAACAGGGAGACAAAGAGAAAAAAAAAAAGTTATTCATAAGCGTTTCCTAAAAAAAATATCTATTTCACCTTTTGTTGATTGTTGAAATAAAAAACATTGTGCAGTATATTCACTCGCTCAAGGCTCATTTTAATTACTCAGGTGGAGAAAACCCACGAGGGAAAAGGCGGTCACCAGGTGAGGAAGCTACTAATGCCAGGACTACAATACACCAGAGAGAACTGAAGGCACACTGAGTTTGTTTAAATTGAATTCAATCTGCAGGCCATAACGCAGTTTCAGCGATAAATGATGCAAGAAACAAAGATGTTTGAAAATCTTGATTGATTTTTTTGATTAAACTCATTTTAAATCATCTGAATGAACCTTAAAAAGGTAACAATTTACCCAGAGTCCCCATATATACCCTTTATAAACAGTATACAGTATATAACCATTTATAGGTTAATACAAATATAGTAAAAAAGAAAAACAGGAGAAGGAGAAGTTATAAGTGTGGATAAATACTGTACATGCACTAGATGCTAAATGTACAGGTACACATTTTTGTTGACGCATAAAATAAAATAAAGCAGATTCCCCAACTGTAATGGCTCTGGTTGGTGGACTCAAAAATATTCAAGGTTGAACAAACTAAGAATAAATGTGGCAAATCCATTTTTTAAATAGTAATAATGATAGAGGACAACATTCAAGGTCCCAAACCCAGATTTGCCATGATGATGCCCAAGGTTAGATGTCAACAATAAGAAAGTTTGCAACATGAAAGTGAAGGAGAAATGTTGATTGCTGTCTGGCTCTTTTGGGTGATTTTGCGATGGATTAAGGTCAGAAGTCATCGTTTAATCGCCCCTTCAGTCTCTTTGATTGAGTGAGCCCTCAGGTGAGGCGTAATGCATTTTCAAGGGCAATGATGACAATAATTGGCTACCTTCACTTCACCAAAATGGACAAAGTCCTAAAAAAATCTCTCCACTCGAATACGACAGTTCAGAGCAAATGAAAATAAAGGCTCTGAGGGCTTTCCAGCCAACAAATTAATAACTAGGATATTATGAGGCTGGCTATAGACATGATCTCCTGTCCAAATCATTAAGCTGATCTGTGATCTGCGGTTTGTTAACCAAGAGGACTCTGGCCTGTCCTGCTCACAAGTGTTTCACAGCGCTTTATATGATTCTGTTAGAAAGATAATATTTTAATTATCAGGCCTGAGTGATGTTTAAATGATGCTGCTTTAATCCATAAATGCAGCCTTTTGAATTTCACAAATGTTTAAGGACATTTCTTACAATGCTGCACGTCACACAGAGTGAGAGGCCATTTCATTTGAGATTTTGTCTGATGCTTTTCAATTGTTTGTGTTTATTTTCTCCAGAAATGCTAAAGAGGTTCTTCTTGACATTTGAAAGAAGGATGACCAGTTTTTGGATTTAAAACAGACTTCTTAATTAAAAAAAAATAAGTAATGTGAATGGCCTTCCTCCGCCAAATTTGTTTCTCATTGCTGCTTTTTTAGCTACAACCTTTATGGTATTATTTCAAGGGTTTTAAATGTGTCTGTGTTCGGGTGCTTGCTATTTAATTCTCTTACAATAATAATTCACGTTTTGCATTTTTCCCTGATCTATATTTTGGTGTTTTTTTTTATTTTATGGGATAGTTTTAAAGATTAGCTGCACTGTGATAGCAAATGCAATATTCAAACACTTTAAAACGAACTGGAGATGTGATGAATGTAATGATGATGATTATGATAATAGCAGCAACAGCAACAAGAGAAGCACCAAAATAAACATCAAGAGCCAGCTAATAATAATAACAGTAGCCTAATAATATTAATGGTGATGATGATGCCGGTAAGAGCTGTGAGACAAAAAAAATAGATAATTTAATTGTTTTTATTTTATACAAATATATGTTAAATACATGTAAAACATGTTTTCGAAGTCTTTATAAAAGCAACACCTTATTTTAATATTATTTTTGCAGAGTATAATTAAATTGTGGAACAAAGAAAACCCTTTCAGTTTGTAATCTGGAGACATGTCTTTGAAACAGATCATTTGTTCGGTCTATGCACTTTTACTAACTAGACATTTGTTAGCCTTTCTCTCTTATTTTATGCAAAAATAACCAGAAATAATTGTGGAGACTCAGAATCTAGAGTTTTTGATTGCAGGCCTACTCTTTAGGGTTTCCACAAATACACAAATCTGTTGCTCAAACTTTCTGTGAGCAAGACAATGACATAAGAGGGCAGAGCACAAGACCAAACCAAAACCCAGCCTGATCAGAAATTCAGTTTCAGGTAGGAGTGTCTTAAGGTGCAGCAGACAAAGGTCCACAGCTATCACCTGACAAACGCCCACAACCCCACAGCTCATGAGAACCCGAGCAGCATCTCGGCCACCACATTTCACCAGGTGTGACTCCCTTTCTCTTCACTTTTTTTCCACTTCGGTTCACACCGTGCTCTTAAATTTCAAGCTCTTTCATTTTGCAGTCATTGGCTATTGTGTGCATGCACATCCTCCAGTGGGGCATTCATTCCTGCATGAGAGCCAGGACTTTCCTGTTGGAGCACACACACTATTTTATTAGTTTGTAATGTTGTGTGCAGGATATGTGTGTGTGCGTGTGCGTGTGCGTGTGTGTGGGTGTGTGTGTGTGTGTGTGTGTGTATGGGTGTTTTCTTGTGAGAGATGCATCTACAATATATTCCCACCAGTAGGATTTTTCAGTATTTTCACAAGGGCCTATTCATAGCGAATCAAGTTTAATCCTGTATCAGATCAATAACAAGCTATATTTTCTCTAGTGCCAATTTAAAGCACATCATGGAGAGTTGTTTCTCAGTGTTCATCCTTCGTTGGTTCTTCTGGTTGTATTTGCAGATACACCTCAGATTGAGGTCTAAGTGAGATTTCAATTGGTCAGTAGTGACTTCATTTATCCAGCATATGCTCTAAATGTCACTGTCATTAATATGTTATAAAGATTATATTTAACATATTAATGCAGGTTTATCCCATAAGAAATGTGCTCATGCTGGATTTACAATGCATATAACTTAATTATTTTTTAATTTAGGTGTTTAATATTACAGCGTACACGTGTAGTGTGAATGAGTTTAATTTATTTCTCAATTATTGAGTGAAATTGTCCTTTTTCGCATTTGTAATCGAGATTAGGGTTGCTACCACACCTCATTAAGAATCCAGCCATTGTAATTCCCACAATACCAGTGCTTCTAAAAGGACTGACAAGGTTATGGCGGGATATTTAGTATCATTGGACAATTTATTTAATCCTTGTTTAATGGTTTACTATAATCCAGAGTTTCGGGTGTCATTTCTCCATCTAACAGGCTCCATGCAGTGTGTGGCGCGCGCTGGAGGCGCGCTCAGAGCACTGTGGAGGTTTGTAACCACCTGCCCGCTCGGACACAGATAGTGAGCCTGTGTACTGATGATGGCCTCGCACCAGGATCTGTCTGTGTCACTGATAAATAATCCTCAGATTGCAGTTAATTATATTATTTGAACGAAACATTTCTAGAAAAGGCCTAAAAATATCCCCAATCCTGACATATTATATGTTTTTAAACCTCCTACAATATGATTTCTGTTATATATATTTGTTCTATTTTTATTCTTTATAAATTAAAATGTATGCAGCATAAGAGCAAGAACTAAACACTTTGAACAAACTGGTGATGAATGCAATGATGTAGATTACGCGAGGAACAGTAGCAACATAAACCTCAAGCATAATAGCCCACTAATAATAATAATAATAATAATAATAATACCAATACTGCTAACACTATTAGTATTAATATTTCAACACAACTTGCTTGATAATAACACATATTAAAAGCAAAGACCAAGCAATAATTGACGACTAGTATATTTAACACATGTCTTAGCTATATTTGATCAAGTTTTCTAAATTCTGATGAAACCAGATTTCGTTTTTTAATATTCATGTTTCCCACTGTGACATTTTACATTTTTTACTTAATGATAAAACATTTCAGGAGTTTGTTTAATGCTCTTCGTTGTCAAGTAGTCTTTCTTAATTTCTCCATCTTTTTTTCTTTCTTTCTCTCGGTCACGAGAGATGAAAAGGCGCTCTAATTATTCCAGGAGGTTGGGAAATAAATGATAGTCTTTGAAGTAGGCCTGGGCCTTGGACTACATTAGAAGCCAAGCATGTGATTTGCAACTGTTAAAGTAAAACCCTCACTCTGCTGCAGGAAGGGGGGAAAAAAGCCGGGTGGTTTCTCGGCAAAAGAAAATGGTATCTTTGTTTGCTCTCCTTTGTTTACCAGGGGATTCTTTCTCATTTTCCTCTTTTTTTTTTCATTTTTACTAATTCATTTCAATGGCTTTCAAAGAGGAAAATGGAAATGTTGCTCCTGCCCTCTATTTCGGCGGCAGCGTCCTGGCAACAGAGCAATTTTCTATCATCAGGGATAAACGGCATCGAACAGTACATTCTGATAAAAAAAAGAGCCCATGATTGCTGGCCTTCCTGTCTGTCATCTATCGACCAAATCCTCTCCTTCAAGACCGACCACTGTGCTGTCAGACCTAATAATGTCGCGTATTAAACCGAGAGAGGGGGAAAAGGGGACTATAGTCTTATTTGTCACCAACATAAGATCAACTTTCTGGATATAGCTCCTTTGTTATTGACTGGCTATAATATCGATGTATGCGTGTTAACCAGGTCTTATATAGACAATAACCAGCAGCATTGAGCCTAAACTGATAAATATATTAGTATGGATATTATAGCCTTAAAGATTATCTGCCAATATGAGACAACAAGTGTATGTCAAAACCCTCATGTCTTACTTTTCCATTTAATGTCTTAATAATATGCCTATTGATAATATGGACAGACAATGTAAAGACGTTGCTGCCATGTCCACAGCCTTCTGCTGATCAGGATTATCATACATATTATATTTCACACAATGACTGAATTTGAGGTCCCCGTTGCTTTTCACTATTTCAAAAACAGATGACAACGTATTAATACAATATTACTGCTGCAGGAAACCGAGCGATGCAATCACTCAGCTGGACCTAAATATGCAGCGAGAGAAGGCGACAAGAGAAACAAGCAGTCTTAATTAGGACTCCGGCCCTGAGTGGGACCAGTGCAGCTTCAGTCGTGCCAAATTAAATCCATTAGTCTATGAGAGGCTGTGAAGACTCAGTGGTGCAGGCCTTTGCTTATTTGTGGTCATTTAACTCTACAACGAACACGCTACGCTGGGTCCATCTGAAGGCCCTCGCCTGCACCTGGGGCCATGCATATGCCAATTTTGCCATTTACTGGAGAGATAATGCAATCCTAATTTATGATGCAAAATGTATTGTAAACAGTCGTCTGCCCGGCAGCGCATGGTTTTCTTTATGACAAAACCGCACTAATTTTTCTTAGTGTAGTTGCACGCTTTTACAATACACATCAAAGCTTTGCATAAGTGGCTTTGCATTAGTGCGCTGTGTGCAATTTGTGTGCGTAAAAGCGGCGCGCCACCATTTGGTCACGGATGAATTCTACTAGAGCATTAAAGGCTGATCGCTGATCATTTTGGTGTGTGTGTGTGTGTGTGTGTGTGTGTGTGTGTGTGTGTGTGTGTGTGTGTGTGTGTGTGTGTGTGTGTGTGTGTGTGTGTCTGAGGGGGGGTGCTCCCTCTGAATCTAGTTACAATGAATCATGTTATACTGACAGCTGTGTGGAGTATGCATCTGCGCTTCCCCTCGCCACTTCCGGCCCTTGACGCGGCAGAGTTGGAGAGCCGTCGACGCCTGGCTGTCTGTGAAGCGCCAGTGGCTTTGCGCTGCGGAGAAGGGAGACATTCTGTTTAAGTGCCTCCCGGTCTCTGTCTGCAGTGACAAGCCTCAGCGTCCCCAAACCGCCCGGATCCCTGAGTGAGAAGCCAAGGAGGTGGCTTTCCATACGAGCCAGTCAATAGCTGTTAGAGGGACTGACCGCAAATGCCCAACCTCTCGCTACAATTATGACCTGCTTCTCGCTGGAACTCTGTGTTAACGCTCAGATATGATTAACACATGTGGCCAGATAAACAATAAAAGACGTGCGTTAAAAGTTAAAAACAGTCAGTGACACACATTCAGAGAGAGGAGGAGAGAAAAGAGAGGGAACTAGTTTTACTTTATATATATAGGATACAGTATATATATATATATATGTTTTACTGCTCTAGTGACAATTTGAGCATACATCTACCATGTTATATGTGCGTAAAGGACCTGTAGGTACTGATATTACCAATTCAGGTGCCTATCCATAGATTTAACCTGACAGTGACTGTGTTAACCGTGACATAACGCCAGGTTACACCTACAAATGCAATGTAAAATATTCTCAGTTGTCATGTATGCCGAGGCAGACAGTGGATGTGAGGGAAATCCCAGGCCTGGAGTGATTTTAGAGAGTCATTCATCAGAGTTTGGAAGACAGCTGGAAATAAAGACCACTTCTGTTAAACCACCACGGCCATTGATTGTGCTGAAGGTCAATCATCTACTTAGGGACAAAGTGATGTGTTAAATACATTGAAATATAAAATAATTTCTCTCCAGAATAAGGCTATGAACTCCTAATAGGGCAGAGTACAACGGGGGGGCCTGGAACAGCAGGTGGAGCGTTTGGGGCACACTGTCTCATTTTAGAAAATTCTAAACATTTTGCACAATTGATTTGAAAGGAAACGAAATAATGGTTTATAAATTCCGTCCACTGATAACATCCAGTAAAGATTGTTTCTTCGTGTGCCTTGCAATCAGACACGGTTGTCAGCATGCATGCAATAGTCTACATCTTAAACATTTCAGAAGCACTAAGGTCGAGTATGTCATGTTCTCACTATTCAAACAAATCCGTCCTTTCACCACATCCCTTAATCTCAGTGTGCTTAGAAAAGCCTCCCAACACGCCTGCGGGACACCAAGACTTTGACATTACCCGCGCAGTTATCTTGCAATTTAATAATCCTGCGGTGGCACGCAGATGATGCTGCAAAAAAAAAAAAAATGAAGAATGAAGATGTCTCATTTTAATCGAGCACGGCTCTTTTAGCCCGCGGGGAAAGCAACTAACATCACAGCAAAGCATGTATGTCTTTGTAGTAGCACTCAAAGGCGATTAGAAAAGGTATAGGATCTGGTTTCTCTTCTGCGTGTCCAACTGGAACACGGGCAAGGGAATTGGCCACTATGTTAGATCACTGAGGGGTGACCAAGGTGTGCTGACTCCTGCGAGGTCTGCACGGCCACACCGCTGTGTGCCTAAAATGCAGAATTATCAGAGGCAATAAAATCATTCATCAGTGTCAGTGAACATAAAAGAGCATTCAAAGGAAGCTCTTACCTGCAGCCCTCCTGACGACAAAGAAGCACCCTGGTTTTTAAAGAAAATACAATTTCAATGGATCTAGTCTGGAAGCATAAAAGCAAGTCCGTCTGGATGTCTTGCGGCTCACATCCCTGCCTCTGTGCTCCCCTCTTCATCCGCTGCTGTAAAATGATTATCCGGCTGGGTTGTGCACTTTTAAATCCCACAAAGTAAATAACAACCGTAGCAGGGCGATAATAGCAAGGTACCAAGTTCTTGTTACCGAAAAGGAGAAAATTGAAACTAAACGCTGCATTTAGACAACCATTTTTGATGAGGATAATTGAGGCGACACTGGCGTATAATTAGGGGATAATTTATGCTATATCCACTTTTATTCCACCCTCCCAAAATAAATCCAGTCCATAATCATTACAGGCGAATTGTTCTTAATTTTATAGCTGCAATTTGAGTAAAGAGTGGCCGCTAATCAAATAGGTTTTCGTAGTAACTTGATTGCAACCATAATTATTTTTCATCGCCCTTCTTTTTTTTTTTTTGGGGTGAAACCGCTGAATGCTACATTGCGGCGAAAAGTGCTGAAAGTAGTGCAAAACATGATTTGAACACATATTGCATTAACATTAGCGGGACTAGCATTTTATTCTAATATGCGAATCGAACATCGCAGCCCTCAGAGGCAAACTGTATAATTTACATATATTGAGGACCCTATCAGGCCTCATATTATAAGAAGGATAAAAGACACTGTCAGTTTAACATGGTATCCACCCTTCTATGTGCAAAATAACCTATTGTACCTCAGTCATATTGTTATTTGATGTGTCACGTGTACTGTATTTTGAATTGTCTGGAGATCCTTAATCATATGGTCAGTAGCCCCGGGGAAAACGAACAGTTATGATATATGTTACTTTCAGACAGAGGGGGGCTTAAAGAGGGCTGTTCATGAGGGCACATCCAAGCAAATGCTACACTGCAAAAAAAAATATTTTAGTAACTATTTATTCTTTGTAAGAAAATGTGTTTCTCATTTGTACATTTAAAATATAGTGGAGGCCTATTTTTATTTTATGTTTTTACCTATTTCCAAGGCTATTCCACCTGTTTCAGGAGTTCCCTTGACATACACCAGATACGTTCTCTAGTATAAATAAGAAAAGTGTCTTTAATTTAATATCTGTAAATGTATATTTAGTACGACCGGGATTATTTCAAACTCATTTAAAAATGTTTATATATTTAAATTAAATTAAAAAGATATCTCATCCTTCTAAACGATGATAGAGGACTTGTAAAAGGTGGATATGTGTTCTATGTATTGCTATCTTATAAATAATTAATGGAGTTTGAATTTCAACTTTATTATTGTTTAAAAAGTTGTTTGTAAGATGCTATAAGTAATTCATTCCTGAGGAGAGGAGGAGTTAAAGGCTGAGGAAAAGAGAGGCACATAGACTGCTGGCTCGTCAGGCTAAATCAAAGTGCGCGCTATATGTTGCGCGTCGTGCGTAATTTAGGGGTTTGGGTAAAAACAAAATCGACTCGGCAATGCCAAAAGAGCTGGTTTTACGTGTGAAGCTTGTCTGTAGGAATTATGCGTATTTCCCACCATATATTATTTCCCCCATAGCTGTGGTGGGAGCTGGTAAGGTGGGTTAACTCCAGCTCAAGTCTCCGTGAAGCGCAGAGCACTGATGACGTTGGGTTGGATGACCAATCGGGAGGCGCTGCCCTTTGGAGACAAACCATTTTACTTGTAGTGTCTGCATCAAGTCTGGAAGCAAGGGCTCAATTTTAACAGAATCCACCTTAAAATCTCTCCCTTAACTTATGCCTACCTTCTGCCACTTTGAGTGAGAATATCACACGACAAGGGGGGAAATAAAGACGCCTCTGGAAAATTCGGGTGTTAATAGGACAATATCTGTTCGCGGTGGACAGGGGAGAGAGAGAGACAACAGCACAGCGAGAGAGAGAAACCGATTTGGTCTTGAGAGAAAGAGGGGGGTGAGTGCTCTCAAGGCAGAAAATTCGATGATGACCATGACTACGATGGCTGACGGTCTGGAGGCTCAGGACTCGTCCAAGTCTGCTTTCATGGAGTTTGGGCAGCAGTCGCACTCACAGCAGAGCTCCCCGTCGATGGCCAGCGGCCACTACCCGCTGCACTGTCTCCACTCCGGCTCACACGCTCACCACCAGCACGACAACACCGCGTACACCGGGACCAACACCTACAACCGGTCGTTACCCTACCCTTACGTGAGCCATCCGCACCACAGCCCGTACCTGCCATCCTATCACAACAACACGGGAGGACAGACAAGGTTAGACGGCACAGGTAAGAGAACCCCTTTTTAGCCAAGTGGAAAACGCACCGCGTCATGTCCATCCCCGGCTCCTGACAGTACCATGAGCGCATACATTTTCTTTTTTTAGTACGGATGGCCCACAGTGGGGATCTAACCTTTTCTCCCCGCCAGTGTTGGTGTCATGCTCAAGTCACGGCCACTCCAAATTCGGACGAATGATCTTTCAAGCGTAGGTGGGTGATTACACCGAAGAAAATTGTGCGTAAACGGCACCGGATAATTCGAGATCCAGCCTATTACCTCCTCTGTCTGTTTTGTTGTCCCGTTTAGCACTTCCCTTACTTCCCACAAAACCCGTTTTAATGCCCGGGGTGTGATCATCACCACCGTGCAATCCTCACCAACTACTCGTGAAAATTAGGCAGCCCGCACGCCTTGAATGTTGTAATTAGCATTTAATTGACATGTCATTACCAGCAATATCCTAAATATGACAGCGTACGAGGATTGTGGCTGCCACGGCGCTTAAAGGCAATGTGATATGTCTACGTTTATCGGCATGAATTTTCATTTTTAGACAGTTTCACTCGGCTCCTCTGAATTCATCTTCACGGAATATTTCTGCTGTTTAGACACGTTTGTATTTTTCCTGCACACACACACACACACACACACAAAAATGCAGATATCCAGGCTGTGGTTTTGAATAATAACATTGGTTGTTTTTGTTGCAGAGCAGCAGAAAACGACAGTGATTGAAAATGGGGAAATTCGTTTTAATGGGAAAGGCAAGAAGATTCGCAAACCTCGGACAATTTATTCCAGTTTGCAGCTTCAAGCACTGAACCACCGTTTCCAGCAAACACAGTACCTCGCTTTACCGGAGCGCGCCGAGCTGGCTGCTTCCCTAGGACTGACACAAACCCAGGTATGAGGAGGAATTGACACTCTGGATTTTTACATTAACACCCGGAAACCACCATGTATATACAATTAATAAATAATACGATATTATTAAGATTATTATTATTATTATTTGGTTGTGTGTTTTTGTTTTGGTAATGTTCTTTCTAGTAAATTAATACTAAATGTAAGACATGACATTCTGCAGAAACCTTCTCGCAACTCCACACAGGCTCTCTATCCTTCACTAATCACGCGCGCCCTTCTCTCCTGCAGGTAAAGATTTGGTTCCAGAATAAGAGGTCAAAGTTCAAGAAGCTGCTCAAGCAAGGCGGCAACCCACATGAGAGTGACCCTATGCCAGGCTCCATGTCCCTCTCCCCGCGCTCCCCGACCATCCCTCCAATATGGGACGTCTCTGCCTCTTCCAAAGGAGTAAACATGCCGGCCAACAGCTACATGCCCGGCTACTCTCACTGGTATTCCTCCCCACATCAAGATTCAATGCAGAGATAGACTGATGAGGCAGGAAGGTCCGTGAGCTGTCTGGAGGCCTCCGGATCTCCGCCATGCAGTTTCCAACGTAGCCTACAATTTGTGTCAGCGCAGAGACTGGATGCTGGAGAGGAGGAAAAACCCTCGGCTGCTCCTCTGCTGAAGGATAAAAACGCAGCCTTGCTTCGTGTGGTGACACAAACAAAGGGAACTAACCATTTTAGCGTACATGGCTGTGCAGTGGGCTCGCATATTTGTTATGCTTTCATTCATGTCAACATCTGAACGTCAATATACCAAATATTATCAGTGACATTTTAGCCACTTTGGGCAAAGACTGCTTACACTCTCCATGGCTGTGGCGCCCAGAGCCTGTCGCCATGGTGGACTCCTGACTGCTTTTTTTTGGTTGTTTCTCCAACATGCAAAATCAAGCAAATTGTCTGTCTGTAAATATAACCTGCGATTTTAGTTGTACATACACTTTTTATGTTTTGTCAGATTGAGTAAACCGTGACTCAAAACAGATGCCTGCTGTTGCATGATTTCATAAATTCTTTGCCTTTTTATGCTTCATATTGGGCCAACATCCCATTATAACAGGCCTATTTCCCATCCCCCTGGTGTGTACGAGCTTCTAACAGACTAAATGAACATAAGGTAATGACACAGTGCTCAGTGAAAAGCCCATTTCATCAGAGTAAACATTTTATATAAATCCAAAAGCGCTTAACGGCTGTATAAGAAGCCACAGTATATAGATTTATCAAATGCACCGGAGGAAATGAACTTACCCTGCCCCGCTGCTGTCTACATTCACCTCGAAAGACATTTGCTCCAGGTCCAGTTTATCTTGTCATTTCACCCTCAATTATTAGAAGTATTGACAAAATGTTTTCTCCCTTCTCTCCGTCCTAATGCAGGCCGTTAAATGCCAAGCTCCACGGGATCGATGTTGAACAAAGCAGCCAGCTGCAGCGGCGTTCAATATGAAGGAGATATTTGGGACAATTTGTGGGTTTTTATCCAAGTGAGGCTTTTTTTCCATTCTCATAAATGCAGGCATAATTAGGGTAATTTTTGATGTAGCCCGCTGATTACAGCGTTTTTACCGTCAAAGATAATTACCTGTAATTTTCTACCACTTTTAATACTAAAAGGCATCTTTATTTGGATTTGAGGTAGCACAGATGGAACAAAGGGGGAAATTATTCGGTTATTCACATACAAATTGCTGAGAAGAGTGAGCGCTCGGGATATTATCTGAAATTACAACGCTGAAAGGCTTCATGCAGCTGTCAAATCGCGGATATCCCACTGGCGCATATTCAGCCTACCTGGGCCCCCAGACTGCAGGGGCCTCTGTGCTCGTGGGCCATGTGCACCCTGATCTGCAGGCTGCAGGGAACCCGAAGCAGCAGTCAAGTAAACATCAACAAAGATCATAAATACACAGTTGGGTTATTCAGTTCCAAGAACTGACAAATGGAAAAAAGGCTTTGATGAGATAAATCAGAGGATTCGATTAGATAGATAGATAGACATATAGACAGATAGATATAGATAGATAGATAAAAGTGCAGTAGAGTGACAGATATAGGGAATGGGTGGTGCAGGGTTGGATGTGTCACTCTGTGAGCTCTATCAGCAGAAGCTAACGCACTATACAGCAGGATCCTCACAGCCTATAAAAGCTCCTACAGCACCTGACAAGATCTCACCACCACATTAACTGTATACAGCTCAACAGCGCCGGAACAACCCTCATAAACACATCCACACTACAAATATGATCTCCCACAAAAAGAAAAGAAAACAAAGAAATGATATGAGGAAAATGCAAAAGGTTTCCATTTCTCTGTCGCCGACACGATTGAGAAGTAACATTCAGCCAAGAGTGTCACAGCCTCCTCCAAGATGAGGAATAGTCACAGGACAGAAAATATAAGACTCATCCTTACCTTTATCCGCTTCTCTAACACAGATAACCCAAACAGCTCTGCACGGTTTTACTGCTGGTGGTTGAATAAGCAAATCCAGGTGGGAAAGTGTTTGCACACCCCGGTAAGCTCTTATATATTGCCTGCAAAATTAGCTGTTATTACTGTCACTGTTTAGTGATGGCGAGCTTGGGAAAAAAAAAGCCCTCTGCAATCAAGAACCAAGCGCATCTTTGCAAATTATAGGTAATTGTCAATGTCCAGATTATGATAATGGAGGCCCTAATCCTAGAGAATAATTATTGTGGAGTGTTACAGTTGAAGCTGTCCAGTAAAACTAACTGTCATTATTTAGACTCGATTTGCAAAACGGGGGGAAACTAGCTGAGTGGAAAATGTTCGGTTGGAAATAAACGGGGGCTCTCGATATAATGGCACCACTAGTGTGTGTATGTGTGTGTGTGTGTGGGTGTGTGTGTGTGTGTGTGTGTGTGTGTGTGTGTGTGTGTGTGTGTGTGTGTGTGTGAAACAGAGAGATGAATGATGGGGGACATACAGTAGTGGTGTTTGTGTGTGTGTGTGTGTGTGTGTGTGTGTGTGTGTGTGTGTGTGTGTGTATGAGAAAGGCCTATGTGTGCATCTGTGCGCGCGCCTGAGTGGTCTTGAGAGCGTGCACGTGCTTTGTGAAAAATTTGCTCGCATTGTAATTACGGGACTACCGTTTAGCCTGCAGCAGAAATTAGGCTGAAAACAACAACAAGCGCGGTGGCGATTTAGATTAAGAAGAGCTTTTTCAGTTTGCCCCTGTGTGTGTGTGTGTGTGTGTGTGTGTGTGTGTGTGTGTGTGTGTGTGTGTGTGTGTGTGTGTGTGTGTGTGTGTGTGTGAGTAAAGTGTATTCACTACTGCATGCTGCAATCAGGAAGAGGAGTCTATGTCAGGTGGAAATGGTAACATGCATGGGTCAGTGTGTGGGTCAGATGCAGTGTTGTTTAGTCTGTGTGTGTGTGTGTGTGTGTGTGTGTGTGTGTGTGTGTGTGTGTGTGTGTGTGTGTGTGTGTGTGTGTGTGTGTGAAAAAGAGAGATAGATAGAGGGGAAGGGAGGATTTTGTGCAACATGTTAGTTTGTAAAAATTCACTTATATGATCTTTGTGCATATGGCCGGGCAAATTCAATTAGATCAATTTTCAAATCCCCAATATTTCCCACAGTGGCTCGGTTTGTTTAGCGGTTTTTGCAGCGGCGGCGCTGGTATTACTGCCTGTTAATAACATGGTGGAATAGTGGAGGATTTTCCTCTCTTTTCTTTTTTTTTCTCCTTTCTTTTTTATTTCACCCGGAAGGTGGGCTGCGGCCGGGAGTGGCAGAGCTCTGGAGCCGGTCTACCCCCACAGGAATGCGGATTGTCTCAGATCTCCGTGCCGCCCCCCTCGCCTCCTCTCTGCCATTCAAAGCGGCTAATTGTAGGGGACACAAAGCGAGAGCGACTGCAGACTGTCTGCTGCGAGGAGCAGGCATTTTCTTTACAGACGAGCTGGAACCAACTGAAAGGTTCAATCAGGTTCTGCACTAAAATAAAATACGAGCGATAAAAAGGTGATCATTCGGCTGGTGATCAGAGGCAGCAGTGAATATTATAATTAGAATAATAATAATCTAAATATTTCATAATGTTAAATATGAGGGGAAAATACAACAATTTAGGTCATTTAAAAATCTGGATTTATATAATAACAATATTAGGATACAATGCTTATGATATTACCATCAATCAGATTGTATAAAGAAAATATAATCAAACGTGAGTCACTATTGATTTCTACAAAACACAATATCTCTGTCTATAAAAAATATTATAGGACTATAATAGATGATATTTTGCAAAAATCACAACAATAATATTAAAGGACAAATCAATCCAGTTCAAGAAACACCGTTATTCAATGAAGGTAAATGCACTTATTATGGTGGATTAAGGCTTTCAGTGGAACACAGTAGCCATGTTTTCTCAGAAATGTATTTACAATAACACATTTTTGCTTAATGTCTGTTTAATAAAGTCATACATTTGCACTATATTTGTTTTTCTTTCATGTCATCGCAAATGCAGATTAAAATAAGTATATTTTCATGAGGGGAAATGAGGGACATTCCTTACAAAAAGGCAGATAGTCATCTCATTTGGAAGCACAATTCCTTCCAAGTACTAAAGTTCTAAAATGACTAAATGAATATAAATTGTGTTGTTATGGAGAATAGAAATTAAGATTTACAGGCATTTTCTAGATTCATCTCAATACGGAGCAGCTGTGATTTACAACCTTGTGTTAAAATGTCACCTGAGGCTGACAAACATTATTTATGTCTGTGAGTCTTCGTTGTGATTTTCAGTGTAAATAACTAAGGGTTAAAATAACAAGAGACTGCAGTGAAGCCGGAGGATTTCAAAGTTCCATTGTCCATTTAAACGTTTAATAGTCTTCCAAAATGCAATAAATTACATGCACACATTTACACATTTTACACGTTTCTTCTATGACTGTCATCAAATACATTGCATATTCCTCTGAAAATTTGAACACGAGTCCCATAGAAGGATAAAAAAAAAATGAAATGAACAACAGGGTTTTTTTCAATATAACGTCCCTGCTCCAAGAGCCAACGAGTGCTGTATCGAGTTGGGAGTCTGCAGGTGGGCGGCCATGGAGCTGCCGGCTGAGGTGTACCATGACCCCGAGTTTTCCAAAAAGTTAGAAGCCGTCGTGTTGATGTTTTGTGGCTGTAGGCTGTGCGGCCTGGAGGGGCCCTGTGTGTCCCAAACGGCCGGGGACTGTGGAGAGTTGCACACCATGGGGTCGCTGGAGCTGGGGCTGAGCTCAGGTGGAAGCTCTCCGTTTTTCATGATCTTCTTCAGTTTTGATCTCCTGTTCTGGAACCAAATTTTTACCTGGAAACGTGTGGAAAAACAAGAGGATTAATATCTCATACATAACCTCACAGACAATAGATTCAGAGGAGGCGCGGTGCGTAAAGGCGCACAGAAACAAAAGCACACCACAACGATCTTTTTGTTGTTTCTTTTAAACGAAGAAGCATTATAAACAATGAAAATTTGGTAAGAAAGAATTTGATTTAAAATCCCACCTGTGTTTGCGTGAGTCCCAGCGAGGCAGCCAGCTCGGCTCTCTCCGGCAGCGCCAGATACTGCGTATTCTGAAACCGCCTCTGCAGGGCGGCCAGCTGGAAACTGGAGTAGATTGTCCGGGGTTTCCTCACTTTCTTCGGCTTGCCGTTCACCATCCTTACCTCAGGCTCGCTTATCTCTTTCTCTGTTAAAATAATACCAAGAATAAGCACGTGCGTTTATTACAAAGTACACTGTATTGTTTTTAAACATTTATTGTGTGTTGTCGCCTATCTCAGGAATTCAAAGAAAATCCAATTTCATAAAATGAATTCCAGGCTGGCAAAAAAAAATCAAAGCACACATATTCTTAATAGGCTATTTAAAAATGACATTGAATGACGTGGTTACAGATAAACTAACATCAATTACTAGTTATTCCTTATTTCTTTGTTTAGCTTGCACTTTTTAATGCATAAGGAAAACAAATGCAAATAAATTATTTTAAAAAACACATTAAATTTGACGATACGGTTATTCAGTAAGATGAATATCCAGTAATACTTTGCTCTTTATTTATTATTATTATAATGGAAAACCTGCGGCCCTTACCTTGTGGACTCGGCTGGGCTTGCACTCTGCTGTAAGTCCCAGCGTACTGGTGGTAGGCGGGGGTCGTGTACGAGCTGTAATCAGTGTAGGATTTTGTCGAGTAATTTCCAGCGGATCCATTTACACCCGGGTACTGGTACTGGTAGGCATTGAGAGGCTTCCCGTACGAGCTGGAGCTGGGCGAGCAGTAGCCATGAGGGACTCCAGCGGCGGGACTGTAGTAGCCAGAATCCGTGGCGGTGGACTCGGGTAAAGTAGGAGATTCCTGAGACGGATGGTGCATGGTGGAGAGTTGAAAGGAGCTCTGGAAGTCTGCAGTTTTCACACTCGGGATCCTTCGGTCAAATACTCCAGTCATACTTCGAGAGGGAACGCGTGTTTGTTTTATTTGATTAGCAAAAAAGGCAGTCTGACTCCAAAGTGGTTAGAAAACTACACTAGCATTGTTGAAAGGCTCTCGGGCCGTCGGGCTCTGGTGAAGACTGCAACCAGCCCCGCAGCAAAGACTTGGTTAAATCCTAAATCGCGCTCTTACGCACTGCAGGGAGGATCTGGTTCCATTGGACAAGGCGCACACAGACACAGCTACACCCAACTCACTCAGCCAGCTTTCTTATAGGGGGGAAACCACCCGGGCTATGAGGCTGCATTGTTGTGTTTTTTATACTATCAATCAATGGGAGCAATTAAAGTGTTGGCCGTGTCACCAATCGACGTTTTTACGAAGATGAATTAGAGGGACAAAACCTCATCAAGGCCTCCTGATGTAAGACAGACCGGTTATTACGATTGTCTTTATTCTTTATTTATACCTTTTTTATTAGGCTTAATCAGACACAACGTTTTTTTTTGTTTGTTTTTTTTACAACCAAATTATCCCAAAATGACAGCATCAAATCAAATATTTCAATCATCTCACATTAAAGAGAAATAATACATAAAACAGAATAACTTATGAATTGAGGACATTGTTTATTGTTTTCTATTTGAACAGTCAGATACCTAAACTCGATTAAATATTGTAGGCCATTTCTGAAAATATAGTCTTGCATCTAACAGTGTTAAACGTTCAATATATTATCAGTGGATAAAACATATGTAATGTGTTATATAAAACATAGACACTTAACAATAATTACTCTCCATTATAAGCAATGTTTCAAATCCATGCAAACTGATCTTTGATTGGCGTGTATAATAATGTCAAAATTGACCAGCTTCTCCAACAGGATCGTTAAAGATTCATCTGATTTTATGTCATCTTAAAACCTGCTGCTGAGAATGCAATCAACGCTCAGCTCCTCATTCTGCACATTCAGTGGTGAACAGCGCCGACCAGTGGGCAAACTGGGGAGCTGCACTCCAAGCGCAGCCTAGTGGCAAACCCACAAATAAATATATTGACAAAGTGGAAAATTATTTTAATGTCACTTTATTAAAACATTAAGGGCAACATAAAATGATTCTTTCATGTAGTTCAAATCATTATTTTTCATTATGATGAAGTGAAATACATATATTTCTGTACAATGCATTTCAATATGTTAAATGCCATTTTTTTAACATAAAAATAAACATAAACTAAAATGAACAAAACGAATTGTCCAAAAGTCTTAATGGCAACAGGTGTGAGGTTAGAAAACACACAAACTAGATACATTGTATTAAGCATTACATTATACATTATAATATAATACCAGTATCACACACTAGATACATTGTAGTGCATAGGAATAGGACTGAGCAGAAAAGGCTTTTTGAACTGCATTCATTTCACTTTTGCAATAACCCGGATGCTTTTATTGTCCAGTCGGGACGTTTCTACTATTACTAATTATAGCCTTTACACATAAGGCTTAATCACTTTTTTTATTGCTATTTTAATACCTAATTATTTTTTCACAATACAACATTGTTTTTGAAAATGTATAACAAATTCAACTCTTACCTGTGTTCTTCATCCATAGCTTCACCTCAAGCCCAATGCTTTTATTCCATACTGGATCTAATCGTCTGTAGAATAAAACAATATACTGTAGTCCTGGTCTAAAATTCAGTGTATACCTACCGTCTCAACAAACTACGTTGCCTAGTTGAACCTTCTGCACACAGTGTAATTATTTTCGTACATCGATCCCTGAACTAGTAAACAGGGATAAATGATTGAAGATTGTTTAAATACTTTAATATTAGCTTATCTGACTTTGGTGCCCCGGAAATACTCCCCCCATCGAGGACACTTCCTGTTGTGTCTTGCTTGTGGTCAGGTTTTGTAGTTCACTTTTTTATTTTTATTTTAACTAGCTAGTATTGTTAGCAAGATGATAAATGGCAATTTGGGTTTGTGTTTGTAAAGAAAACTACCTTTGCAGTGTTTTTTTTTATTCAATTTCGGGTGAAGGCTGAGATCGCGCAACTCACGTCTGACGTCACCGAAGAGTTCAATTAACAAGATAGTTCCCCTCCGGTTGACATCTACAAAAAACGTTGTTGCAAATGTTTCACGTGTGTGAAACTGTCTAAAATTATAACACTGGGGAAAAAGGTAAACAGGATGAACGTATCCGGTCAGTCTATCTGAACTGTAAATTAGTTATACAACAAACAGTGTATATTGTAGCTGTTATATTATTGTTTCTTTAACAGAAGTGCCAAGCTTCCATATATGTTACAGATACTGGCTTTTTAATAACTCAAACTATTGCGCTGGTGGGACAACACATATTTTATGAGATACAAAATATACAACAAAAAAAGTATAAATGTAAAGGTTTCGGCTTCTTAACGGAAAGTGACCAAAGACGGAAGTAGAAAGGAGGGAACCCTCTTGCCCTACATGGGTCTTTTCTGTGCTATCTTTTCTCTCGGCTCCCGTTTTGTGTGTTGGGGGGATGGGGCCGTGCCGAGGATGAGAGACTCCAAATATTTACCACTTGGCTAACTAAATATCTTTATTTCCTAACTGGATTTCCTCCCTCGGTCTTGTAAATATAACTACTTTTCGATCACGCATGAGTTTAGGTGGAATTTGTCCAAAATAAAGTGGAGTATCTGTACGTCCACGACACACGCTTAAAAAAGTCGACAAAATGTATTCCTCTACTGGAGGTAAGTGGTGCAGCTAACATTAGCCTCGGCTAAGTGATGCAGCTAGCAACATTTAACACACTAGTTGCAGCTTTTATCTGCTACATTTCCATTACTGAAACACAGAATCGATTCATTTTTCATAAAGCTATCTAAATATTATAAAACTCACCTAATGCTTTGATCAAGAACATGTCGTCTCAGTCTTAAGTGGAGGCATTAGTAGTAGAGGCAAGCTTAGCTAGCGTGCAACAACAAGAAGCTCCTGTTAGCCAAGTTAGCTTAAACGGTACCTCGTTTCCCGAACTTGTTGTTAGTTAGCTTCCCAATGTAATTCCACAAAGTGTGATCGGTTGTTGTATATGTTCTTAATAAATAAATAATTAACACAAGGATCATTGTTATGAGTATTTCTCAGTTTAACACTTACGTCCGGAGGTAAAGCAATATTTAGCGGCCGACCATGCTATCTAATCTCATCACCAATCTAAGCTATGGTTAGCTAATAGTATCCAACTTCAATTTGGTAATTTCAGTAATGTTGCATCGTTTTTGCCCACAATATTAATTTCCCTAAACCAATAAATCCCTCTGTTAATGTCACACTGACTTTATGACATTGAACAAATAACGAGTAAACGATAAGGAGGCATATGAAGTTTGACTTGGGCTAGGTGCAGTTTCAGTGTAACAGTTGACACTCATTTGGCAATTAGACTAATTATGTTAGAATATTGTAGCATTTTCTATTTAAGGTTTTCCCTCTGCCATTGGCATGTTATCCTTAAAAACGAACAATAGCACCACTGTATTGTATTTTCCCATAATTTTAGGAATTTCTTAGTTATTACTAAGTTCTTACTTATATTGAATTGGCATGCACGATCTCCAGGAGAAAGGGTGGTGGCTTCAGCAGAGTTTGATAAACAGCTTGCTTGTTTCCATCTGTGTGGATATTGATAAGAGTTTTGGAAGAAAAAAAGCTGCCCTTGATTGTGGATGATGGTGTTGTGGAAGCGATAAGAGAGCAAGACATACTGAAACGAAACAAGTGTTTGCAATGGAAATGTATTAGTAAAGATGAGTAGCGTTCTGTACTTTTCTGTCATGTGTTAAGGGACTCAAATGTATGTATTCACCACTATGTATTTAAGTACAGTGTGTGTGTGTGTGTCAGATCAAGTAGGATTTTAGAGCACCCATAACATGTTTGTTTTGTCCCATGTAGCTACCGAGATGCAAGAGGGACCTCCCCGTTCCACTGGGTCACCAGGCTCTGGTAAGCTTTTCAACATATTTATGCTTTCTGGCCATAAACCGGTCCAGTATAAGTGGAAACTTCTTGCTTTTTTTTTTACACCATTCAAGCATCACCGTATGTTCTGATCTGAAGTACAATTTAACCTTCTGATTGAATAAAGTAATGGTTCAGGAAATAAGAAACGCATGTGATTTGACGCAGTAGATGAGATCCTTTTAAGGCAAATGTTGTTCTAGATGTTCAATTTCTTCTAAATGTACCTCCATTTTGTGCTCTGAATGGCAAAGCATACACGAAAGGTTATTCATTGATAGCCGCCATATGTTACTAGGTTTTAGTCTGACTGAACAGAGCTGAAGCACACAGATAAGGATTGAGAATGTGTCCTGACAGTCTTACTGTAATATCTGAAGTTCCAGATACAGAGCTTATTTTTTCCGCCTGTCTACTAATGATGAGAGCTCAGAGTATCGTCTCCAGGTTAATACAAAGAATACACAACACCTCAAAATCTGACCAGACTGGTTCTGATTTCGAGCTGGCAAGGTCCAAATACTCCCATAGCTCAGTGATGCTAGCCAACTGCAACCCAAAACAAATGGTGAACTAAGCGGTAGTGTTATGTGATGACTTGACTCACTGGCTCATAATATTTTTGAAACTTCTGTGCAAGTAGTAAAGCTTGCAATAAGCAGATGTAAAAGACTTGATTCTGTAACTGCATGCTCACCTCAGTTATTCAGAAACTAATTTCAGCAGATAAATTAGAACTACTTTTATTTTATTTTACACCTCGTATATAACTTCTGCCATTCAAATCTGGGATGACAATTGGCTATGTTTTTGAGTTTGCCTCAATTTGACCTACACGTGTAGCACTAGTTGACATGGCTGAACAGGTTGTGCAGAACCAGTTGAGACCTGTCACAGAAGACATGTCTTAGATAGTTTTTGCTAAAGGTAACCATTTAAAAGAAGACTTTACATCTCTAATTTGGCACAGAATGTACAAATGAGGTGTTCCTCACTCATTCCTTTTAATGGGTTCTAATGTTTTTACATTCTGTGAAGTCTGTTAACATGAAACATGTTTGAGTTCTGGAGGAAAACAAGCTTTTATTTTTCATTTTGATCAGTTGAGAAACGCAACACTGATTTTATTCTTATTTATTTTCTATCTGTGGGACACTAGTTATTTATGTGGTCAAAATATACTAACTGGGCCTTTTTAAGATCTTGAGAAATTTCCGCTGTCTATATAATGTGATACTAATTATTCAATATGCCACTTTCCTACATTTGACCCCCCTGTTTTAGACCCGTCATCCTCCCCAGTGCCCGAATATGTGTTCAAGCCACCATCACGGCCGGACTTTGGCACCATGGGCAGGACAATCAAGCTCCAGGCCAACTTCTTTGAGATGGAAATCCCCAAACTGGAGGTCTACCATTATGACATCGACATTAAGCCTGAGAAATGCCCTAGGAGGGTCAACCGGTACGTATATATGTATACTTCATCTGCGGCCCCTGGCACGTCGTAGACCAGTTGTTGGAATGTAATTAATTTGTTTCATTTTGTTCTCAGTGAAATTGTGGAGCACATGGTCCAGCACTTTAAAACACAAATATTTGGTGATCGAAAGCCGGTGTATGACGGGAGGAAGAATCTCTACACTGCCATGCCCTTGCCCATAGGCAGAGACAAAGTACGTACTTTTCAGGACAACCTGCAACGATAACATCTCCACTTTTAGAGAAATTGCATGGACATTTGTTTAAAAAAAAAATGTTAGTCTTAAAATAAAACAGCAGTGCTTCTCTTTTCTTCCTTTCTTCTTGCGTATTTACTAACCAGGTGGAGCTCGAGGTAACCATTCCTGGTGAAGGCAAAGACCGCAGCTTCAAAGTATCCATCAAGTGGGTGTCCTGCGTTAGCCTGCAAGCGCTGCACGAGGCTCTAGCAGGGCGGCTACCCAGCGTCCCCTTCGAGACCGTCCAAGCCTTGGATGTGGTCATGAGACATTTGCCCTCTATGAGGTGGGCTTTTTATTATTCAACATTGATTTTCATGTAAGGTAGAATTTTCTCGGTGGATGTTTTAGCACTTATTACAAATTGGATATACTTTACATTAATGCTGACCATTCTTCAAGTGCAGAAATAATAAAGTTGTGTTCAAAATAAACAGAAACCAAATACATTTTCCAGAAAGGAGGTGGGGGGGGACTATGATTTGAAGATATTGCATCGCACTTTACATCAGGAGCTTCTGTTTCTCAGCACATGTTAATCAGGTTTCACAACTGACTGTCCTGTTGCAGGTATACCCCGGTGGGCCGCTCTTTCTTCACTCCCTCAGAGGGATGTTCGAACCCCCTCGGTGGTGGCAGAGAGGTGTGGTTTGGCTTCCACCAGTCAGTCAGACCTTCCCTTTGGAAGATGATGCTCAACATCGACGGTGACTTAAGTTTTGATTGTGCACAAGTCGCGTGAAGTGAAGTTGTTTGTATAAATCTCACCTCTGTGTGCTCGTTTTGTTTGCAGTTTCCGCCACTGCGTTCTACAAAGCCCAGCCTGTAATTGAGTTCATGTGTGAGGTCTTGGATTTCAAAAGCATTGAAGAACAACAAAAGCCCTTAACAGACTCTCAACGAGTGAAATTTACCAAGGAAATCAAAGGTGACTAAATCGACGTCTGTTAAAGTC
This sequence comes from Cottoperca gobio, assembly GCF_900634415.1. Taxonomy (NCBI): domain Eukaryota; kingdom Metazoa; phylum Chordata; class Actinopteri; order Perciformes; family Bovichtidae; genus Cottoperca; species Cottoperca gobio. The sequence continues at coordinate 4,471,766 of NC_041365.1, read as the reverse complement.
TGTGTCAATTAGACGTTAAATATTTGTATTTATAATAAGGGGGGGGGGGGGGGGAAATGTTGAGCTTTCTTAATATCTATACACGTTTTCAACATTCTGTTATCCTTCAATGGGATTCCTCTTTCCAGGTCTGAAGGTGGAGATCACTCACTGTGGGCAGATGAAGAGGAAGTACAGAGTGTGCAATGTGACCAGAAGACCAGCCAGCCACCAAACGTAAGAAAGCTCTTCTATCTCGTCTTTGTTCACATCGCCGTGACTTCAACTATTGCTGAAGTTCCTCATCTGCAGAACCAGGCATGGAACATAATGCACACGGGGATCGCATGGTGCAATACTACAAATGCAAAAAATGTGGACAGACTGGAGTAAAGTTCTGCCAGTGCCAATAGATATTTTCCCCCACATACCGATTAATCGTTTAATTAGCTACTGAACCGGTTCTTTGATCACCCGGCTCCATTGAGCATCTTAGAAGTCCAAGTCTTGGTGGCAAAAAAACAACTGTGTTCGCTGTTTCTCTTCCTCCTTCATGTTCTGGTGTGTGCTTCCCTCAGGTTCCCCCTGCAGCAGGAAAACGGCCAAACTATTGAATGCACAGTAGCACAGTACTTCAAAGACAAGTACAAGCTCATCCTGAGATACCCACACCTCCCGTGTCTACAGGTGGGACAGGAGCAGAAGCACACCTACCTACCTCTCGAGGTAAGCGCCACTAAACTCCTGTACTTGCTTGTCGGACATGTTTTTTTGAAAATGTGCCCGATTCACTGTTTACTTTCCCTCCTGAACCTGTTTTGTATCATGTGTGTCCTCTTCAGGTGTGTAACATAGTGGCAGGACAGCGCTGCATCAAAAAGCTGACAGACAATCAGACCTCCACTATGATTCGTGCCACAGCCCGATCTGCACCAGACCGCCAGGACGAAATTAGTAAATTGGTAAGTCGTCGAGAGAGAGAGAGATGTTTACGGAACATTCCTGGCACTGTCACGTACACAATGGTCCAACAATCAGTCAGGACTCAGGAGGCAAATTATTGGGAGCGGCAAAATAAAAGAGGAGAAATGATTGGGGTTTAATTATTCATCAAGATTCAGCAGCTGCGTGACCGGTTTCTTTACTTATGTTCTAAAATAGGCTCAGAGCGAGATAAGAAAAGTTTCTGCCCGTGTTGCCAAGTTTTTCAGTTTGATACCAAACACAGTGTAGTGTTTGCTGATTGGCTACTGGAGTAGAAGGCTCATACCTTGTAACGGCTGGCACCATAGTGTTCAGTCGTAATAGTGATGTGCAAACAGTATATACTGCGTATAGGTTCATAGCACCTCCGCCACAGCAACACATTGACGATGCTGCTTGGAAATGATATTCAGGAATGTTTTTTTAAACATTTTGTGTAAAAAAACATCTACAATTGTTAAATTAGCTTTTTATATATATATAGTAACTATTTGATGAAAAATGTTAACTTATCTTAAGTTTGCAGGAATTTTGGTGCCGTTCACATTTAATATAATTGCTACGTTTGTTTGTTTTTTCAGATGAGAAGTGCGAACTTCAACACGGACCCTTACGTTCGTGAATTTGGTGTGATGGTGAGGGATGAGATGACAGAAGTGAATGGCCGTGTCCTACAAGCCCCTTCCATTCTGTATGGCGGCAGGGTACGTTGATCACCAGTTTGGATGTGTTGATAATGGCCTGTACTTTTCACGCATGTTGCGGCCACTCAATTCCTTTATTGGTATTAAGTTTTATTGGCATTACTTCATCTTGTGTACAGTGACCAGCACTAATACGGCTGCTGTCGTAATATTTTTGCAGAACAAAGCAATAGCCACACCAATCCAGGGAGTATGGGACATGAGAAACAAGCAGTTCCACACTGGCATTGAGATCAAAGTGTGGGCCATCGCCTGCTTTGCACCACAGAGGCAGTGCACTGAACTCCTGCTCAAGTAAGTGAGATACATAAAGTGCATGTGACTTTTGGGAGAGTTTGATGTACAGCAAAAGAGTTGCGAGCATAACGTAGGGCCTAAAATACAAGGATGCATTTAGCCATGAGCTGGCACTTTGGAGCGCAGAAACAGAACAAAGCTGTCTTATTTGATTTGTGCCTCCTGTTGGGTCTTTCACAAATGACATGACAGCCCAGTTTACAGAGTCTCTCGCTGTGTTACCCCCTGAGGGCCGAGGTATTTTAACTCTACGGGGGCGTAACTGTGCATGTTGAATATGTACAGCTGTGCCATTCATTTACAGTGCTTATGCTATTTTTTGTCATTTGCATTCGTGTACTTTATATGGAGTATATTTCAAGCTTCATGTCAGTGTTGACATGTTTGATGCAGAGGATGGCACGTGCATGTGGGTCTCATTGTGTCTTTCAGATATATTGTGGTTCAGAATATACCTATTGAAGTTATTGATTATTTTGAACACTGGAGTGAAGATACACAGGGTAGCTCAGAGACTGCTTTAAGTTCTGGACTGCGACTCACTCTTGCTTTGATGTTTGCCGGTCATTTGCTAAACCTCACTGAACTGTGAATAAACAAGTTCCTCATCTGTCTCAGAGCATTCACAGATCAGCTGAGGAAGATCTCTAGGGATGCAGGGATGCCCATCCAGGGTCAGCCTTGCTTCTGTAAGTACGCCCAAGGAGCGGACAGCGTGGAGCCCATGTTCAGGCACCTCAAGTACACCTACCAGGGCCTCCAGCTGGTGGTCGTCATCCTCCCGGGGAAGACGCCTGTTTACGGTGAGGGATCCACTCATGCAGTCTGTTGTTGTTGTGTCATTTAGTGCTGCATGATTTATATTCCTGCAGCAGAGATAAGACCCTAACCCTAGCTCTGACAGTTGGTCTGGTGTATCTGAACAGCCTGCTTGGTAAGTTTTACCGCTTCTACTTCTGATTTAGGAAGTTTCCACAAAGCAATACGGTCCAAGTAAAGCTGCATCGTCTCTGAGTCTTCCTACTTGTTCTCCTATTCGCTTCCCAACTCACTCTGTTATTTAAACCTCAGTAATCCAATCTCACTTGTACGTAACTAGAGAAAACTCATTTATTTTACACTTAAGGTTGCCAGTGTCCCAAATGTCTGCGTTTGGTCAGTGTACCTGCACGTACCTAATGTGAGGAACCAGAGAAGGAACATCAGTATTATAAGATCATGTTTAACTAATTGATATCTATTTATTGTGTGTTGCAGCTGAGGTGAAACGTGTCGGGGACACGGTACTTGGCATGGCCACGCAGTGTGTGCAGGTGAAGAATGTTCAAAAGACGACACCTCAGACCCTCTCCAACCTCTGTCTGAAGATCAACGTCAAGCTGGGCGGAGTCAATAACATCCTCCTTCCACAGGGCAGGTTAGTGAAGACGCTAATAATGAAATCCTCAATGTGAATATCTTTAAATTGTAAAAACATCTTGTTTTTTTGTGCTGAACTTCACCTGTGTCTCCACTCTGCGTTTTTGTACCAGGCCGTTAGTCTTCCAGCAGCCAGTGATCTTCCTTGGGGCAGATGTGACTCATCCACCTGCAGGAGATGGAAAAAAGCCTTCCATCGCTGCTGTAAGTAACACCCCATCACTGTTCATTTACCTGTCACAAAATATTTTATAGGGGTGTAATGCAAGTGCCAAAATTGCAGAGAATCACCCACCTCAGCTCTTAAGCTTCTTTCAACTCATTGTTTTGGTTGTATGGCTGAGCCTCAGCTGCTCCCAGCGACCTCAAGAGTCGATCCTTTCATTTGATACTAAAGGATATTCCCTTTCCAGGTTGTTGGTAGTATGGATGCCCATCCCAGCAGATACTGTGCCACAGTGCGGGTGCAGCAGCACCGTCAGGACATCATCCAGGACCTGGCCACCATGGTGAGGGAGCTGCTCATCCAATTCTACAAGTCCACCCGCTTCAAGCCCACCAGAATCATCTACTACCGCGATGGCATCTCTGAGGGCCAATTCAACCAGGTGATACACATATCAGGGATGATGCAGGAAGGAACCTGAAATATATAGACACGTTTCTTCAGACCCTACATCGAATAAAATAATGTACTTCACAGCGCTTAGTGTAATGTTAATGCTTGTCAGTGTAAATGAGTAGCGCTTCTCATCTATGCAACTTTTCACCTGATAATCTTAAATACCTTTTGAGTCACAGGTCCTTCAGCATGAGCTGCTGGCGATCCGGGAGGCTTGCATCAAACTAGAGAAGGACTACCAGCCCGGTATCACCTTCGTGGTCGTGCAGAAGAGGCATCACACAAGACTGTTCTGTATGGACAGAAATGAGAGGGTCAGTATTGTGTCATTGGTAGGGATGGGAATTGTATTCAAAATAAGAGACGGCTCACAAGTCTGAGACTAAAATGTTGTAACCATTTTGGTACTTAGTTGCAGTTACCTTCTAAAAGCAAACCAGCAGTAGAAAAAGGTTCGGCCTGCACCGTTGGCACCTAGCCAGCTGCCACAGGTGTTAGTGTACGCTCACGCAATGTTCCTCTATTAGTGGCATTAGGTAATCCTAAGGAATTTAATGACACGATCACGACACTAGCATTTAAACCCCTACTTGGAAATGCCATGTCCATATCTGGATGTTGACTTTTCAATTTAAAGAAAGTTGTGCATAGGTCACAATTTTAGGTGGCGCCTTTACCACCTAAGTTTAAGTTTGTTGTCCAAACATTGAAAGGAAAACTTCTAACTCACTAATGCAGTTCTGTGTGGATCTTTGCAGGTTGGGAAGAGTGGCAACATTCCCGCAGGCACCACAGTGGACACCAAAATCACTCACCCATCAGAATTTGACTTCTACCTTTGCAGTCACGCTGGCATTCAGGTAAGAACTGTAATTGAACTAAAAAAATGTAATTGCCTGTGAAGTATTTTAGAAAAAGGAATTAAAATGTTGGATTTTGCCTGCATGAAAAACAAATGGATCATCAGGCAGATTAGGTAATAACATAAGACTGTAGTGGAGGCAGTGTTTCCCCTCGTGCTAAACCTGTCGTCTATGATCCCTCCTTGCAGGGTACCAGCAGGCCGTCTCATTACCATGTGCTCTGGGACGACAACCACTTCTCATCAGATGAACTGCAGGTCCTGACCTATCAGCTGTGCCACACTTATGTGCGCTGCACCCGTTCAGTTTCCATCCCAGCACCAGCTTACTACGCCCATTTGGTGGCTTTCCGGGCTCGCTATCACTTGGTGGATAAAGAGCACGACAGGTAAGGACTCTGAGCTGTTTGTTGTGTTTGCCACAGCTTTGTGTACATTAATCTGGTTAGTGATGTCAGATGATTCATTTTGCTTTTAATAGCCCGCTAACTAACTGGTTAACTTTAAAAAAAAATGCAAAATTGACAAGAGGTTAGGGGCGCAACAGATTCCAAAACTCACGATTCGGATCGTATTACGGTTTTCTGAATTACGACTCTGATAATGTTTTTGGATCAGAAATGAAATCGACTCTCTCTGGCTGCAAACGGCTAACGTTGCTACCTCTCCTGCAGAGTCCAACATGGATTGTTGTTCACAATGTAGCATTTATCAGGGATGTGGGCTACTATAGGCCGAAAATATTCTTGATGGTTACCCGATAAATCTGGTAACTCGAACCTCAATGAGACGTTCAGTTTTTACCTGTCTAAATTTTTATTTATGCCGTTTCAGTGCCGAGGGCAGTCACACATCAGGCCAGAGTAACGGGCGGGACCAACAGGCCTTGGCCAAGGCTGTGCAGATCCACCAGGACACCCTGCGCACCATGTACTTTGCCTGAGAGCAAACAACCCCAGGTTGGCGTGGGTGAGACCCCACTGATGGAACACACTACCCCTCGCTGTCTCACTGTCGGCTGTAGATAGCGTCACAGTGGGTTCACATAGTGATCTCCCTACCTAACAGACCGGTCGGTTCCCCATATGTCTACAATTGTACTTCAGCCCCTGACCCACCCAAATTACGCCAGCTATTAGACTGTACGATGCAAAGGAATCCCTCTTTCTTGGGGTTTGCGTTGGAAGAGGTTTTTATTTACATGTTGTGCATTAGTGTGTATTTGTTGTTGGGAAATACGTTGCAAAGTATGAAAGGAAATGGACAAGTTTGTACACTGATGGAAGAACTCTACCATTTCTAAACTAGTGGGCAGTATCGTTATAAATTGGGGTGATTTTATAATTTAAAAGAAGCAGTTTATCCCTCCTTCTCCTATTTCCATTGTTTGTTAGGGTCTTGGTGCTTGAAGGGAGACGGATCAAATTCATTAAGATAAAGGGGGGGGGGGGGGTCACTGTTTATATGCCTAAAGAGTTGCTCCTCTGACAAACATTATTTATCAGCCAATCAAAGCAAAGTGCACTGACCACAATGGGTACTTCAATCAGGACAAAAGTACTTAATATATTGAGGGTTGTGTGTGTGTGATTTTTCACATAGGGCACTATGTGACAAAAAGTGCCATTTGAGACCAGCTTTCCGTTGTCATGTCTGTGTAAAACTATGAACTATTAGGCCCACATCTGCTGGGGTTTCAGTATTTGTCCATGATTGACACTGACATGCCAAATCTGCTGACAATTTATTTACAAAAAGGATTCTTTGCATCAGATTTGTTATCAACCCTTGAACCAACACTTAGTTTATTCTAGATGAAAGGGGGCGTTCAGTGTTTAGATAGAAATTGGAGAAAAAAACGCAATTGTATCCTTCTCTGCCTTCTGAGTCTGAACTGGCATACTTTCACCGGTAACTCTAGGATTCCCTTGCCGAGACTTCGTGTATTGGGACCGGTTCCCAACAAGGACACTTTTCTAATGTAGTCTGAGCCGTGTTGATAAAGACACATGATTTAGAAATCAACATGGAGGGGAACTTGATGAAATCCTTTTTTGTTCCCTTTTTTTAGTCTAATTTAATTTCAATCAGTTTTATTTTGTTTGTTTTTATGCATGTAGCTGACTCATGTTTTAGACATTTAGGCATTTGTGATAATTGTTTTTTTTTTTCCTTTCTACACATTAACCCTACTTGTATGTTTTAATGTATATAGCAACAGGATAGTGTTTTCTGCAGTGTATTTGTCAGAGCGGGATATTTGTGTGGCGTCTCAATATCCAGGCATTCGGTACAGGGGAGTGAAAGCTGCAACATTTTAGAGATTAACTGATTTGAAATTCCCTTTAAAAAAAAAACACAAAAAAACTAGTGTTTGCTCCATGAATTGGAACAGTCGTCGCACAAAAGCTTGGGTTTTATGCAAATGACTTTTTGTGAGTCTTTATACTATATAGTAATGTTGGTAATAAGGTATATTTTGAATAAGCTTTCAGTGGAGGCTGCTGAAAATATAATCTTTTTTTTTTTTTTTTTATGACTGGCCCACATGTAGTCTAAATTAACACTGTCTATTTGTATAAAGATTTTAAATGTTCTCTTGCCTTCTAAGACTGTTAAAGTCTTACTAATAATTCTATACATTTCCTAACATCCCACCTAAGTTTTACTCTCAAATTAAGCTCGCGAATGTTCTCATAGTCTTGATTGGAGGCGAGTAGTCTATATTTTCTAACTATGCATCATTTTTAACCAAGATATTTAGCAGTGGGGTATCTCACATAAATTTGGCTCATTTATAGAGGTAGATAATCAGGGCTTTTTTTTTTTTATTATTATTGACGTTTTTTAGCATGTTGCATTTAGTAGCGTTTTTTTAGTGCTTATCGGCGTCTTCATGTCTTTCTAACGGGCTGAAGTATTTGTGGTCATTTGTAACAATGTAGATTTTATAGCCTGAACATTTGGTGTATCCTTTGTAACACACAATCTTTCTTAGCCAAACAAGATTACAAACTTTTACATGATTAATATTCAAAAGACATGGAAGCACAAAAGGACATCTGGAGTCTAGGTGCTTGAAGTTTTCACTGTAAACCACCTTAAATCCTCACTGGACTGGTCAAACGAGACTTTTTAACTTGTACGCAAAAAAAAAAAAAAAGATGCTTCATCATGTTGAGGATCTTTTCTCTTTCCCTTTGACGACCTCTCTGTGTTACCCTTTTTACTCATTACCTGTAAAGCAACTAGAAATCCGACGGACTGTGTTTGTGGGGCATTCTGAAATCATGTACTTGATATTTACTGTTATGATGTCAATATTGTTCTTATCGGTGCTGGTCTCACAACATGTAAATTTGATGCACTTTTGATAACAGAACGTTGGTATGACTTCTATAGATGTATGTTCCTCAATCGAAGCAGGAGGCTCGGCCATATGTTGCGTGACACTGGTGTAATTGTATGGAAATGGCCGTGTGTTCTACCTCTTGTTACCTGTTTTAGTGTTATGGTAACATCACACTGCTGGCCATTTCTGTATAATTACCCCTGCTATCTATCTAATTGGCATTGTTTGAGTCTTGCATTGACAGTAGAGGTTGGTGTGCATGACTGTGTACGCGCTTCGTCAGTTTATGAAGTTGCGTGATATTTTATTTCATATTTACTCAAACTGATAAGAGAGAATGTGTTTCGTTTCTTCTTCTTTTAAGGGTTTTGAGCGTTGAGCTGTGCGACCAAATTCTTGAAGTGTTTGTGTTCAAACACACCTTTCCCTTCTTTCTTTCCTTTTTTTATTCTATGCACCAGTTAAATGACAGACTTTTTTTTGACACCTTGGTTTTCCACCTGAGCAGTAAAACAATAATTGCAAAGCCTACATCAGCTACGATCATTGCATACGCTTTGAGTTAGAGGAGTTGTGAATGCACCCTTGTGGTGCCGTTGGTCAGAAGCGCGTATTGAGATCCATGTGAAAATAGATTTGTATGGGTTTCAGCAAAGCCTTTTGATCAGTTAAATGTCATCACAAAATGGTCATGCATTGAAATCTTTCATTCAAGTACAAGTGTGATCTTCAGTTGTGTTTTGTGGAGCCTCGTTGTTGGGTCTGTGTTTGGAAACGCGAATGTCGTATTGTGGGGAAAGTGTCCTAAATGAAAGTGCGCTGAAATTGAGAACATCCAGTTGTCGTTGGGAGGTGGCTTTGTACTTGTCGTCGCCGCTCCTTTCGTGTTTTACATGACCTATACCAGCACCTTAACATAGCAGATCAGAACGCCATTGCTTTTCCTGGAGAGAAAACTCAAACATTTGACAATGTTTTTGCACTAAACATGAATGAACTTTTGTAGCTGTTGCAGCATTAAAGAGTATTTATAAGGTGGCAGACTTGCAGCTTCTTTCTTTTTTTTTTGGATTTTTAGAAGGGAGCAGTTGGTATAGGTGGCGCACCAGTGTGCGCACTTGCCGTTCAGAAAGCCACGCCTGCTGATCAACAGAGATTCTACCTAGCTAACCAGCATTCAGTCATGTAGTCTTGGAGCAATATCCTAATGCCTTTTTTTAAATGTTAACGAAATAGGGAAGCGTGTAGTTGCGTAGGTGGGGTTGCCTTTGTACAGTGACGTGGGAGAAAGGTGCTTTATGCAAATCAACAAAACTGACAGGTGCTCGAAAAAAAAAGAGCCAATTTTAGTTTTGGACAACAAGATTTCTGCAGAGGCTTGTTGGATGCCAAAATGCAGTGTGAGGATGAAGTGTGCAGGTAGGTTTGACACGGTCGTAATGCTTAAAGTAAGGCCTCTTTATCGGTCGGACCCCAACATTAGACGATCATATCAAGATGCAGAAGAGGGTTTTCCCTTTTTTTTTACATAAATCTGCTTGATCATGATCAGCTAAACTTAACAAACGAATGAACACAACAGCCTGGATGAATGTGCCGCTACTTTAACGGTGCCCGAGGTGCTTAGGTAGGCCCCTGTTACCTTTGCCGTGGTAACACTAATGACATCACTTCACCTCAGTTTTTCTGTATCTTTGAGTTTCCAAAACTAGGAACAAGCAGGTGGTAGAAACGGATGGTTTGTAAACTAAATGGCATATCATAAGCTAATTTAATTGATCAGTTAATTTGTGTTTTCTCAATACCAGGTTCTTTTTCTTTTTATACGTATGTTCAAATGTTGGGTTGAAAGAGGCTAAAGAGATAAAAATTCCTCCAATTGTAACGATCAGCCTGTTTTTTTTTACTTTTGATCTTTTGAATGGTCTTGGAATAAAATACAGCTCGCCTTCCAATGAAGCAAAAACCTATAAATCAGTTTATTCCAAACCACAACCCTCTGTATAGTAACGTCTCTCTCTGCCTCTCATCCGTCTCTTGTAGAGAAACTATTGCTGACATAAAGACACCTCTTGTAGAGTAGAACCTATTTTCCTAGCTCCAAATAATAACTGAATGTACTTAAAGCCTGCGTGGTTTGTAATATTGTATAGGCTATCCATCCAGTACATTTATACTTATGTTTGCTTCTCGTGTACAGCCTTTTTCTTTTGGGTGTTTTTCTCTTATTTATAGGGTATAATAATTGCAGAAAGTATTATGTTTTCTTCTTTAATATTTCATTTATTTAGATATCACCCACATCACAGCTGATATCATTAATCTTTTCACTGATCAACAGGAGGTATACAAGTCTACAGTTAAGATGTTTGCTACTGTAGTTTTTAGGAGACAACGTTTCACACTGTTGCAAAGAGTAGTCTTTTCCATTTCTGGCGTCATGCTTGTGTGAGGTGCTGTAACATAAGAGCTGTGTGTGTGTGTGTGTGTGTGTATATATGATGGTTGCTTTGATGTGTGATCTTGTTTGCAGTTAGATTTTTTGGCTTCTGCGTAAGCCCTCCGGTCTGATATTCCTGTCCTCTAAAATCCTCCCTGAGTTCAGCTCACTAACTCATTAGCGCAGTGCCACTTGAAAGCGGAATTGGAAAGAAGCTAAGGTTTTTGTTTGAGTGTTGCTTGTGTTCCTTACTTTTTGTAGTTGTATGACAACGCAGCTGTTTTTACAGATTTTAAAGAGTACTGTTTATGTGTGTATATTTACATGGCACCTGGCTGGCTTCAGCAAGCATCATTTTCCTCCTATTCCTAGATAAACTTTTCTGAAGCATCACTATGTCCTAGACAGATAGTCTTTATCATGCCAATGTCCACCCTGTCACCTGTACTGGTAGACCTGAGGAAAGAAGCACTACGCCTCATGTCCACCGGATGCAGCTACGTCACATTTTGGTTTTGCCTTCGTCTCGATTGTACTTTGTGTTAAGAGCTAAGTAGCAAATGTTAGCATGCTATCACGCCACAGTAAGATAGCGATGTTGGTGAGACTGGGAGCCGATAATCTCTGGCAGCCTGGAGTTAGTCAAAATGCATTGTTGTAGTAGCGTCCGGTGGACATTTGGGTTAGGCTTGGGGTTGTAGGAAATCTGACCTTGACTGAGTAGAAATGTTACCGAGCTTCACCAAACCAAACCAATGCCATCCAGCTGATCTACATGTATCCAAATCATGCAAGACTCATGTGGGTATTTTTGTATTTTCAAAGCATTTCTAGTCTTCAGAATGACTTGGCTTTTTATTTACCAACTTGAAAAAAAAAAAAACTACCTCAGAGCAGTGTCAGGTGCTAGCTAATATTAGCCCTCATTAATAATAATGGTAACAAAATCAAAAATTGTTGTGACCAAACCAATACAAGCCAATATTGTGTGAGAGCACTGTTCTTTTCTTGAACCTTAATAAATGGAAAACCAAGTAATCATGTATGACTGGTTGGTTGCTTTAGTTGGTTACAGTTTAGGGGACCAAATTTTTGTAATTGGAGTCTCATTGTGTCATGCGAGTCCTTCATTTTTCAAAAGATTGCAACAAAAATAACCCAGCACAACCTAGGATTCATGCGGAGAAGTTAACTGTAATCATGACTGGATCATTTGTCGACAAATGTGCCACCATGAAGTAATTGCTGTTCACTATGACATGTGTTGGCCATATTGAGGAACGTTTGTAGTGGCGGTGAAGGTTTGTTGGAAAGATGTATGTACAGCAATAATGTCTGTGGGCTGTGGATTGTTGGTAATTAGTTTGTCTTTACACCAGTCTGTCCTCTTTACGCAGGTCAAGGCAATGCTCAAACAGTTTTGACTTTTAGTTAACAGGACACTTTGCAAATGGGTAGATTAATTTGTCTCAATATTTGGAACCAGCTTTTTCTGTTTGTTTTACCAGAATGTTGAAATATTAAGATTGCATACTAGATATAGCCACTCCTTGTGATCAAATGCCTACATTTCTCTGCCGTGTTAACCCAGTACTGCAATAAAATCAGGGTGGATATCCCTGTCTCCTACTCAGTTCATTTCAGCTTCTTTTACAATTAGCCAGACTCGACGCCATTTTTGTTAAGATTATAAGATGTAGTTTTTGCATGCAACAATTTACAAAGGGAATATACACATTTTAACATACTTTTACAATGTAGCAGAACATTGTAAAACTTCATGGAAAGGTACAATGAGGCGGTGTGGCAATTAACTGCAGATTGTTTTAATTTAGTCTAAACTGAAAACATGTTTGTAGTCGTTTTTATGTGTGCCTTTTGTCAGATCTCTCTCTTCTCCATCTGCCCCAACATTGGGTTTGTGAGTCCTTTTTTTTAACAAAAAGGTTTGACAAAATCTGCTGCGTCACATAAATAAAAATATTCCATTTTTAATTATCATGCAACCTTGCGTGTAGATGCTGCATAGAACGATCAGTATTTGTGTTTTGCACTTTCAAAGCAGTCTCAAAAAGAAATGGCCCACTTGAGGTTGGGCAGAAAGTAAAAAGAAATAACTGACGAGGTATTTTATGCTATCAATAGGAATTATAAGGAATAATATGATTTTGAAGAGCTTTTCTAAAAAGGTTGATATATCTATATATATATATTCATGAAGTACCTCATAAGCCTGATATATGCTGCATTGACTTTTTTTTTTCTTCATATTGTCCAATAAAATTTTAATTTTCCCCTTTTGGGAGGTTTGAATGTCACTACAGGCTGTGCACACGCCACAACCAGTAAATCTGATGGCGTTCTCTTGTAACAAAAGAGTACATTACACTTTGTGGCCAAATGATAATGTGTCATTTATGCAATTTCTACGCAAATCTCAACATAATATTACTCACTTGTAGCCACGTCATATTTCTGTGCTGTCTTTTTATTTTTTGCATATTCTCTGTGTCTGTGTAGCCAAAAAAAATATATTGGGTGTAGTTGACAAAGAGTTGACGAGCACCAAGCGTCCTGCGAGGCTCTGTGGTATGACGAGACTGTTGACTCAGGTATTGTCGTGAAAAGGGCTGTATCTGCTTACTGTGTCCCTGTCCCAAACCTACCCCTTCTGCACCTTTGTCTTAAAATAGCCTTAGATCTACACATGAGGTTCCCATTTGGCCTTAAAAGTTGAACAAATTATGCACTACAATTTCACAGACTTGACAGAGAGCTCGATTCCCGTTCAGACACATTTCTTGAAGAGTTTGCGTCGCGTCATTGCCGTGTTATCTACCTCCTATGAATGTAGGGGCTGTCCTGGAGCTGTAGTGGACTGCAAAAACCTTTCTTGCTCATTTAAAGGAAAACAGACAATCATCTGTACTTTTCTTTATAAAATATATTCCCCTATTCATTCATACATAGAACTGATTCCAGGACACTCCAGTTTTCATGTTTTTCCCCCTCATTGGCCATTTTCATTTTATACATTGTGCTTTTTTTTTTTCATTGTAAACCATGATGGAGAAGCAAAGTGACCAAAGTCTCTTGGCAAAGGCAGCCCTGCACAGCCGTGTGAATTCAAACCTCCCTTCATTTGTGTCATTTTAAGCTCAGTTTTGAGTTGTTTTATTTTCTCTCTCTGTCTCTCTCTCTCTTCTCCCTTATTTAAACCACGACATGCCAAAACTGAATTTGCTGTCATTCCTGTTCTGCTGAGGGTCTTTATGTTGCTTATTTTTAATTTGTTCACATCCACTGCTAAGCTCCTTGTTTCTTGTTGTTGTAAAAGGTGTAAGCTTTGATTTCTATTTTACATTTCCTTATTTTTGTTAACAATTATGCTTACAGAACACAAGATATGCTGTAAACCCTGTTAGGACATAATGTGAATACGTATCACTTAATATAGTTCACTCTTTGGCTTGACTGTAAGTTGCGTTAATTAATAAAAATGTTTTAAAAGGTTTTCCTGTTGTGACTTTTCTGTTTTTAATGTTATGTTTTTATGCTAGGATTGAATAATTGTATGATTCATAATTGAAATTGTTTGCACCAGGCCTTTATCACAGCATGTAATTTGACTTGTCCTAGTAGGAAACTCACATTAGTGATGGGTCCCATTTTAATATTAATATATTATTATGTCCCATTAAGCCAGATGGACTATACCTAAACCCTGAAACTGAAGGATCTAAATTATTGTTATTTACTGTGCTTTTCCAACTGTGACTTGTTCGTTTTTACATGGAACTTTAAAGGGCTGTTATCGGGAATATTAACGGAGAAATGCCACTGGAACAATATACAAATCTTTGTTTTATGATGTAAAATCTATCTGCACTTTTGACTATCACAATACATTTCTACCAGTCTAAAACTAATTTAAAATATTGTTTTGCCCGTACAAATGACGGTCACCGTACAATATGCTGCATTAATTAATAGGCAGTGGTTCTGAATTACCACTTCAGTTTATCAGATAATCTCAAACCCTCATTCTGGCATCAAAAATGAATTGAGGCAGATGTTACGCTTTTTAAATGTAATTACACACTGCTTTCCTTGCTATTGGGTTCAAAGCAATTAAAGGTCCTTTCACCTCAAGTTGGTCTGTAGCCATGCAGATAGTATGGGCTTCATTTGCCTTAGATTTCTGACACCACGCCAATACAGTAGCCTGGCTCTTTGTCACAGATGCTTTGATACAGTGCCATCCTTGGTGTTTTATCAGTAACACCTGTGTTTTTCCTACTGTGACAAATCAAGATGTCTGCTGTGAAAAAGGCCTATAGAGGGGAATGGGATCTTCATTGAGCCTCAGGGTTGCACCTACAGAACATTACAGTATCATCAATTTCCCCCCTAAAGTAAAGAAATAAGTTTTATATTTATAAACTGCTGGGTGTCATTTGACAGCTTGAGTTATAGATAGCAAAACAATACTGGACAATATGGCAATATGGCAGCAAGCATCTATTTTCTATGTAAAGATATAGCCTAAGTGGAGTAATGTCTACCTGAGTAGAGAATGAAGTCAGGCTGTGTTTTAATCCCAGTTTCTTTGGGAATCTTTGTTTATGTTGTCAGTCCGGACGCGTCCTGTGTGTAGCTAGCTAATGGACATCGCTCACTTGGTGGTTAACGCTAATGATGCCTACCCGACCCACGGCGTTGTCGTGGAAACGTAACGGCTCGCCTCTGGTTAGCTCCGTCAGCACTGTTGCCGTTATTTTAGCTGTTAGCACTGTTAGCTGCTAGCTGCTAGCCACCGGCTCAGTAGTCGTCATATTGAGCCATGTGCCCCTCAAAACCATTTTTTGATTTATAGAAAGAAGCTAATCTTCTCGAATGGTAATATCTAACTTCAAGGACCAAGTACAGTCAATTTCTCAATTAACTGCAACTTCCGGTAGACATATTACACGTTTTGATACTACACACACTTTTTTTGGTCTATATAACAAATCAGGCAACTGAGGTTTCACAGCCAGTGTTATGTCAGTAAATTTTTTGAGGTACACATGCATACAAATAATATACACATTTAAAGAGGAAAGTATTTTGTGAGGTTTATTAAAGTTTATTCATTATAACTTTGCTGATAAAAATGTAAAAATAAATCTGAAAACACGAAGTTGATGTGAAGACACTTCAACAGCTAAAACATTGCACAGATTGTTTTTAAATGCCATTAAGGTCTGGCCATTTGACTAGTTTCCATTTCAAATCAATTTGTTGTAAACTTCAGATTTTTTTTTAACTTGTTTTGGGAAAGTTTTACAAAGTAAAGACAAACAATAGTGCTTTAACCTTTGGCGTTGCCAGATGATTACCAGATTGCCATCCAAAATTGTATGTTAAATTATTAAACATTCACATAGCCTGTTTTCAAACTTTATTTGGAGTATGATCAGGGCTTTGGCATACTGCAACACTTAAGAGGACCATAAGGAGGGAGTGTGTTTGTGTCACATTCACATATATAAAACATTAACAAATTGGCTTATGTAGACAGCAAAGACGACGGTCAATGACAATGTAGATGGTCAGACTCCAGACAGACAGACAGGCTGATAACAGGATAATTAAAAACAAACCAATGGACAAAACACTACACTCTACATGTATAAATCACCCTACTGATGAACTTATATAAGAAAACAAAACTAAAATTAACCGACACAGACAGTGTTTGATCTTGAAAAAGTACATTATGAAGTTTTCCTTTTACATACTGGAAGAGTTGTGCGTAAACAGGCCTTTTAAACTCTTTATTTCTATCCAGTTGATCCTGTGAAGGACACTAATAGAAGAGTTAAGGACCGGCTACATAAAAACACTAAAGGATTAAGTTGTTTGGACGTGGAAATAAAACAGCTACATAGGTTGCTCAGGCATGGCAATGATGTGTGATACTGACAGGTTTCTTGGACAATGTCTGCTCAAAGATGTTCTACTCCATCTCCTTTCCTTGATTTCATACTGGAGCTTGGATGGGGATCATAAATCCTGGATGTCCATAAAGACAGACATGAAACCAAGAGACATTACTACAAAATAAGACGTGTAACTACAACAATAAATTAATGCAAAAATATGGCCCGAGTTAATACGTGGCCAGATTTTTTTGTTTCATTCTCAATGGAATTCCACATTGAATAGAAAGATCTTTCATAAAAAGTTATAAAATAAATAAGCACTCTTTCCCTTTGAGTTTTGAATAGAAAAACAGTTGCACAGCGTGCAGGCCCAAGAGGAGAAAGAGCAATACGATTTTTTTATTTTATTATTTATGTTATTTTGCAGAAGTATCTCTGCCCTCTTCTCCTCTTCTTTGGCCTTTGTGGTCACAGACATGCTGGTGGGCCAGTGTGACCCACTCAGAGTGGTCAGTGTAGCCGGTCCTCAGTACACCCAGTTCACTGGGACCCACTGGGGTTCACTGCACAGTTTGTCCACGGCGGCCTGTAACGTCTCGAAGGCCTTGTCCAGGTTGTCGTTGCCGATGGTCAGGTCGAAGTAGTGGCTGTAAGCCCTCTGGATCCGAGCGCTCTCATCAACCGTCTTCCTCAGGTCCACATCCTGCCAACACAGAGTACAGGTGAGTTGTGTAAAGTGGAAATGCAAACAACTCACTTTTCTGGGGGGGGGGGGAGATTATTGTTTAGGTGATGGATAAACCTAGTGTTTTTCTGTCATGTTCATATCAGTGAAATGCATAGAGAAAGAAAATCTACTCCACTGTCAGGACCTGTTACGAGGACCTCACAGGTTACATGGTTGTCTCTAGAACTGGCACAGCACTAAAACAAAGTTTGGAGGTCTGGCTATGCGAGACTACGTCAGGGTTTAATCTGGTTTTGACAGACTGTAGCTGACACCGCATACAAACGCTAGGATGTTTGTCTGTGAACACACCACCCTCTCCTGATGGCTCATTTTAAGCGGCGAGGGGCGAGATTACCAGAGATAAGTGCCGGCTGCGGGCCAAACAGCTGAATAATTTTTGATTCTATTAAAATGGTTTTAATTAACAAGTTGCGATTCCTTATGCATTTTGCATGTACATTTTACAACCACTACCTGGGGATATGGATGTTTGAATGTATTAATCAGGCATTCAAAGGTCTGATATTCTTTTTAGGGTGGCTCAATGTGGGTATTGTAAAGATAATGTGCATGGGAGTTGTTAACCTACCGTGAGTTGCTTAGTGGTGATGCCTGCGTCCACCACGGCTTTGTGCATTGCCTTGAGAGTATCAAAATCTGGCGCTGCAATGTACACCACGTAAGGCATGAACTCCGCTGTTTTCAGTACCTTCAGAGCCTGAAGAGAGACATGGTAGGTGACATTACATGGTCAACAAATGTATTCTGTAACACTGAAGAGATTTCATTTTCTAATATTTCTCATTCCCAAATCAACCTCTCAAATGACCCTCAACGCTGTTTTTTCTACCCTTTCTAAACCTCCTCTTACCTGTGGGTTTACATCCAGGATGCAGGTGCGTCCTGTGCTCACTACCTCGTGGATAGACTCGATCTTGGTGCCATACAGGTTCCCGTCGTACTCGCCATGCTCCAGGAACCGGCCGGCCTTCACGTCCATCTCCATCTCTGTCCTTGTGGTGAAGTGGTAGGAGTTGCCGTCCAGCTCGTCATCACGGGGCCGCCTTGAAGTGACTAAGAAAACGTTCGGTTAAATGTTTGATTTGTTGATTTGTAAAAGTTTAAAACTATTATTTTTGTCTAAGGGTGTGACAGAATTTGGAAACGCATAACGTACATGGCATAGTGGTGCCAAAGCGTGTTGGTTGGAGGACCATCAGCCGGTTCTTGAGGCTGCGTCGGCCCACGCCCTGAGCACCAATCAGAACCAGCGTCTTTCTCTGGAATGCTGGCACCTTTGCCACTTCCTCATAGATCTGCAGCTCATGTCTGTCAAACTCTGTTTAAAAACAGACACAGTTTTTAGCCAACGAAAGAAAAGATACGAAGATACAAATCCTCAGTATGAAAATTTTTCTGACCTGCATTCTTGGCTGTCAAGTACATCATCTTCTTCTTCTTTTTTCCAGCTATGGTTCCACAGAGGATCCCTACAAAACAAGACAAGAACATTGATGCGGTTGTATTTCTGTGCTATTACAGCATTTGGCCAGACGGGGGCAGGCGCGGACCATTTTCTAAGTGTCGGAAACATTGGCTACCCAATTGCCATAAATCAGTTTTCAGTGGTAAAAGCAATAAAGAAGTGACAGAGGTCTAGCAACAAACCGGTTTAAAGACTTTAGTCCAATCCATCTTTTCAACAGAAGGATTGTTTAAGAGAGAAACAGGAAACTTTTGGATGTTTCAGCTCTAACTAAAGCATCATTCCCAGTCTTTATTCAAAGGTCAGGTACAACACTGAGAAACGCACACACTAACATACCTGATGCATCAAAGTCTCGAGGGACAAAAGCTTTCCTCTTCTCTTCCAAGAACTGACTTGGTATCAGTCCCGTAACCCCAGCGACCACATGGCACGCCTGGCACAAATGACAGATCAGATCACAGTTAAATCCCCGTAATTTCAAATGACGGACACTCAAAGAAAATAGATCGAGGAGAACTCACCTGCCACCAGTTGGGATCCTCTCTGTTGACAATCTGAAGGATGTCGCCTTTCTTGAAGGCCATCCCGGCCTCTCGACAAGGGATAAGGTTGTCATTTGCTGGGTTGTAGTCAAAGTATGGCCGCACGTACACCTGTGTGAACACATGCACAGGTTTGAGTCTTTGTGTGAATTAATACATATTCATTGGCTCGCTTAGAATTAAAAAAAAAAAGGTTGTGGATGAAGCACAGAGACTTGAAGACATAAAGAGGCAAAAACTAGAGCGATAAAGAGATTCAAGCTCAGCATGCTGTCTCACACACTGACACAGTAACAGTGGCTCATTCACACCCATTATGTCCGACGTCCCTCACTGCACCCAACACAGCTGTTCACGCTGCGCCAACAGGGAAGGCTTTTGCCAGGAAGGGTAAGTGCTCTGGCTGATGTATTCGATTAAACAAGCAGCCAGAGGAAGCAATAAAACAAGCCAGTAAAATATACTGTACAGTGTGCCATGAGCCTCAGAGCAGAATGTGATTGTGCATTATGTCTCATTCAGTTTTACTGCCATTCATTCAATTTAGGCCTTACAAGCATTTCCAAACGTATGTATTATTTGTTCAGGATGTACATCTTTGTTTTTTTACTCAGGAGCCATAACTGGTTGAAAAATGTGCACGCATGAGGGAAAATATCTAGAAATATTGTAAATTATTGTACTGGAGCATGAGATTCAGGAAGCGTGTGTGTTAGGAGTGTGTGCAAGAGACAGCTAGTGTGACCCAGATAGCATGTGGAGTGTTATTAATAGGACTCCCAGGGTTCACATTCCTGTGCAGGGGATTGTGTGAGGGCTGTAGGACACATCACCACCCTGAACCACTGCCCAACATCTGCCCCTCATTACATAAGTGGGCATGCTTGTGTTTACAATCTCATCTCATTTGAGATGTGTGTGTGTGTTTACCTGCGGAGGTGCGGGAGCGTCTCGGTAGCTCGGGAGTATTTTCAGCGTGATACCTCCGCTGCAGTCTTTGAGCATCTCCTGCAGCTCTGTGGGGTTGTTGCCGACGTCCTTCCCGTTCACTTCCTTTATAATGTCGCCCACATGGAGCAGACCCTGCCTGTCAATCATGCCGCCGTGAAGGATTCGAGCAATGACAAGGTCATCTTTCTCTACACGAAATGTCACGCCCTGAGAGGAAGAAGATAGAAGGGTGATGTTTATCCTATGATATCTGATTGTCAGACACACACACACACACACACACACACACACACACACACACACACACACACACACACACACACACACACACACACACACACACACACTGTCTCTCACACACACACACTCTGATTCAGTCACCTTAACCCACAATCTCAATGTTCTGACACCCTTGTGATTCACTTGGTCATTCGTGTACTCAACCACTCCCAGTATCCACACACACACACACACACACACACACACACACACACACACACACACACACACACACACACACACACACACACACACACACAAAACACACACACTGTCTTTCTCTGCTCACCAGTGGCTCTCCGGCCTTCTTTCGGATGCCAATCATGCGCACAGCATCGGCCTGCATCAGCGCGTTGTTCACTGCGGCATCATTGGCCATCTCAGTGGGGGGCGGGACTTCGTAGCACTTAGAAGCCACCATGTCGTGCGCCTCCAAGAGAGACTGAAAGAAAGAGAGGAGGATGAATTGAGAAGGAGAGAATAATGATGAAAGATGAAGGCAAGGCAAGTTTATTTTCTTTCTATAGCACACACAGCAAAGTGCTTTACTTAAACCATAACAAGCATCAAGACAAAGTGCGAAAGAAACACACAACAAAAGGAACATTAAAGAGCCAGGAGAATATATCATTAAAACAAGCTAAAATAGAATAAGACTCAAGAATAATAGTTATAGTGCAGTGTAAGAAAAACTCTAATTATTTGATTTGATAAGAGGCAGAGGGAAACAGAAAAGACTTCCGCCTTAATGTAAAACAACTGAGAATTGCAGCGTACCTGCAGGTTGTTTCAGACATATGGTGCAAGAAAAAGCATATTCTTCTCTTACAAATAAAAAAGTACTCTTGTTCAATTCAATACATTCAGTGGTTTTGCTGCATTACTTGGTATGACCGGAAGCTAACGCGACTAATGTTAGCAAGCTATAGAACAATATTCCTGTGAAAGGATTCATTACTGAGACAGTTTGACTATGACTCTTCTCCACTTGTGCTACTGTTACGCTAGGTTTTAGCATTTAGCATTATCTATGATGTCAACAAAACTGCTACTTTATTTAGATGATCGCTGTATAACTTGGAATATGAAATTTTGTAACAGTTTTTTTTTTATCACATCTTCTAGGTTTGATTGTCTAGAAATGTAAAATGTTTTAATGTAAACATCAAGCTGTTTAAACACTTAACTTGGTAGTCCTGGATGTGCCTAAATTGTGGCAAAAACTACTCATCTAATGGCTCAAATCCCAAATATGGATTACCACCAAATCTAATCCGTAGCCATCCAACAACTTTCATCCAAGCCTGTTTTTTGAGTATATCTTTCCAACAAATAGACAAACAAGTTAAGCAAGTCTGTTAAGTCACACACTATTTAATAATAGTAATATTAGAATAGTAATATCTGTTTCCCTCATTTCCTCCTTTCCTTTCCAACGCATCTCTCCCTCCCTCCCTGTCTCTCTACTCTCAGTAGGTCAACAGGGTCTTATCCTTCAGCTTACAGCACAAAGGGCTCTGATTGGCGGAGAGGCTTTGCTGGGCTCAGAAGTCTGACTCCTATTAGTCGAGCCTGCGTAAAGCCCCTGGTAGGTCCATGGATAAAGGTTAATGTTGTGTTGATGCATGAGGACGGTATCCAAAACATCAGCTCTGTGCTACTGTAATTACAATCAAAACATTACAACTCTGGACTGAGCTTAATGTTCAATGTACTATAAACTTTTGAACAAAAAGAAATGAAGATGTATCTGTCGTTCACACATACATACAATGACACAATACATTGCAATTCATTTAGCTCCAAAAAAAAGCATCATTTGAAAAGTCTTTGTGAGGTGTTGACTGCAAAGTTCTTCTCCATCGCTGTCCCCCCTCCCTCTGGAACTCACTCTACAAATACACCCGTGACTGTACCGACTTCTCCATGTTCAAATCTCAAATCAAAGCTCACCTCTTCAGATCTGCTTTTAATGTGTAATTACTTCAATGTATTTTAAAAGTTGATGTCCTGTTTTTCTTAATGTCATTTCTAATGTTATATGTACCTGTGAAGCGTCTTTGAGTACCTTTTAAAAGCGCTTGATAAATAAAATGTATCAAAGTTGCAAAGATATTGTATAAAAAGTGGTTCAAAACAGTTTCAAATGGCACCTGTACATTACTTACTCAAACTGAGTCAATACTCAATCCACTAAGAGGAAGATTACGTCCAGAAATCATGTCTGTTCAACCTTTACGTGTGTGTACGAGATCAAGGGTTTGCTCCGCAATACCTGGAAGTGTGGCTCCTGGAGGATCTTGGACAGTTCGGCCGCGCTGCCGTCTTTCAACTTGAGATTGTTGATGTCACCCAAGATATCCGTCACCAGCTCCACATTGTTGTCCTGCACCGCCTCCAGCTTCACTTCCTCCAGCTGTTCTTGAGCCTGGGGGAGACAGAGAGGCTCAGGGAGGGTAGACCTGGAGAGATGGTAACTCTTATAACTTTGTGTGTTATGTTAGTAATTATTTGAATGCGATGCTGAATGAATGAAACTGGATTTTGTTGTGTGGTGATCGCTGACATTGTATTGGATTCTACATACAGGTAAGAGCTGATTTACTGTGGGATTATTTTGTTCTGTAAGCAAGCTGTCTGCATCGTGCTACAATGTTAAAAGTCAAAGGAGTATTTATTAATCATGCTGTCTAGCAGGTACTACAGCTGTCCTTGAACTGAACTTCCTTTTCACTGGACTACAGCAGTGATGTGTTAGAGCAAACGGTGTGTGTGCAGAGGCCTTGCAACACATGCACTCATTAAAAAAGGCACAGACAGTATGTACGCATTAGTGCTACTCCTCTGTGTGCAGACGCAGGGAGCACTCTGTTAGTCAAAGCCTTATTGTACTTCAGCACCTCAGCCACAGCAAGCAAAGCACTGCCGGGAGAAAAGTGAGGGCGAGGGGCGGGGAGGGGGAGTGGGGCTCGGAGGTGGTTAGCAGTCAGTCTGCTCACCCCGAGCTATGTGTGTGTGCTACCTTAGCCAGGGAGCGTACAGTGGGACTTTCCATGATGCCGCGCAGGAAGAGAAGGTCAATGTCTTTTGCGCCCGTGGAGGTGGGCCGCTCACCAGGATTATCTAGCACCTGCTGCATGGCTGGATGGACGGGTGGAGAGATAAGAAAGATACAGACATAGACAAAGAGAGACAGAGATAGGGAGAATTAGCCAGGCGTGAAAGTCATACAAAGCATAAACACACACACACACACACAAGATAAGTTCAGATACTGCAGCAGCTGAGAGAGTGCACACTGGCTTATGAGTGTCAGTACCAACCTCTAACTTTCATGTTACTTAGGGCTGCAGCTAACGATTATTTTCATTATCGATTAATCTGCTAAATATTTTCCTGATTAATAGTTTGGTCTATAAAATGTCAGAAAATAGTGAAACATGTACATCCCAGTTTCTCAAAGTCCAAGGTGACGTCTTTAAATGTCTTGTTTTGTCAGTCCAAAACATACTCCCTTTAATGTGATGCAAAACAGAGAAAAGCAGGAAATCTCACATTGAGAGGCTGAAAACAGCATTTTCTGACATTTCTGTATCTTTCGATTAGTCGACTAATCGTTGCAGCTCTAAAGTTACTAAATTATTGCAAATCTAGCCAAAATGTTTCAAATTAAGAGACAAATATCATATAAATATATTGTAATGATGTTAAACTTTGATCGGCCCATTCCCTCTCTTAATACAGAGTTCTGCCACAGCCTGGCAACCTACCAAAATATCAAAATAAAGCTCCATCTGGAGGTACAGTAAGTCTGATCTGTTCAGAATGACCGCAATTGCATAAATAGTACAGTGGTAAAACTTCCACATGGACATACATATCATGTGTATAAGCTAAGGCACAAAAACTCCAGGATTCAAATGTTCTGAGTTGGTAGAAAGAATCATAACAAATGAACTCCATTGAGTCTTGTATATTAGGTGCACACACAGGTGTAGACCGCAGGTATCAGCCTGCTAACGCCCTCATGCCAGGGTCTCAAAGCCCACGTAAGCCCATTTAAGACACTTAAAGCCCTGGGAACGTGTGTGCGTATGTGTCCCACTCTGAGTCATTATATTCTTATGTGGGTAGTAACTATGTCTAGTCATCACGTGTATACAGTTGATTCTCTCTATGATTATGAGCCTATTATTATCATCTTTAACCTTGACGTATGTCATAAAGGCAAGTCACATTCTAATACTTCCTATCTCCTATTTAGAAAAACTAAAAAAGCACATGTGAATGTATCACATAATTTCACATGTGATAGAGTCACATGATGTATATGGTTTCATATATTTTACATCTTATGCAAAAACATACATTTCATGTTTATTGATCAGTGCAAATGTGGTTTTTGGACATACTGTACCACAGACTGTACATGAATACATAAGAATGTATATTTCTGTATATTTTTTTCAGTTCAACTATAGCTTGGCAGTGAGATCTTTTGTTATCATTCATCATGTATTCATCATACATACACAAATTGCACAGTTGTAGGATTAAGAAGGAGGAGAGGGAGATTATAGTATATAAATATATCAAATATATCAAATATAGATAATAATGTATCTCACAATGAAGCAAATACCTAACTGTTGCTTGATAACCACAGAACACAGACAGACTGCATGACTTGAATGTTCCATGCAAAAACAAACCTTAAATATTTATGATCCTCTTAAAGAAGGACAAATAGGGGAGGGATAAAAACTGCACTGCAGACTGTTAAACCATCCATAAAGCAGTATATTTACTGCATCACGACCATTCAGATATATATACTATGTTTGAGCAGAATATTCAGTTTCTGTGGGGACCCCACACCATGTTCCACAAGCTAGAAAAACACAAAGTCTCAGAGCAGAACTGTAATTGTAGTAAACACATCCACACATGTGCAAACACATAAACAAGCATTACACTACCAACTTGATTGCACTACGCTTTACTACAACACTCAATCACTCTTAATTAAGTCACGGTACGACCTCCTAAAATTTGGAGAATAACATGTTTTCCGTTTTTCCCAAGACTCATGCAACTACTCTCATTCACATTCTTGAACACATCTGACTACAAAACCTCAAAAATACACAAACATTAACACACACACAGCTGTATCCTGAGTTGCAGTGGTCTCTGTGATGACCTTTACCCACTTGGTCAGCTCTTTGTGTCACCACGTCCTCGACCACTGGAATGTTTGCTCATCCCAGCTCTTCAACAGCCCCCCCCCCTTGCCACGTGTAATAGTGTGTGTACATTACTTATCCTAACAAGAAACCCTGAGATGCTTTTCTATCCTGTGAGAGATTGGAGATGAACGAAAGCCTCCTACCTTAAGTCTCTATAATCTCATGAAATATGGCATGGAGATACAACCACCTACGAGCCTCTTGCTAAACCTGGCCTGAAGACGTTGTAAAATCTAAGAGATTATAGCATTGGACAGTTACAGTAGAGGGTTTTTTCCCAGCTGGTTTATTTATCTATACATAATGAATCATCCCGCTTACCTTTTCATAATTACTCCCTCTGTGGCAGTATGGTCTGCCTGCAGTCTCTTACCATCTAACCACCGCCTCTGACTATGTACACCTACCAGCACCGTGTGCTGTGAATGCCAATGCAGAATCTCCCTGATTAAGAATTACTAACTCTGTTTCTCAAAGGATGTGAGACAAGGTGGAGACCAGAGGAGCACATCGACTGACACAAAAGTCAGCCACACATCACCTGAAACAAATTATATTTCAGTCTGTTTTCTTCCCAGTAATTCAGGTTAAGAACTGAATCACCTCCAGGGAAAAGAAGCAATCAGTGATTATAACCAGAGGTAGGCTACTCTGGATATATTAGGGATTAGTTTAACTAAATTGAAAATATTATTTTTGATTAGAAATAAATTCTATATTTTGAGTTAGCTGTAGCACCTGATTACTACCTGTTGCATTCGAGACTGCAAAAACTATCTCACTAGTCGGTGAGGGAGCAGAGAGGTCTAAACAGTTAGCTAAAAGTAATGGAGAACAAGTTGAAATACTAAGCTAATAGATATCTGAAGGGAATGTGCGAATGGTTTAAATAAATAGCTAGGGTTGAAATACATAGCCTATCTGAAAGCAACGGATTAGTTGTTGAAATGTTAGCTGAAACTTTAAGATAATGATGGACAGTTGTAATAGTTAGCTAAAAACTTTAAGATAATGATGGACAGTTGTAATAGTTAGCTAAAAACTTTAAGATAATGGATGGACAGTTGTAATAGTTAGCTAAAACTTTAAAATAATGATGGACAGTTGTAATAGTTAGCTTAAACTTTAAGATAATGGATGGACAGTTGTTATAGTTAGCTAAAAACTTTAAAATAATGGATGGACAGTTGTAATAGTTATCTTAAACTTTAAAATAATGGATGGACAGCAGTAATAGTTAGCTAAAACTTTAAAATAATGGATGGACAGCTGTAATAGTTAGCTAAAACTTTAAAATAATGGATGGACAGCTGTAATAGTTAGCTAAAACTTTAAAATAATGGATGGACAGCAGTAATAGTTAGCTAAAACTTTAAAATAATGGATGGACAGCTGTAATAGTTAGCTAAAACTTTAAAATAATGGATGGACAGCTGTAATAGTTAGCTAAAACTTTAAAATAATGGATGGACAGCTGTAATAGTTAGCTAAAACTTTAAGTTAATGGATGGACAGCTGTAATAGTTATCTTAAACTTTAAAATAATGATGGACAGTTGTAATAATTATCTTGAACTTTAAAATAATGGATGGACAGCTGTAATAGTTATCTTAAACTTTAAAGTAATGGATGGACAGCTGTAATAGTTAGCTTAAACTTTAAAATAATGGATGGACAGCAGTAATAGTTAGCTTAAACTTTAAAATAATGGATGGACAGCTGTAATAGTTAGCTTAAACTTTAAAATAATGGATGGACAGCAGTAATAGTTAGCTTAAACTTTAAGATAATGGATGGACAGTTGTAATAGTTAGCTAAAACTTTAAAATAATGATGGACAGTGGTAATAGTTATCTTAAACTTTAAAATAATGGATGGACAGCTGTAATAGTTAGCTTAAACTTTAAAATAATGGATGGACAGCTGTAATAGTTAGCTAAAAACTGTAAGATAATGGATGGACAGTTGTAATAGTTAGCTAAAAACTTTAAATAATGGATGGACAATTGTTATAGTTAGCTAAAAACTTTAAGTTAATGGATGGACAATTGTAATAGTTAGCTTAAACTTTAAATAATGGATGGACAGCTGTAATAGTTAGCTTAAACTTTAAAATAATGGATGGACAGCAGTAATAGTTAGCTAAAAACTGTAAGATAATGGATGGACAGTTGTAATAGTTAGCTTAAACTTTAAATAATGGATGGACAGTTGTTATAGTAAAACTTTTGCCCCTACCAAGTGGTAAGCTAGTAAATGCAAACATGAACAAACCAACCTTAACATTGAAGGTTAAATTATATGAAAATATTATTGATTTACATAATGTGTTAAATAACATTGAGTTTTAAATCAATTTCATTGAACCTCTTTGGAAAATAATGATGAATGGTTACTTAAATTCATCTGACAGGCCTGTGGGGATACATCAGGCAATACATGTTGTGAGCCAGTACTCTAATGGATCATAAGATCATCTTGTTACATTTAATGATAACTAAAAAGTCTGATAACCAATTAATTCTATAGGAGTTACCTGACAAACTAAATCACCATACATTTTTCCCTTCTATCAATACCATCATCTCAAGTTTTAAAATGAAATAAAGGTCTACAGTATATCTCCCCTCCCTGGTGACACCCCACCTCTTCCTCCTCCTTTCCTCACCTCCAGACGTATCTGCTTCCTGGCTGGACGGCACTGCTGGGGGCCCCTCCACGCCAGGCTGTCCCGGGGGCGTCACCTCCTCCTCCTCCTCCCGTACCCCATTGGGACAGGCATCCTCCATAGCTGTGACCATCGCCAAGCCCTCGTTCTTCCTCTCTGCTGCCACAAGAATGCTAAGACTAACCACTAGTAAACCACCAGTAGTTCTGCAACTATGTCTTCTGTCCTCCAGTCGTCTTGTCTGGCACTGCTGACCCGAGAGAGAGAGATGAGAGAGAGAGAGAGAGAGAGAGAGAGAGAGAGAGAGAGAGAGAGAGAGAGAGAGAGAGAGAGAGATGGGATTGAGGACAGAGTATGAGAGAAGCAAAGAGACAAA
Source organism: Cottoperca gobio (assembly GCF_900634415.1). Lineage (NCBI taxonomy): Eukaryota > Metazoa > Chordata > Actinopteri > Perciformes > Bovichtidae > Cottoperca > Cottoperca gobio. Next base: position 4,442,896 of record NC_041365.1, on the reverse strand, counting down.
AAGAGAGCGACAATAGAGTGGGATTAAGATCAGGGGATATTAAGAGACAAGGAGATGAAGAGGAGTGGAGAGCAGGAGGAAAGATGAGGGGGAGAAATGGAAGAAGGTGAGAGACTAATGTGAAGATAAGTTTAGAAAGACAGGCGTGGAAAGTGACGGAGAGAGGTAGAAAGCTGGATCGCATACACAGATGTGGACATGCGTTCAATGCTTGTCGTTCACCTCCCTCCACTCTTTAATACCTTCCCTTCCTAACCATCAACCCCCCTCCGTTGGTTACACGCACACACACACTCACACACATAATACCACAATCCTCTCCTGCTGTTGAGGGCTTGTTGAGTACCCCTCCTCTTGTTTCCCGGACTCCACCCCAAGTCGAGTTGCCCCACTAGTGTAGACAGAGGCACACACACGTACACATACACACAAGTTGAATGTGTCATTATGTAAGTAATCTTATATAAGTGTTACTGAAGGGGGCCTGACCCTACATTCCCATTCTTTTCGTCCTTTTTTCTCTCATGCACACTGCTCATGGTTTGGACATCCCTCTGCAGCAATGTGCAGAAACTCTCAGCGTGTGCAGATTGTGCTCGGATTTAGTCCCTCAGCGGTAGTCCACCTCCTTAAAGCAGCATGTGTGAACCTAATGGGAGCTTTTTTTTCTCTGTCTTTTTTCTCTCCTTCTAATGTGCCTTTACCACTTTACTGGCTGGGTGCTGTCGGGATTATGCTCATTTTGGGGCTGTACGTCTGAGCCTTAATACATTTGGGGAAGCTACTGGTGCAATACCTTTGTAGTAGGAACCGATAACTTTGCGTTATATCGGTATTGACGATGATATTAAAAAATTTTAATATGGATATGTTAATAAAGCACTTTTATATGCTTTTGTACAGTTATATGGCTACAGACTCATTCATTCGCCAAAAAAGGCAATATATATATAAATATATATGTCTATATAGTTAGCGCAATAATATTATTATCGTAAATTGTCTTGGCGAAAATAATTGTGTAGTAAAACAACCATGCTAGCTGCTCTGTGAAGCAAGACAACACTATGCTCAATATGACAATGCTAACCTGCTAATGTTTAGCAAGTACCCTGTTTACCATCTTGGTTTAACATGTTAGTTTGCTAACATGTTAAATTTATGTGGCGACCTGCCAGGCCTAAATTGACTCCCCGCCGGGCCTTAGCATCTCATCAAGTATTTTTAAGATGTTTATTAAACTAAAGTAATGTGTTTAACACTAGTTAGTGCGGTTGAAAGAGAGATGGGGAGAGAGACAAAGTGTGTGTATGTGTGACCGCAAGTTAGTAATTATGATTACCTATCTGCCCCAGCCACCCGCAAATCATCTCCGTACAACTAACAGTACCGTGCTGAGCGATAGCGGGTCAGTCAAAATATCAATGCTGTCAAGATGCACAGGAAAAGCAAAAGAGACAGCTTATACATCCTGGAGTCATCAAAAACAGGCCCCTCCCACAACGACACAGCTGTGCGAGGAGCAGATCTGTAGGCTTTAATCCGCCCTGCCTCTCCCTCCACCCCATCCTCAACATGACCAGTCAACCCCTCCCCCAACCCGGGACATGGGATTTTAATCCGGCCACGACGGCACAGGATTACAGAATCTCTCTATCTCCTTCTCCTGGTTTGCTAATGTACACTAACGTGGCTTCTTGGTGAAATGGCCACTGCCTCTGTATGAAAGAACATTTCCCCTTTGGACATCAATACAATGTTACGTATTGCCGGTAAATTAGACCCACAGGACTAAATGTTCACAGTTCATTGATCACACATGTGATTCCTCTAAAATGTCAACCTATTTGTTCCTCTTTAGAAAATAAGAAGATGAGAGCCGAAGTTTAACTGAGGCAGAACAGCTGTGTGAGGAGAAACACATTTAAATGCTTTGTTTTGACCAAAACATCACGGGAAGTTAACACAGAATTTAAGAAGATAATTCATCACCAAGCTATATAATGAGCAAAATAAGATTGTGCTATGTTTCATTTAAATAATTGGTTAATCACTCAGCAAAAAGCCACTTTCAGTATGAAACACACTGGTATTTGTAAAGTCAAGAGAAGCCTGTATGAGAAAATTACTAGGGTGGACGTAAATAAGTGTTGCGTCGATGGTAAGTAACCAAAGCAACAAGTCTGGGACAAAGCGAGATGTATAAACGCTCTGAGCTATACAATACAACACATCTTATTAGTAGTGTCTTCGGTATATAAAACTAAACCTTCAATTTCACTTTTAAATACGGAGAAAGTCAACCGTGTAAACTACATGGACATATAAACACACATGGAAAAAAACAGCGGATTCCTTGCTTCCTTAAAGCAGTTCTTTTAAGAGCAGTGATCAACACATCCTTCCTTCAAAGACTGGCAGTCTTCCCACTGAACTGACAAAATCATATCAGCATGCAGAAATCATGTGACTTAACGTCTCCAGTGTGTCAGTACCGAGGAAGAGGTGGGCAGGAAGTTGTGTTTACCTGTGCCAATCGGTGTAGTCCAACCCCGGTCCTACTGGCTGCTCATCAGTCAACTGTGTAGACCTAAAAAGAGACAGAGAGATGTGTGAAAGTTTGTGAGACTCATCCTTATGAGACACTAATATTCAGTCCTACTTGCATTCCTGCACACCAGTTTTCATCATTCCTCTAACACACACTTGCTTGAGCGTTCAGATTCGTACTCGTGCTTATCCCTTAAAACACATTCAATAACACTTTTTCCCAGTGGATTATCTGTTTCATCTATCTATGTCATGCACGCATCCTGCAAGATAGGAGTCGCATCTGCAGACTGGAGCCGTTGTTGGTTCAGAGTGATGCACAGAGTCATCCAGGACGATTCATTGTCCTCAGCTATTCAAGGATGCCTGCATCATCAGCTGGCACTGTGCCGTCAACATAGTAAATGGCCACTATTCTCTAAAAGTAATGACAAAGCAGTATGCATTCATTACCAGAAAGACTCTCACTTTCAATTGCAAACTAAGGCATATGCATCCACGCCTTTTATAAGTGTTTCATGAAGACCTAGACGTGTATATTGGAGGATCAATATTAATAGCTGATATTGCCTCATGAAAGATATATCTTTATTTAATGTCAGTAGTGGCAGATGTGCAAAAACATTTGTGGTAAACCATAAAGGAAGCAGTGCTGTGCAAATTGTATTGATCCTTGTAAAAGATGTGCGTAAAGCTAATATAATATCAGCCAATAATCAGAATCTGAATTTAAAAAAATCTCAAATAAAGGTATACTTTCTCACTCAAGCTTTTAGCTGTTTAACATGGTCTTCACCAGAAAAGTAGTTGTCAATCTCAACCTTTAAGCCTACATGTATGAAGAGTCCTAAAGGTACTCAAAACCATGTTCAATTGTACCTTCAGCAGTGACATCTAAGCAAACTGTGCTGATGAAACTGTGAAATATAATCAAATGATTCAAAACAGGCAATTACAGTAAGTGACACCTGAGTTGGGATTGTTTTGGGGACTGCTCTTCCCAAGGTCAAGAATAAACTGTCAAGCTCAAGTCATCAGAATCAATTTTACTCACAAGTATTGGTATCTTCACTAGCTCCAAAACCATCGTTTGAAAGGTTATTTCCTTACTTTTCCTCATTTCTACTCGTAAGTGAGTCTGAATGTGCACAGACCTGCTCCCCTGCAACAGGCCCAACCCCGCTGTACGATGTTTAAAACATCATCTGTCTCATAGAACTGCAGTCTGGCAGTGTTAAAACCATTTACGCTGCTCTGAATTAATTAAATGCAAGCCAGCAAAAAAACAATGAAATAGAGTGATAACTGATGCCTGAAATCACCAACAAAACAATAGATTATCACTCTGACATGCTTCATTTCTTTTAGCCTGTGTCTATTTCCCTCTTTCTCTTGACCATAGGAAAGGAAGGATAGTGTGGTGGCTGGAAAGATTGGAAAATCACATGTTCTAGCTGCTCACTCTGTTAAAACAGTGTATAAGGCATCCAATAAATTAGAATATTAGTATACCTTCTCAGTCACACCGTCCACTTATCCTTTGACCTTAAGATCCTCTATGGTCTCGGTCATTCCAACCCACTCTGGAAACCATCAAAACCGTTTCCACGGGATAAAACATTTACAAGGTGATTACAACACACAGAGGAAGTCTACTCATCACCGCTTTGCTATTATCCCTTGTTGCTGTTCTGGGGTCTTTTCACCCATCATGCTGGAGCTAATTGGTTCTTTATCGTATGAGAGAAAGAGAGAGAGAGTTAGAGGTCGATTCATTACGCAACACAGATTACAATCAGGCACGGCACGCTCATTGGAAGTGAAAGTTATCCCTTGGAGGAATGTTAATGGTGGCAAAGCCACCGGTGCAAGTCCTCGCCAAATCATCCGCACAGCGGGGCAGAAGCCAGGCCGGGCCAATCAAAGGTCCGAACAGGGAGGGAGGAGAGCGCAGCAGAGGTAAAGCAAAGAAGGGAAGGGCCACAACTTGGTTTTAGGGGAATGAATAAAAAAGGGCAGAGGGAGTTTCAAGACATTCAGAGCAATGAGGGAGAGATAAAAGGCACATTAGGAGTCATGAGAGAGATGAGTATCCCCAAAGATTAGATAGACTTGTGGCATAAGCCTCTCAAATCTTGGGAGGCTGAGAGGGAACAGAGAGGAAAGAGTGGTGGGATTGGTCGTTCAAACACATTTGTAATCTGTTTTGCTGTTTCCAGAAACTGCCATGTAACTGTAGTTCCTCTTGTAATAGTTGCACCAAATGAAAATCTTTTTGTATCTGGATGTACATGAATGCTTTCTGAGAATTTGCATATCATAGAATAGACGTGGAGAGTTTGTGTGTGCACGTATTTGTTTGCAAAAGCAGAGTCACCTCAAGGACTAGGAACTGAGTCACAACACGCATTTTTATTTTATTTTACCAGTCAGGTCGATTTTCTCACATTGCTTTAAACTCTGAGCATTCACCAGACTCAAGACTCCCTTGATATCTTTTAATCGCCATCATGGTCCGCTCCCCTTTCCTCCTCTTAGGGAATAGGGAAAATCACAGGAAGTGGTCATTTGTGATCTTGGCTGCCGTTGGCTGGCGCATAGGAAGGGACGAGCCAACAAACGTCCTCTGAGTGCCCCCTCGTTGCCAAGCACTCAGATGATGGACAGCTCATGGAAGAGGGATTACGCGGGGGATCAGAGGGTTTGTTTTTGTACAAAACATCATTGCTGTCTCACACATGTAAACCTGTGTGTGTGTGCGTGTGTGTGTGTGAATGTGCACGCTATTAAAAGCACAGACAAACATCAGCTGGCTGTGTGGTTTTAATTCCTTCAGGTTCAGTCACGCAAGCGAGAAATCTCACTCCACCTCCGACTTGATGTCTCAATGAGCACAATTTGTGATTTCATAATCTCGGATGGAGTCCCACGCTACATCTCTTAGAGTCATGAAACACAAATACACAAAAGTAAAGCCCATAAGGCACTCAGCCTGGAGAAAGCATTCAATCCGTGTCTATGTTCTCTCCACCTCTATTCTCTGCCTGACAAAAACCATTCCCCCAGCTCCGTGGTGCACATGGCTCTCAAAGAAGCCATCACTCTCAGTTCCTCTCAATGACTTGAGAATCACAAAAGAGGCCAGTGAGCTCTGCCCTGCCTGGAAGCCCAGATGCCACTTCATTGGCTGACTCCAGGGGTAGCAAAGGGCAATTATTAAACTTTCCTAAGCGCTGAGTTGCAGCGCTTCCACCGTATGACGGCAGTATGGTAGTAGTGAGTGCTCTCGGGGCACAAGATATTCAAGGAAGCTGTGTGTATTTGCAGATCTACGTGTGTGTAATGACTGGCTATTCATATAACCCCCCTCCATAACCAACCCCATCCTGTCCTGCCTCACACCCATCACCCTCTGCCTCCAGACAAACCCTATGTAGGTCACGCCATGTGTTAACACAGCCGCCCAATATGAGGATTACACTGCTACCCCAAGATGGCCATTTTAGCAGATTAACATCTGCAGTATATTTGTCATGAACATGATTTCTAACCATCAATCTATTTCTGCAGCATGTCTACGGAAAGTTCATCAAACCAGCTCAGTTTCTCCAAATCTACCACAAATGATGAGAATGCAGCTTTACCCACCTTTCTGCTGATTCATGCCTACCTCTAGTCTTCACCTGACACTGCGATTTAAATAACCACAATTTAACACAAAGACATCAATTGTTGCATCATTGCACTTTCCCCACATCACCAAAAATGACCTCATTCTCCTCCTCGGTGATGTTCCAGCTGGTTGGGTGTCTGTGCTTTGCCACGCATATTGGGATGATGTAATTACCCAGCCGTCCGCGGCTCGACACAGAACGCGCAGTGATCTTAATAATGAGCACCTCCTGACATAATCTAACCCGCCACATGGCTGTGCCTGCTTCTTCTCGGTCTTTCTCCCTTCCCAGACTCCCGTTACTGATCATTAGTATTAAGGAAACGACAGGGAGGGGATGGGGGAGGGCGAAGTGATGCAACAGCACTTAACATGAATGCAAAGTTTATAAAATGTCCAAATTGAAGTTGTCTCATGTTGGATCTTGAAAATGTGAGAAGAGCGAGGGAGGAAAAGATAAGCAAAATACATTAGGATCAAATTAGTTTACCCAGTCTGTTTGCCTTTTTTCCAGCTCATCTTGCAGACACATGCATCTCCCCCATAAAGCTATACTGTGGTTGTGCGGCTCCAGTTCAAATTAATATGACTTTGAGCTGGTATGCTTACATGACGACCTTAAACAATCTCCTCAGCAGAAAATATGTTGAATATCTCACATAACTCATTATTTGTCACCTTGATCAGTCTGTAGTATGTGGAGTTTTGCCAGAGTGATTCAGATTCAACATGTCTGTCTTTCATTTAGGTGAAAAAAGACAAGGGGAGGTGTTTCTGCATAAAATCAAACTCTCTTATGTTACATGGATAATGTTATTGTTCATCAGCAGTGGTATGCCCCTTAGTAATGGACCAAATCTGACGTATCAGCACTATGTGCTGCAGCAAAATCTGCCAAAAACATTAGTCTTGTAGCAATTCGTACACAAAGATAATGTTCCTCTCTGTACAGGTTAGCTATTTAGTTGTGTACTTTCGTGACATGGATGCAATTAGCTCATGATAAATGTGATGGGGTCAGTTATGCGTTAACTGTAGGGAGGTGCAGCCTGGTGCTGGGCAGGGAGGGTTGATTGTAGGTGTACAGATAACAACCCCTGTGATACATGTGTTGTTCATAGCTGGGAAGTGTGAGTCACCACAGTCCGAATGTGTGTGTGTGTGTGTGTGTGTGTGTGTGTGTGTGTGTGTGTGTCTGTGTGTGTGTCTGTGTGTGTGTGTGTGTTTTCCCTTTCTCTATCTCTCTCTTCCTCTACCACCCCTTCTTTTTTCTGTACCATCTTTCACAATTCTATGTATTAATAATGGAGAAGTAGAAGCTTCTGAATGACTCACTCATACACTATGTTCTAACATCAGGAGCATGTGTTTAACTTGAAATTCATGTTGTCCTCCGCCCTGCTGACAGGAAGGAATATGCATATGAGGGCTGAGATGTCTAACTTTGCGCCGTATTCCACCTACTTCAGCAGAACAATGAAGGTCATCCTGGATCCTGACTCAGAAGTCTGCCCAGGGACTGCAGATTTACTCTAATGCATTAAACTGTCTCGGACTCCTTCCTTTCCTCCCTTTGTTCCTCCTATTAGATTCAACAAATCTGATTAGGTCCTCTAAAAGGAAGAGAGAAAGATCCATAAGCTCTAGTTTAGATGCAACAAAACCCACACTGCCCTTCTCACTGGTCTGGTGGCCTGTATAGTACCTCCTGGAAAGGATCCCCAATGATGTTGCGTATGTGCATGGGCTTCCCCCATCACGTGCATGAGGCTAAACAGCTTATAAACTGTGCCAAGTGACCTTGTGCTCCTCTGAGCAAGGAAGTCCCAAGATTCATTGAGAGCTGTTAGTCTGTTGTGATATGAGAGTAGTTTCATGTTTCGATTAAGCGCTCACATAAAGTGGATCTGACATCGTGTTAGTGCATTGTTATTAGGTGGTGCACTCATACGTCTCAGTGGAAGACAGAAAAAATAAATCAATATGACCGTCTGGCTGCGTCTCCGGTCGGCCAGCCTGTGCCAAACCACCGGTCCCCCCTCTCATTAAGCATCAGCTCAAGGCAAACGAAGCTTTGTTGAGAAAGTTTCTAGACAACAAAATCAGAGAACATGCTCTACCGGGTGCACATATTACTGTGTATGACTTGCTGTCATAGTAAAAAACGCTCTCTCTCTCTCTCTCTCTGTCTTTTCTAAAGCCCACCCTTTGATGGTAGATGTTGCAGTCTATCATTTCAGGACTGAGGCGCGTTCCAACCTCCTCATCCTGTCAGCACTATAACCTGCAGGTCTTTCCTAATATCTTCCCATTCATGGATCGACGCCACGGTTCTGACGCATGGCCACATCCGTGCGCAGATTCCGTGCGCTTGAACTGTGCGCCAGATCCGTGCCAAACGCTTGCACCGTTTTGGCTGACCAGACAACTGTAAATTCACACCGATCTCGCCACACGTGCGGCCATTTTTTGTTACCCATCTGAGCCATTGTGGCGTGCGCATACTTGCGACTACAACCCATCCACTGTACCCTTCCCCATGATATGCAGGAAAAGGGATCAGACTCCACAATAGGCGCCCAACACAAACTAATATGTGTCTGAATAAAGGATGTTCTCACAGCAGAGCGGGCTGTATTGGGGGAAAACCTCCCCTTCTGTCAAACTCTACTGCACCTCAAACACGGCAAAGTGTCTTTGTTTCCCGTTTAAAAGCCAAAGTGTGAATGAATTCAAAATCTTAACCCCGCACATATGACCACGAGCTGTGACTTACCTGTGAATCGTATGTGTGAGTTCGCAGTAGTCCACCCACCGTCCCGGTTGGACATTCAGGCCCCCCTCAGCTGTCTGTCCTGGTCCCGCAGCAGACTACCAGAGAACACGACGCCAATCAAACAGACACGCCCCGCCTCCTCTCCTGACGTCATACAGCGTCGACCAATGGCAGCCAAGGTACAACCCTCTCGTGAATACATTGTGTACATGTAGTATTTCCACAATGTCATACACACACTCGTCCATTCACACAAATACATGTTAGCATTATTTCAAATACACAAAGCCCAAGCTATGAAAATGCCTATTAAAGAAGGTTTCCAGAGAAAAGTTTAAGTCTAAATGAGGCGCTGAACTAACATGATATGGTACTATCATACAACCATAGGCCTATTTTAAAAGTATAAGACTCTTTTTGACAACAAATAAGCTATACGCCCACCTACACAGGCCACATGTTATGCTAATAGACCTACTAAGAGTTTTGAAGTACATTTTGTAAAAAATCCCTCTTGAATAACACATAAACGTGATAATAAATGAGACCATTTGTTAATATTACATTGCACACAAGACTACTTAACACGCACAAACATAAAGTGACTATAAGCGGCAGTTCCAACGGCCTCGCGAGCTCAATTTAATGTTCCATTTATAAATGTGTGTTTATCTTATCCTAAATATTCAGGTCCCACATCAGCCTACACAGTTTTACCACACTCCAGTGTCCGCATCCATTTTTCATCTACTTTTATCAACTCTCCACAGAGAGCCTTTAGCTGTGAGAGGGAGAGCCACGAAGCGAGATACAGCTAGGTTTATATTTGATTAATGATTTAATACTTGTTCTATACTCAAGGTAAAATGTTTATCCACCACATGAACTCACCGGGTCCCCCTGTGAATGTTGTTTCATCCTTTGGGTTATCTCATTTCCATTGCAGACTGTGTGTCTGCAGTGCCTCTTCCCTAACTGCTTGATTTGTGCTCTATGGGCTGATTCGATGTTGATGCGGTAGGTTAACCACTCGTGTAATTGCGATAATGCTCCTGGAAATGCCATTTCTCCCGTCATTTAGTTTTAGAGTAGGTACTTATTCGTATGGCCACAAGAGAGCGCCATTAGCTACCCAATTGGCTTCAAATTGACTGTTTTTCTGACCATATAAGCTTTTACTGGACCATTCATGCTTTATAGACCAAGTTCATATGTACCCTTGCCTTATTACCAAGTCCCATAGAACATGCTCCTACAGTCATATATATCAGCTGGGAGGCAAGGTGTGGCACAGCAAGTCCAAACTTGATTTCATCATAAGGGAAGAGACGTGTCTGAGATGTGTCAGGAGAACAGTTAAAACATTTTTTTTTACATCAGGGGAACATTTTTGCTCTAATCTGACTGGGAAAATAATGAATCACATTTAATATATAATACAAGGTCAGCCCCTTAAGTCCCCCTTCTGTCATTTTGAAGCAAACATTAGAATATCTTTTCATGGTTTAGTGAATGAACTCCCTTTAAAATCAGATCCCAGTTTTACCTATCAAACAGATGCAAAGAAATACATATCTTCAAACAATTAATCTTTAATAGCACAATTATACAATACAATCAACATGCCCTCCTCCAACTTTACTTTTATGTTTCACAGATGATAACTCTGAATAAACTATTTACAATTTTATGGCACATACTATAAGCAGTTGTGATGGTAGCTGATGGGTAAGGAGGAGGGGTTGAATATATATGTGGCGGCTCATAAAGGTAAAAGGGGCAGAGGCAGGGTGGTCCTTTGTGTAGGAGGGTATCAAGTGACAGTTGTGTAGAGGTCAGAATGTCAGCGGGGCAGCAGTGAGGTGTAGCCCACACTGATGACAGCATCACCACAATGACGGGTCATATCTGGTGAAAGACAAGGAAATGACAAGGTCAGCTTCCTGTGAGAGTTTCAACAACGTAGAGCTCACATTTTTACACACACCTTGACTGTGGCAGCGTGTCTGTGCTTTCCTTCAACAGCAGCTCTGAGACCAGTGTGTCGAGAATCTCAGGATTGGACCTCTTTCCATACCTGACACACACAGAAAGAGACAGACATACAAACTGAAATTTAAAGGGCTCAGCACCACCGTGGACCTTTTTGCTAACATATGATAAAAACATCACAGAGAAACAGGCTGAATATATAACGGAACCTTTTACTCTTCTCCTTGATTCATAAATGCAATTATAAGCTCAGTTAGTACTGAACACAGTCAGACTGAGACTCAGTGGGGGCAGACAGACGTTGCATCACAGGTGGTCACGTTTCCTATTCCCTCAGATGATAAGCTGTGCCGGCGCGCTTGTCCCCCTAGGTGGCTAAACGCCTTCAGTTGGCAAGCCACTGACATTCAGAAGAAAGATGAAAGCTATGGGTAATTGGAAATGGCACTCGGGCAGTGGCAGTCATTTATCCATATTGTTTTTTTGTTTTTTTACAGCTGGTAAATGGGCAGCGGGTGTTCCCTGTTCTGTAACAGGGGGTGAAGCTGCAAACAGACCTGCAAGACTCCAACAGGCAACACTTTAGGTGGACTTTGTTTGTTTGATGTCAAAAATGTGCGCTTTATTGTCAGGTTATTATACCAATAACATAACAGGAAATGCCAAATGTTGAGGAAAGTTTCTTATAAAGACTATTGTTGACTGAAAGAAACTGAAGATAATATAATATCTTTTCACATTCTATACAAACATTTTTTTGTGGAAACTTGCAGCTGAAAATTAAAATAAGCTGCCAAAATGAAAACCTACATCTCTACTCAGCAAAACTTGGAAAGGGTACAGTATTTAGAGCTATGGGAATAAAATTGCTTAATTTGTAAGAATATAATAAAGCAACACTGAACTTACAAGCATGTTTTATCTGATTGCTCATGATATTCAATGGTTACACATTTGTAGAAATAGACGGAATATATTTAAATATAATAAAATAATGTGGGGAAGCTACCACCCAGTGGACAGATATTACCAATCCAGTCGTTTGAAGAGAACACATATTGCAAAGTACTCCTTGTAATCTGTTTAAACCTGAAATCAAATGGACTCCAACTCAATGAATAAAAGCTTTCTGTTCTGTTCTATTCTTGCAGACAGGTGTAATGAGTCCGCCTACCTCTGTCTTGTGATGAGGTTGATGTAGTGTCTCAGGGCTGAGTAGTATTTGGCCAGCTCCTCCGCCGGAGCGTTATCCCCGGGGTTCTCCGGTTTCACCGGGTATCCCTCCGTCAGGGCGCCAAGGCAGAGCAGCGCCCACAGCAGGAACCCCAAAGTCCCCAGCCAGCTTACCAAGTTAGGATGCATCTAACCGAGGGAGAAAAAACCCCCCGTAAAAACTGTTAGTCCATGCCACATCACGGGACACTTGTTCCACTGCTTTAAATTTCCTTATTTAAATAATTTGATGCTATTAATTGACCTATGATTTATCACTGCAGACATTGCTTGAGGAATACATTTATAATTGGTAGAAGTAAAAAACAAAACCATGCCCATATTATTAGTGGTAATAGATTCCCAATACTTTTGCAGCTGCATAACCAGCAGACAATCATCAAAAGTCATGTCGAGAGACTTTTAATAAGTTTCACAACAGTATTAGCCAGGTTTTTTGTAAATCAAATATCAATGCACTTACATTGCCCAGAGGATTGGATGGAGATTTGTGCGTTGTTGTCCTGAGACGTCTCTTCTGCTCTTCTGGGCGCTTGGCGCGCGGTGGGTTTTATATCTTTGTGCGCCAGACGCGCTGCAGAAAAACGCGTCAGAGCTGCGCTCCGTTTAGCGCAAGTCTATGCCTTTCTTCACGTGAACGTCACTGGTGATGCTGTCATTAGTGTGCTTAAAAAGAAGAAGCTGTTTATACTCATTTAAAATAACTGCAAACTAAAATTAGAATCAGTTAATACGCTTTTTTCTTTTACCAATGAGTCAAGAGGGATTAGGGATGAAGCCGTATTTTTTTTAAATTAAGAATGTGGCCAATCAGCTGCTACAATTACATTTTAGAATACTAAACAAATAAAACTAATGTCCTTTACGTTTCATGGGTATTATAATAAGTTCACTACAAAGTCACTGTTGAGAACTGATACACACTATTCCATCTGGAAATATCACTGAACTAAGTTACTATGTTGTTAGTGTAACAAATATTATAATGTGTGTCTCAAATGCAGGTGTGTGTGTGTGTGTGCCTAAACAGGCACAACACACTCACACACATTGCCACTTATACATCCTCTTAATAACTGTGGCATTGAAACACACACTGCCAAACTGATTGGTACACACATGCTGAGTGTGATGTTTTGGTGTTTATGAGGCTTCTCTACGAGGAAAAAGGTGATAAATTACTTCACAATCAAGTAGTGATTCTTCTGCATAATGAGATCAATAATCCCATCTGATGTCACAAAAGAATGGCAGTGATGTGACACCATGGGCGAACTTCAAATGAATCCTCCTCAGTCTGCCAAAAGAAGCTCCGATGAGGACGTCTCGGTGATCTGGAATAAAAAAGATCTTAAACAGACTCACATGTACATGAGCCCTTTTTTGACACGCTGTTCGACTGAATCAGTCCACTAATTTCGTTTTGCAGTTCATTCCATCAGGAAAGAGAGACTGAGACACTCAACGTGAACAAAAAAGCCTAAATATGAATATCAAGACATGTCAGTCAAAGAAGAGCCCAATCTCCCACTTAATAAGAAAACCCAAATAGCACTTTAAATGAACATCACCAAGTGCTTCATTTACTTCCTATTCATAATCCTTTTGTATACTGGCTCGCAGCCATATAATCTATCAAAACCAGTATTCTTCAGCAGTGCTGCTTTTTAAGTTGCGCAGAGGATGCGTTAAGGGCTTTTTGTATAACACAGGATGTTAAGAGGGAGATGAGGCATGAGGCACAAGTGAGAGAACATGGAGCACAAAGTCATGACCGAATCTTGATGATCACAGGCAGGAATTAGAACTTCTAGTCCTCTTCAGGACACACACACACACACACACACACACACACACACACACACACACACACACACACACACACACACACACACACACACACACACTCAGTGGCTCCCTTCAATAGGTATAACACCTTTTTCAAGCAGACAGCTTGCGCCTACATAAGTGCCTGCCATGTGAATGAAGCAGATGTGTAAAGCACGTAGACTAAGTTGAGAGGTCAGTTCATGTTTGCTTAAACATCAAACAGAGTAAAGTGACTAAACTCAATAAGATCATTTGGAATAAATGCCTCAGCTCAGTGTTTAAGACCTAGGTGACAGCTTAAGATTGAAACAAATGTGCATCCTCTGAATGCACGCTTCATCAATCCTTAGCAGACAGACTATAATGGTCATTTTGGGTTACACTCATGTCAGCCAAAAACAAACAACACTAGGAGTATTCAGTCATGCTAGGAGCTTCGTAAGGCTGTGCTAAATGCTAACGGTAGCTTGGCAACATGCTCACAATGAGTGCCTAATTAACATTGGATGACTAATGCTAACATGGTGATGTTAAGCAGGCAGGTGAAGTCATAAAGAGAAGTAAATAGTTCAACTTTGGGAAAATAAAACAAATGGTGAACACAGAAACGTCATTGCTGCTTCTGCAGATTGAATGAAACATTGTAGCACGTGACTTAACATCAGTGAATCACCACATTCATTCAGGGACAGCACAGCCTCTTCAATGTATTTGACACTGTGGCTCAAGGTGGGTCGTATCCTTTAAAGTATACATTGAATATATGCAAACAGTAATAAAAGGTAATAAACAAAACCAACTAAGGACTCTGCAGTTGGAAGATGCTTTCCTTAAGACTTCTTCTTTGCACCTTTATTCTTGGTTAAGCTATCACTGCACATAAAGTGGATTAATCCATACTTCGGGTAGTATCAGTGTCAGCCTGTATTCCATCCATCCATCCATCGTCTACCGCTTATCCGGGATCGGGTCGCGGGGGCAGCAGCTCCAGTAAGGAACCCCAATCTTCCCTTCTCCGGGCCACATCCTCCAGCTCCGACTGGGGGATCCTGAGGCGTTCCCAGGCCAGTGAGGAGATATAATCCCTCCACCGAGTCCTGGGTCTTCCCCGGGGTCTCCTCCCAGCTGGACGTGCCTGGAACACCTCCCTAGGGAGGCGCCCAGGTGGCATCCTTACTAGATGCCCGAACCACCTCAACTGGCTCCTTTCAACGTAAAGGAGCAGCGGCTCTACTCCGAGTCTCTCCTGATGGCTGAGCTTCTCACCCTATCTCTAAGGGAGACGCCACCCGTCTGAGAAAACCCATTTCGGCCGCTTGTACCCGTGATCTCGTTCTTTCGGTCATGACCCAGCCTTCATGACCATAGGTGAGGGTAGGAACGAAGATCGACCGGTATATTGAGAGCTTTGCCTTCTGGCTCAGCTCTCTTTTCGTCACAACGGTGCGGTAAAGTGACTGTAATACCGCCCCCGCTGCTCCGATTCTCCGGCCAATCTCTCGCTCCATTGTCCCCTCAGACCCCGAGGTACTTGAACTCCTTCACTTGGGGTAATGGCTCATTCCCTACCCGGAGTAGGCAATCCACCGGTTTCCTGCTGAGAGCCATGGCCTCAGATTTGGAGGTGCTGATCCTCATCCCAACCGCTTCACACTCGGCTGCGAACCGATCCAGTGACTGTTGAAGGTCACAGACCGATGATGCCATAAGGACCACATCATCTGCAAAGAGCAGCGATGAGATCCTCAGGTCACCGAACTGCAACCCCTCTCCTCCACGACTACGCCTCGATATCCTATCCATGAAAATCACGAACAGGATTGGTGATAAAGCGCAGCCCTGGCGGAGGCCAACATTCACGGGAAACGAGTCCGACTTACTGCCGAGTATCCGGACACAACTCTCGCTTTGGGCGTACAGGGATTGGATGGCCCTCAAAAGTGACCCCCTCACCCCATACTCCCGCAGCACCTCCCACAGTATCACCCGGGGGACCCGGTCATACGCCTTCTCCAGATCCACAAAACACATGTAGACCGGATGGGCGTACTCCCAGGCCCCCTCCAGGATCCTTACGAGAGTGAAGAGTTGGTCTGTTGTTCCACGACCAGGACGGAATCCGCATTGTTCCTCTTCAATCAGAGGTTCGACTACCGGCCGAACCCTCCTTTCCAGTACCTTGGAGTAGACTTTACCAGGGAGGCTGAGAAGTGTGATACCCCTGTAGTTGGCACACACTCTCTGGTCCCCCTTTTTAAATAGGGGAACCACCACCCCGGTCTGCCAACCCCTAGGCACTGTCCCAGTGCCTGTATTCTACTCATTCAATATTTACAACACATTCAATAATTAAAATGGCTCTGGACAACCAGGTCACATCTTGGGAGAAATTTCTGTGCAGTACAAAAGTGGAAGAGGGCGACATTTTTCCAGCTCAAGTGGAGACAAATGGCAGATGTGACAGGTGCGAATGGGGTTCAGGGGAAATATGTTCATTAATTATCAATCAATGTTATTAAAAGTATAGCTGCTAATCATCTCCATTACAGTCCTGGTTGTTTATGCTAAATAAACTAATTGAAATACGCACAATGTGGGTATTTTAATATGCTCTAAATGTGGCATCTTTAGTTAAAACCAGTGTACGAGAAATGTATTTCTGGAGCTTGTTTTGGTTTGTCGTTATCGGTAAGAACGAGTCCTTAAGAGAGCAAGCTGTTTAAATGCAAAAATGTTCCCCTCTGCCCATCAGCCTCCTGGTTTGGACAATACGTTCTCATCTAAGATTCGTTAAGAGGCTGCAGTGAATCATGCTTTTCAAATTTACAGTGTGTACAACTGTAAAAGGAAATACTGACAAGCAAGGTGCCTGTGCCGTCTCCATCAGGCTAGTTGCGTGCAAACGGACTGGGAAGACAAGTGAAAAAAAGGATTGTGCAGATTTAGTGCTTTCTTGGCTATTACACCTCTTTTATACAGACGCCTGACATCTAAAGTGCTGCTCTTTACCACGCTATTGTGCTATGGTGACAATGTGTTACTTCTGGTAAGCAAGTACTACTATTACTTAGATAAGAGTGTCAGCAGCTACGTGGGCTGCAGCTTCAAACTGAAGGTGATTTGAGTAAAGAGGTCTTTATATTAGGTTCATATGGGAATGTTTGTCATCGTTTAAATCAAATGAAACGACGAGATTACAAAACTTTATTAATGAAAACCTAATGTTTGTTTTGTTTTGAGCTATGTTGCATTGTTAATCAAATAGAAAACAGTATAATTGTATTACTGATTCGATGTTATTTGTATAAATTACAACACCAATTGGCTTGTTTTTACAGAACTGGTCTACAACCCAAGAAGTAGAATTTCAGCTTCTCTGCGCTGTTTGCTATCAACACTTAAAAGAAGAAAGTCCCCAAAATCGTTCTTCTTTGTTTTGGATTTGACATTAATTGACAGCCTTCACAAGCAATTACTAAGCCACATAACATCACTAAGAACTCAAGCTTTTCTCCACTCTCAGTTCAGAGTAAGAAAAATACTGACAACTGCTCAATGAGAAAATTACAAGAAATGATGTCCTTTGTCGCCTTCTCATTTTATTCTTCTATCGCTCTAATTAAGGCTCCACTGCTATAAAAGTAACCCTATCTAGTCTCAGTGTGAACCTGTCTTTACCTCTTCTCTCAATCGTCTTTGCTGTGATCTGTTTGTCTCTGTGTGTGTTTGGAAAAATGTGTCTCTGCCACATCTGCTCCTCGAGAACGCAGTGCAAATGTCACATCAAGAATGACATCATACAAGGTCTTTTGATTGACAGATGAATAGAAGGTCAAGCCACCACTCTAGGAAAGGTTGGTTCGGCTCAGGTGTGCAGGTCAGAGTACCTTGATATGAGGAAACATGATGGAAGTTGTAACCACATCAAAGGGCATTAAACTTTTGTTTAATAACTGTATTTGGATTTATTTTTTTCAACTTATGGCTTTTTCAAGGAAACAATAACTGATTACTATAAACTACAAAATACGTGGTAAATTGCTTGACTCTCCTAAGGGGTTATGGCAGCTCTAATTTAAAAGCAGACCTTAATCTAAAAATGAATAATGAAATGGGACGTCACAATGTCAAAATCACGTCACTGTTGTTGTTTAACATCTTTAATACGTCTGCCTAACACAATTTTGACAGCCCTTCTTCAGCAATTTAGCATACTGGAGAGTAAATGTGATAACCCCCGGCACAGCCAGGTTAAATATTTAACCAGCATGTCAGATGCCTTGCTGGATGCAAGCTTCACTGACGAGCAGCTTAATAATGGAAGGGAAATGTTTGATTTAAGTAGTCCAGCTAATGCGTTTGAAAGCAGTTGAAAGCATTGATTCTCAAGAGTGTGCAGCATTCATGAGAGAACACATTTTTCCACATGGCTGTCAATCATTCATTGAGTGTGCCCAAATACTTATCCTGCAAATTAAAAACATTTTCAAATTCAATGTTATTATTCACATGCATAATGCTGAATTTCTGTGAGCTCAAGCAGTTACACACAAGGAGCACACGACACTCTCACACAGAAGCAACAGGTACAGATACATTTTAATAACAAGTGCAGTAATGTTATTTAGGAGAAGCCTTAAAGCTCAAGTTGCAAGTGATGCATTAATGCTTTACTGTCTTGAGTTTAAATCCTTTAAGACAATGTCAAACAATGAGGTCTTGAGACAGGAAGGATATAAACCATTATCTAGAAAGATTACGATAATTCTTTGCCCTGACATAATAGCCAGGGCGCGAGGTTTAAAGTATTTATCCTTAGTGTACAATTAAACAGCGAATGGTATGTCGCTTAATTTGTTGCTGTGGCAAAGAATTGTGGTACGGAAATAAGAAAGGAAGCATAAAAGCACCTTTCTTTAGCATCTACCAGCTCGGGTTTCTAAGCTAAGCTTCCAATACTAAAAGGTGACCACTGATTGGTCAGAGAGAAGGATCCCTAGCGTGTCACTGGACCTATTTTTTCACTCAACCCAGATTTAAAACAAATGGCAACCGGCAAAACTACTCTGTACGCTGCTCCTACAATTGAGGAAGTGCAGACGTTCCTCTGTTTGGTTGCCGATTAAAGGACTCAGCCAGTCTTCCGTTTACACGACAGTTTCAAGCGGATTGGGGCTGCTCTTAAATGATGTACATAGAAAGTTCTGCAGATGGCATGGCTTATTGTATGGAAACTCTACAACCTTTTGTTATTGACTTGGTCCTTTTGGTCCACTTTACAAGTGGCACTGATAACACTGCTATATACAAAGAAGAATTATTAGCACTAATTCCTCTCTCTCAAACATACAGTATGCCTTGTGTGCGTTTCTGCTCATATGGACTCCATTAATGTGTGAGTGAGTGAGTGTATGCGGCTGCATGTGTTTAAACACACTCTTGTTAGTCAAACATTACTATTGATTTAACCCAGCCATACAACATCCCATTCTGTTTGTTATAACTGCACTTTGTGAAAAAAGCTAAATCTATTTCTCACGACTCGCTCTCCAGCCCTCTCTTGGAGTCTGTCGACACCGGAGGGGATTGAAGCAGAGCCTCTATGAAGTCGTTACACTGTCAAATTCCCACTGTTTCTACCACAAAAGAGAGGCAACACACACACACACACACACACACACACACACACACGTCCAATGTGTCAAAGTCATACGTAGGATTGTGCTTCGCTTTTAGGAGATTGTGATGGGTTTTTTGTTCTTCTTAGAAACGGAACAAGCTGTATTTTGTTCGAGTAAGCTCCGTCCTAAATAGAAAACTGTCTGATTCTTCTCTTGGTGGAAAGATAATATTCAGAAACTGTGGAAATCTGAGTTGATTATGTTTGAAAATAGCACAGAGGTTTATTTCTTTATGAAAAGATGAAAGCTTGGCGACCGCAGAAAGCTGGACGGTAGGGAAGTAATTCAATGACTGCCCATATACAGTAATATTATGATATGTGAACAATTAAATAAATAAAATGTATATTCACATTTGGAAAAAGGGATAAATCATGCTTGGGTTAATTATTTTTGTTATTATGGTATTCTAAATGAGACTTTAAGAATTTGCCCTCAAACATCATGTGACCTTTAGGTCATTCAGAGATTTACTTTTTTATTTTTTCAACACAAGCCCACAGGCATTTATGCATCGCAATGTAAAATTCAAATAATGTCAAGAATCACTGAAGGGGTAGGCAAGGAAGCTAAAGTGTTTTTTTAAGACAACTTTCAAAGGAGTCAAGAGATTCTGCTGTCTATTTCACAGTTTTGGTGCAGCTACTGAGAAGGCCCTATTTCCACAAGGTTGGTTATCAGGCCTTGATCCGAGGATCTGAGGGGCCTAGCTGTACTGTATGAGGATAGAAGTTCTGTAATATAGCTCGGGGCGAGACCATGCAGGGCTTTAAACACAAACAGAAAAGTCTTGTAGGGAATTCGATATTGAGCGGGGAGCCAGTGCAAAGATGCTAGTACAGGCGTGATATGTTCCCTGTTTTTTTTAAAGTTTGCATAGTTGTCTGGCGGCAGTATTGTGTACCAGGTGTAAGTGGTGAATAGCTGGTTGATACCAAAATATAGGGAGTTGTAATGATCGAGTCTTGAGGATATAGGAGAGTGGATGAGTTTTCTTCTTCTAAATCTTTAAGCAATAAGTAGGTTTTGATCTTGGATAAAATTCTGAGCTGAGGTGGTGGGTTAGTCTACCTTACGGTCCTTCCATTCGTTTCTTTAAGCTCTGTTTTAGGTCTCCACCACCTCCTGAGGGGAATGATCCCGCTCTTTCACTGCTAAATGCTCCACTATGTTCAGCTTGCCGCTAGTCTCTACTGCCTGATGTTTGGTGCTGGGCAGGAAGTGGAACAGTGTATTTATCGCTTCTTGTTGCATCAGAAAGCAAAACTGGTGAGAGAGAACCAACAGTAGATCTGCAAGCTGGAAAACCAAAACAATTAGCTAAAAGATGCTAAAATGCTATGCAGAATTGCGGAGAACTATGTAGTCGGGTAATAATTATCACTACGAAGGAATGAAAGCAAAAGGGTTAGACGCCATTTGTTATAGCTTTCACATCCACATAGGCTATACAGTATGTCAACGAAGTAGCTAAGATATGATAGCTATACTTTCCCTCTGAGCAGTATCTGGTTGACAGTTTTATGTGATCTATGAGTACCTACCCGTCTCTCTGTGCCCCTGAGTTTTTGTTACCTGTGGGGAAATTAGAGGAGTGTGTACTTCGTCTCAGTGCATTCTTACTGTAACTATCACTAGGGTAATTAAGTGTTTTCTGGCGCAGTAATTGCCAATTTAATTGTATCTTGTGTCCTGATTTGTAGTGCTGCATCTGTCAGTCAAGCTGGGCGTGGTTTCCATGGGGATAAGGGAAGTGGAGTAGTCATTCTCTTCAACTAATGATCAAAGTAAATTACCTGCAGCATCCCAAGTTGCTATGGAAAGGCAATTACTCTAAATTGTAATGTGCCAGACTAATTTGCAGGAACTTATATTCATTGGGTTTTTCTCTGTGAGAAAAAAAACAACCAGAATTAAGAAGTAGAAACAGGTCAAGTGTTTCTTTAAAGAATACTTTAGCAGTCTATAAAGCTCTTCTGGGTAGCAAAGCAGAAAACATGATTGGTTAAAAGCGTGTATGCGACTGTAAATGTGTGTGTACATACTTTATCTTGGGGAAATCTGATACCATGGACATTGTAGATACACACTGAATCTGAAGTGTCAGATGGGATCCCTTCCACTTGCTTCCTCTTCAGCACCCAGCTGCATGCATAGACCCAGGTGCAACCATTCCATCCTTCAGACGGAGTCCTACGTCCTTACCCTCAAGACCACCTGTTCAGCTCACTAACATACACACACAGACACACACACACACACACACACACCAATTGCCCTCAGATCAATTTTACATTAACACACAGGTGACTTGAGATGCGCTGGCCAGCACCTGTGTAGATGCTGATCCAGTTTGACTTGCCATCCTCACAGTGGAAACATTTG
Organism: Cottoperca gobio; assembly: GCF_900634415.1. Lineage (NCBI taxonomy): Eukaryota > Metazoa > Chordata > Actinopteri > Perciformes > Bovichtidae > Cottoperca > Cottoperca gobio. The sequence goes on along the minus strand of NC_041365.1, from coordinate 4,420,776 downwards.
AGTGGGAGTGAATTCTCATTAATTGTATTCCTCAGTTGAAGACGTTAGAGAGTGGGCCGCCAACGAAGAAAACAAGACCCGCTTCAATCTCTATTCACTGCGCGGATTAAATCAGCTCTCATCACCGCTGATCTGCCGTGATGAATGGGATTAATCAATCGAAGACAGTACATGTATCTGCAAATTAAAAACGCCGCTCATCACTGAACACGTAGCTCCATGGTTCTTGTGTTATTTTGGTGACATGGTGAGTGGGCGGCTTTCTCTCAATAAGAGAACATCAAACATACAAACCTCAGATGTGTAAACTGACCGGTTTATGGAACGTGTATTAAGAGAGAAATACGAGGCATCGCTAAAAAACATTAATCAATAATAGTATGGGTTAGTTAGAGTGTCAAATATGAATGTGAGGAATTACATAGTGGAGATGACTATGTAGAGATGACTACATGTTCCTATGTAGAACTGGGTACAACCAACTAATTCAATATATTTAGCCTGAAAATTCAAAAGACTAGATTACTTTAAAAGACTCTAAACACCCACACAGGTGTTTTCAATTACTCTGGACGATTAGACGTCTGCTCAGGTTAAAGGTAGGTGGAGCTATGATGGGAATTTATTAGGTCACAAATCTACATACCAATAAAAATGATAAAGGTGTAATCAAGAGACTTATTAAGATGTCAATCAATTACAGTCCTGAGAAGAGGTCCAATCAGCTTGATTAACTGAAAACAGCTGTGAGGGAAGTCAATGGTATTGGTTGGCAATCAGGGTGACTGATGCCATGATGAAGATCTGTCCAATTCTCGTAACTGCGTCATCTCTGGAACTTTATTCAAATACGGCACAAATGTCCACTTGATTGATTGTGACATGATGAGATTTTGGTGGTCACAGGTCAAAGGTCACTGTAACCTCACATCTGTCCATTCCTTGTGAACGCGATATCTCAGGAACACCTTGAAGGAATTTCTTCAAATTCAAAACTCAAGAATGAACTGATTAGAATTTGATGGACAAAGGTCAAGGTAGCTTTGACCTCACAGAATACATTTTGGCCATAACTCAAGAATCAATATGCTAATTATGGCAATTTCACACAAATGTCTAATAGGATAAAGCGATGACATTGTGGACTGACATGGATGCAAACTGCAACTTGACTGGTTTGCGGAGACATACAACCGTGAGGTGGTAATTGCAGTTCACGTCAACATCACCAAGTGTTTTGACCCAGTAGAGCACTAATTTTTTTAAATTTCAAAGATACACATGTGAGTTCATGTATGGTATTTCTACAGCTCACATGGCAGCAAGAATACAGATAATAACAGATAAGATCTCCTAACTATGCTTTACTTCCTAATGTGATAAATCCACCATTAGTTCATCTTGAGTATGTATTCAGGCTCTGTCAAACCGTCATGTGTCATAAAAGTTACCAAACAACTGAGTCACACTTGGAAATCTGGACCATCATAGTAACGCTCCCCACACTCTGATGAGATCAAGTATCGTCAGTTAATTGTTTAGTTGTAATATGGGATTTAATCACTGCGGTTATGCCCCCCGACACTGACAAAGACAGAAACTTCTCAGCAAAAGAAAATTGTTTAGCTGTGAAAAATGTTCTTAAACTGAGGATAAGATTAATCATGATTTATTTGTTATGGTAAATATTCTCCAGTATTTGAATGGACGGTTTGACGGATGGACTCTGAGAAGAATGTTGCATTTCACAGTTTATCGGTCCCTCTCTTACAGGAAATAGAGCCGGATGCTTTGGTAGACGTTTCTTTGATCCTTGCAGCAGGGCATCCCCGCTGGCAGCCATCTTCTCCGTCCCGATCTGAAAACCATACGGCAGAGATTATGAAAATCACGTGACGGATACCAGCAGTGAATGATGTGTACCTCGCAAGTATGACATTTCTTTTTTTAATATGTTTTGTTCATTAACTGTACCAGGAATCGGAAGCAAATATGCTGTTACAAGTAAAGGCTTATATTTCATACAATGCATTTATTTACAGTAACTGATGAATATAAAATGTATTTATTAGAAATTCAACCTAAAGATTCCTTAGTCCCAATTAAGTCCCAATTAATTACGTTATGGTGGCTACGTTCAATGTCTGTGACATTTGAAAGTGAGATTTCAAACCCTTAATTCAGTGCCACTGTGTGTGCGAAGCAAATGCTAAATCGTAGAGTATTCAGTCAATAGAAAATTAAATCATGCATGATAAACGACGGTTGCAATTCATGTTGCACATAAAAAACATTGATTATATTTCAAGGGTTGTCAGGTAAAAATGATTTAGTCCAGTCAATTTATAAGTCAAGTCTTAAGGCATTTTCAAACTTCACTTAGCATGCTGAACATCCATTAATTACACCTTTACATTATAACTAAATGTTCTCCTTACATGCACACTTCATGTATGTAAGATAAGGACCTCTGTGTGATCATCCTATATACTGAACGTATGTCTTAAAATAAGTCAATCTGAACTAATCTCTCAACAATATGAAATGAGTGAATTTTTGCAAACTCTATTCTACAAATGTAATGTGGTAATAAAAATCTGATGGGTACGGGATACATTTTTGACCTGAAGATATCTCGACTCTGCAGATTGATGCTGCGCTGCTCTTTGCTGCCCTCACATGCATCTTAAGGGAACTTTCTTCACCAGAAGTGCAATTTATCCACACAAATCTCCACAACTCTCCAACACTTTAACAAAGGCCGGATCACCAAAACACTGACTCAACTGACAAAAAAAAAAGCAAAAGAATGTCAAAAATTGCTTGCAGTTGTTCTTGCTGGGGGCTACACTGACTACAAGTGCATGGAATGTTGTTCCACACGTTTAAAATCGATCTCTCTGCTGCAGCTTTCCGTTGCACATTAAATAGGATGTAGCCTATATCTGGTTCTCACCTGAGCCGCTGGCTTCCAAAGCGAGATACCCATCCAACAAGGAGCTGAACCCTGTCAGCCCCCCCATGGCAGCATAAGGGACATCTTTGCCGATGGGCTGACCACGTGCCTCCCTCTCTAGTTTTGTCTCAACCTACAAAAAAAAGTGAATTGAGTTCAAAGTGTGCAACTTGTCTGTGGACAAATGGTAGCAATATATCTAGCATTAGCCTTTAAAATAACCCTAACCCTTTTTATTTTTTAGCTTTTTACACAAAAGTTCTGATGATGTTTGACTCTACTCACCAGGGTCTGATGGGAAGAGCTAGGCTGGCCACACCTACAGCTGAATGTGCTCTTAAACCCAGAACAGGAACTGCCTGAAAAACGTGTTATAAGGAAACAAGTATGTGAAAATCAACATTAACGGTATATATCATTCTAACTACTGTATTTAAATGTAGCGATTTCAGACTCACACTTTTTGCACAAGTGGCCAGTAGCTTCACTGTGATCCTGAGGAAAGTGTTTACACCTGCAGCGGACAGGATTTGGTCCAATCTGGGGAACATGCTGGTAAGCAGAACAATGACATCCTCTGACCTGACATGGTAGGGCCAGGGGTCGCTCAGAGGGAACCACTTCAAAGTCAGTCTTATGTTGCTTGTACCTGGACACAATTATATTATTCACAAATGTGTTTATTTATGTTTGTGCGTGTGGTGGTGCGTAGGGTAGAAGGAAGTCTGATTTCATGTCTTATATTGTACTACCTATGTGTACAGAAGCACTGTGTCTCAGGACCGATGAGTTTGCAGTCGATACCTCCTGGAACCCCAAAGCTCACATACAGCCTGTTTTTCAGTCGTTGAGGGAGCACTTTCCTCTTGTACTCCTCATATTCCTTTGGAGAGAACAGTTTTCCTCCATCATCATCACCAACAATCCTGAAAAATAAAATAGAAACAGTAAAGATTTTGGTTGATAACTTACAAATACAATGAGCTGACCTGTCTATAACAAAGGGTTATTTTAGCATTTGTATTGTACTTTAGCTGTTTACTTCATCTGTAGTTGGTTAGCATTAGCTAGTTGTCACTTAGTTAATTAGTGAGGAGTTAAAAGCATACAGCGTAACGTTGAGACAAACCTTCTGTACTTGCAGTAGTCATCTACTGCTTGTAAAGCTGATTTATCGACACATATCGTCTCCATTGTCAAAAAAACTTACAACAGATAGCCGTGGCAAAGAAAACAACTACTGTTTACCACATTAGTTGCCATGGAAATGTTTGTAGAATTCCCTCTAACGGTTGCAAAGTGAACTACACACATACAAACACACACACACACACACACACACACACACAGGGAGAGAACAACTTAGTTACCATATAACTAAACTCAAATTAAGCAAGCTAACTTTAACATTAGCATTTATGTAGCTTAGCTTAGCTAACACCCTGAACGCCATGTTTCCACAAACTTTAGCTCATATTTAGTTAGCGCTAACTATATGAACTGAAAACGGATTAACTGCAGTTTAGCGGTTTAACTGCACTTAATTACTACGTATGTTTTCTTTCCTTTTCTTGTGTCAAATTCGAGAGAGAACGAGCAGTATGAATACATTTCCCACAATGCAGTAGTAATGACGCACGCGGTAGAGTTCAGGGGAACCATGACAGTCTGCACAGTTGCATGCTTGGAGTTCTAGCTACCGACTTTTGCTTGCTAGGACCATGTCGATTTCTGGACCCTGGAAGAAGCCGAAATGACTGACAGAGTGAACTGACACCACAACACAAAGCTTGGCAGCTAACCTTTTCAACGGAGACCGCGGGCTTCTCTGGATATTTCCCCCAGGGACAACCACGGCACCACGGGAACAACAAGTATCATTCAGTATCAGCCAGAGGTAGCAGCTGGAGCTCTCAGTCGCATCGTCTCTGATCCTCTGGAGCCTGTTAATTCCTGCTTGAACCTCAAGATAGCTTCTCAGACAACACACTGGGGTAAATGATCTGTTTTTGATGTTATTTGCTACATTTGCAGAAAATAGTTATCCTTTTTGTTAACGGTCAAGTTTGATCGGTGCGACCTAACATATCGAGCTAACATACAAGTGGAGTTGGAAATAGCTTCAACTGAGCTTGAGCGGCTGCTAACAATAATTTTTAAAATATTTTAGGTGAAAACGTCTTCAAACTAAGTATCAGAAAATAGTGCATATTTCATTTTTCGTTAGTTTACTTTCCGTGTGCACGTATGCAACTTGACGTTGTGTAATCATAATTACAAGTTTAGGAAATCAATAATTGCAAAGTTGTCAATCTGGTTTGAAACTAGCACTCTGTGTGTGTTTAATCAAAGTTACAGTGTTGTATGCACAATATCTTAAGTCCTCATATCTATCATCTCCTCCACCCTAACATTGTTGACATTTCAATTTTCAGTTTATATTCTGAACTGATTATGTTTTACCCATCCTGCCAGCTGTTGAAACACAATATAACAGCAGTCTTGGTCAGTATTTAACCTCTAGATTAGGTATTTTGACTGATACTGTGTGCCTTATCATTGTCAACACTCCCATTAGGGTACACTATATCTAAACAGTCCTTCAATCAAGTGGACCATTCATTGTCTAAAGGCTAAATGGTGTGCCTTTCCATGGAACAATAACGATCTCAGATGAATAGTCTGACATGACAGTAAAGACAGGACAGCGGCTGAATGCCAAAACTCTGCTGGTTTTTATCAAGTGTCAGCTTTAGAATTAAGGCAGATGGATGTGATCTGTTGCTGGACATACGGAAGGCACAGAAAATCATCCTGGTGGTTTATTTTTATATATCTGTTCCCACGGTACCTTCCACAGAAAGTTCACTCCAGCCTAAATATTATGCATAAGGTCCCTGTGTATCATGCATTTGGTGTGTTGTTTTCTTTCAAATGTACAGTTTCTGTTTCCTCTCTACGTGCCTGCTGTTCCACAATAGCGTCCAGGTCATAGGGTGTGTGTGTGTGTGTGTGTGTGTGTGTGTGTGTGTGTGTGTGTGTGTGTGTGTGTGTGTGTGTGTGTGTGTGTGTGTGTGTGTGTGTGTGTGTGTGTGTGTGTGGACACTGGGAAGCATCGCTAAACAGATTCTGTTACCTTTCTTTTCATAATTTATTCCCTCAGTCACTGTCAATAGGAAGTGACACAACCACACCCAAGAGAGAGAAGGCACAGAGAATGAACTTTGTGAAACTGATGAATGATCGCCTAATTTCCTCTGCATGTGAAATGTGCACTTGCAGGCTATTTGTTAGTCAAATATCCATTGTGGAGGTGGGATTAGAGGCTGAATGCCCTCTGTGCTTCTGTCTGTTGCTGTGTCTCTGGAGCTGCAAAGTGAATCCCATGAAATCTAAACTGGTAATCAGTTTTCTGGGCTGAAAAACATTTGTTAATGAATGCGCTTTAATAATAGCCAAATGATGTGACGTTTGTTTGTCTGTTGGAAAGTCTTAGTGCATTTATCCACCCAGAAATCAGTCATTATGGATAATAACCACAATGCTCAACAGGACTTTGAAGAAGCTACAGGAGTGCTACAGAAATTACCCTTTTAAGTGGTTTTTGGTATTCAGTAGAATGTCATTATTTTCCCAATTCGTGACGTAAGATTTCCGTCCTGGTTGATCTGGCAAGACCCTATTTACTGGTGGTGATGGCAAATACTACTAGTCCCAGAATAATTCGGGGCAGCAAAACAAGCTATTGTTGTTTTAATAAAGAAGTCAAGGCAATAATTGGCTTTTTCCTATCACTCTGTGAGCAACTGTGATCTGATTTCATGCTGTACTTAGCATGAGTCTGTAAACAACGCAAGTGAAAGTAGTAGTTTACCTTACTGAGGATTTGGCGTTGGGTAGCCTGTCACCTACAGCTCTTCATCGAACAGCTCAGTGTGGCTGCTGTTACATTACTCCCTGCAATATGAAATAAAATGATCGTTTTCTTGTTTTGTAGTAGCATTTTTGATGAACGATAGTTGTCAGTGTCAAGCTCACTGACAAATGCATTGCATTTCCTGTGACTACTTCATAATAAAAGTCAACTCTTGTTACGCCAGTTTATTGTGAAGCTGCTGCAGTAGGACATGTTTAGTTTGCATTAGCAGTAACTTTAATACAGCATTTTGTTTTTCGGGGAATGTCGCCACCCAGTTTGTAATACTCCAAATATATAAATATTGCAATACTTTCATTAGTGGGTCATAGGCTCAATCACTATTGTGTTTGTCTCAATCGGCGATAGATATTGACTTAAAGAGACATTTATTTTATTTAAAATCTTCAAGATTATTACTTAAAGCATCATACAAAAAAAGATTTGAATGATCTCTGTTAGATAATCTCTAAAAGATTTTTCTTGTTGTTAATTTTCTCTCTCCTGTCTATCCTTGTATACTTTTCCAACAGTCAACAATGCCTGCGGACCCCCTACCTGAACGCCCAGTCTGCATTTGTGATTTGGTGTTGGACATCTTGCAACCAACGTACCTTTCCAAAAACCCCTGACTGCCGGTGTGGGCGTCAGCTTCCTTCTGGTGTCACCTTCTAGCCTCTGCTGTTGTTTCTCATCTCCTTTTTAGAAGGGCAGGATGCCTTTAGTGATTAGAGAAACTTCTTCGGCTGTACGGGTATAATGCACGCATGTGTGCTGCTGGAGTTTACTTGAGCGAGGCACTGAATCTATTCCAGCTCTAGGAATTCTTTGCAGTGGACTTTGAACACTGGCCTCTCTCTAGATACGGAGAGCAGAAAAGAGAATTTCCCTGCAGGAATACAGTAAATATCACCCTATCGATTTATTGCTACATCCACACCCAAGAAAAGACCTTCAGTCTTAGACCAGGCCTCTGCAGCTCCCCTTCCCTTCGCCACCCCAGTACCATGCTGGGTGCACTCCTGCGGAGGAACATGTCCCAGAAGCTGAGTGTGCTGCTGATGGTATTCGGCCTGGCGTGGGGACTTATGCTGCTGCGCTACACTGTGCAGCAGCCTCGCCATCAGAGCAGCGTCGAGCTACGTGAGCAGATCCTTGAGCTCAGCCGGCGATACGTCAAGGTCCTGACAGAGGAGAACCAGAATGCACCAGGTGGGCCGCAGGGAACCTCCATGGCTGGTTATGGTAAGCATTGAAGAGAAAGCTGCAATATCTTGCTTACTCCTGTATGATTTATTTATTTCATAGTTGTCAAAAAAGCATTGATTTATTTTCTTCCTTGTGTTTGTTTTTCCCTCCTTCTCTTCCCCTCTCACATGCACACACAGCTGATCTGAAGAGGACTATCGCTGTGCTGCTGGACGACATTTTGACACGGCTGGTCAAACTGGAGGGTAAAATTGAGTTGGCTGTCAATGCCTCGTCCACTAACACCTCCCACACAGCAGGGGGCGTCCTTGCCTCTGCTGCAGCTGCCCTACAGAAATCCTCAAAGCAGGAGACAGCTGACAGCCACCCAGGGATGTCCCGCCTTCACCCACACATCCCTAATAGGCCTCGGCCACATCATGGAGCATAGTCTAGTTTTTGTTTTTTAGCACATCACACTTTTCCAGCATTTATCACTGATGTTACAACATCAGACGAATGAAAAGCAATAGGGAGACATGGACATCTAGAAAAATTAAATTTGGGATGCTTCTCAGAAATGTTCGGCCAACTCGGAGGGAAGAAGAAGGACTTCTTTAGGCTCTGTCCTATCTTATGCTGATATTTTATTTATTTTTTACCAGGACTATCCAGCACATTTTTTATATTTGCATTGCTGATTTTCTTTGGTTTAGATAGATTTTTAGCATTTTTTTGAATAATGCCATATTTGAATCTTATGACTGTTTTAGCAAATGCAGAGAGGTATAAATACTCTTGGAACTGAACCAGATTCTCATACGCTTTATCATAAAAATAGCTTGAAATGCTCCCCTATCTAAATTGTATACTGTTTTACAATACTGCTTCAATATATCAAAATGCTGACCTAAACAGTACACTCGTTAGTAAATAGTTAGGAATAGCTGTTTTGTAGGTTTTAGCTGGTGCAGTTGCTAATTACTGTATGAAGAAGATTCTACTTTAAGCTTACACATAGTCTTAAGAATATTTCAAACTGTATAGTTCGCCTGTAAGAGATAATCCAAAGAATGTTATATTTGCACTCCATCTGCAGGCAGGATAATTGTGTATATACAGTTGCTGTTAAGACAGTTTGAGGTTTATGCAGAATATGAATGGATGATTCCTATTTGCCAATGTTAACCAGAGCGTGTGTGTGTGCTTTGTCTCAGTTTAAATCCAAAGGTTCCCTTGCCCAGTGTTGAGAAATGTTTTAATTTAGGTGTGTAGCAGATTGAATGTACTGTGTAGTCAGTCTTCAGCCCTTTCGTGCTGTTAAGATGACTGACCTACTGCTTACACATGTTCAGGGTTCATGTTGCACTGTGACTCTATAGAGATTTTCTAAAAATACTGGGCTCATTCAACTTTGACTTAAGGGATATTTTTAGGATGTGAGACGTCATGCTCTGGAATATCAATTCTTCTGCGTATCATTACCATAATACTAAGAAGCTCTGGCACCTGTCCATAGAAAGAAGATCTTTAGTTTGCACATCATGAAGCTCATTAACGTGATAGGTTTGTGCGGGAAGAAAAGTGGGCAATACTTTCATTGATACTACTTGAGGATTGTATGAGACAAAGTCAATGTGGGAGGCATACATTTTTTAATAATGTTGCTTACACATTAGAGACTTAACTATATATGAAGGCCTTTAGACTAAACTGTGTTATGACTATTTCTGCATTGAGTAATGCCATAAATGTATTTTGCTTCATAATGCTGAAGTTGAAAAGATGTTGAGCCAGTCAGCTGCTGTGAGATAGCTTCATTAATAAATTGACATTATGGAAAAAATACTCTACCCTCATTTAAATCAATATTATTGCTATGTATTAAATGTGATGGGGGGAAAAAGCGGGCATAGTGTAATACAGGAGATCATGTACCTAACAAGACAATGAATCCAGATTTATTTGCTTTTATAAAAAATATTCAGCCAGTGGTTTACAAAGACGGCACTCTCCTTGATGGGGGAGGGAATGTGTACGTGAATATAATATAAAGATGAACTTTCAGTTAAGTTTTACTGACCACACTGCAAAACCCTGCGGGATTTGATGTTATGATTTACCAGCCAAACCATGTCTACTATGGTGGAAAGTAACATCTTGACAGTTGTCAATACTTTGCAGAGAATGATTTAACTTAAGAAAATGGTCAGTTTATAAAATATGATCTATTCTAAAAACAATTGGCTACCTAATATTATTTCAATAACACATACACTCAGTGGCCACTTTATTGGGTACACCTGTACAATACTGTTGAGACTGTCATAGAGGTGTTAGTTCAATTGTATGTTTTAGCATTTAGGTCACCAGAACGGCATTATATATGTATGTAAATATGACATATATAACACTGAATCGTGTCATTCTCCATAGTACTTTTACTTGTAGCAGGGGGATTTGTATGCTGTGGGATTGCAAATTCCCATGCTGATCATAATGGGGGACCATTGAAAAAGTTTATGAGACGTTCAAGTACCCTGTTTATGTTGGGGCGTGGAGGACGAGACAGGAAGTGACGTCGGATTCTGCAGTACATAAACATACCACCCAGCCAGCTCGCGCGCCATCTTCTTGCTAATAAGCGGCCCGAATAAAACCCTCATTGCAGTTTATTGCTATCAAAATACGCGGTTGCATTAGCTATATTGAACAATGAGTGACGTTGAGGATGGAAATTATGAGGGACGGGTAAGTAATGACATCGAATGATATAAAATATCTGTCTTTCTTTTCTTCCTGTTCCTTCCGTGTGGCTGTCGATTAAGAACATTAGGCTAAATCACCACGAATGTAGCTAATGTAACGCCTAACTTTTAGCCAATGCTAACTTAAAAGCATACCGTTGACGTTACATGCTTTGTTTGCTAACGTTACCTAAGAGCCAGAGTGTTCTGGATTTGCATCAAGTCAACAATGCTCGACAGTAATTTATACATGAACGGCTCCTGTGCTAGCAAAAAGGCTCCAAACAGCCGCCTTTAGCTAGCATGCTAGTTACCGTTAGCTTAAAAATAAACGTGGTTAGACCTTTAGCATTTGCAGTTGTTCCTATTGTTTGCGTTGTCAGTTGAATGTATTTCACCTGTTTCCTTTGCTTAGACAATAAATACGAGCTATCTACGACGTTTGTATATCGTCGTTTTTGTGCGGATATCACTGCTCCAGCCACACATTGGCAACCTTAATATTTGTTTTTCCTGATCTAGCATTCAATGTTATTAGAGGTAACTTTAGTCCTAAGCATCTCTTCCTTCCCTGCTTTCTTGCTCTTATTTAGCAAAAAAAAAACCTGCTACAACATATATTTAAGATCTTAACTTGTAACCATGTAGCTTAAATTGTTACTTTTTCCATTTACATAATTTCTGGAATATTAAAACTTAATGTAGCAACAATGTAATTGTACTGCATTCAGTGTTCCTTTTTATTTTATTTAAATTATTCTATTTTTCTTAAACCTATGATCTTAATTTTATTGAATGTTCTTTTTTCATTAAGGTTATTGATCGTGAAGGATTTGAAGAGTTTTATCCAAGAATGATGAAGAAAAAATTCAAGATAAAAGAAGGCTAATGAAAACATGTACAGAGCAGAACATAGAAGTGGAAAGGGAGAAAATGTGACGGAAGAATGGTGTCAGATAGAAGCGCTTGCAGTGTAATGGCTAAAATGAAACTGGTTTCAGTTTGGGTGGAAGAGAGGAAAAACAGACCTGGAATCAGAAAATGAGAAAACTGAAAAAAGAAGAACGAAGAAGGATAGAAATCCTGAGAAAAGGGAGTAGCGTGTAAAGAATCTGGAAGAATGAATGTGTCCCTAGGTTAAGTAAATATACTGTTTGTGTCACAAATGTCTTTTCTTTACCATGCTCTCTTTTTATAACATGACAATGCATGTCTTATTTTTCCCTTGATGGCCCAGGTGGACATGGAAATAGACCTGTCATGTACATTTGATACATATGGTTAATGATAGGCCACATTGTAGACCAAATATATATTAATTGAGATTATAAGATTACTAACCCTTTCCTCCACAGTACATAGGCTGTACATGTTAGACAGATGTACTGTATGTGCCCAACATACTCTACTACATCTCACTACTCTGTGCTTAATTGTTTTTCTGAATAAAGAAATACAATTATCTGTCCATGAAATATTTGTTAACATTCTGCTATGGCTATAGGGGTCACGCTCCCCGTCTAAATCGGATCGTGGGAGTCCAGCTCGAGTCAAGACGGAGAGCAGGTCCGGCTCCCAGAGCCCAGCCCGAGCCTCAAAACGCTCAGAGTCCAGATCCCGCTCTCGGTCAAAATCTAGGTACGTTGTTGTCATTTTATTAACATGCTTGCGATACTGTGATCGCATCATATTACAACCAAATAAATGCATATTAGGGGCCAAAATATGTTACTCAGTTACAGGGAGCTTTGACGCTTCCATTTCTTTCTATTTTCTGTCACCGATGGTCATCTGACTATTCATCTGCTGCATCCTTTTTCAGGTCTCGTTCTAGGCGGCACTCAAATCGCCGCTATAGCCGCTCACGCTCTCGCTCCTATTCCCACCGGAGGAAGTCCCGCTCTCGCTCCTACAGCACCGAGTACCGCCGCAAGAAGAGCCAGAGCACTTCCCCTATGTCAAGCCGCCGCCGTCCCACTGGCAGCAAGGTAAATGTGATGAGATCTGAATGAGCATATTCTGTATGACCTGTTATGTAGTGAAAACAACGCTCGAAATGTTCTGGGAAGAGATTTTCTTTGAGAAGGAATTTGTAGCTGTGACTGGGATTATATAGGATTTTATCGTGGATTGCCATAAACTCTCACAATAAGATGATTGTGGGGAATTTTCATGATTGAGATAATGGTAAACACCCTCACGGGAGTGAAACTAAATGTAAGGTAGCGTGTGCATGTGATAATTATTGTGAATTGCAATTATTTTGGCCAGGATAATCATAACATGAAATGTTCATATTGACCCGTGCCTACTTGTAAATCAAAAAATATTGAAGTGAAATTGAGACTTTGAAACTCGGATTTAAAGAGGATGCAAGCTTTCACAAGCATCAAGCTAATCTCAGAACTGTTTTCCTTTTTAGTATCTCGTTATTTCAGTACTTTGTCTCTTTTTATTTTGACCAATCCGAGTGGTTATAGCAAGCAAAATGACTTAAATGTGCTTAAATCTTTTTCTACATGGTTTTGAGTTGACTGTTTAAGTCACCGTTTAAAGTCAAGAGAAGTGAATTTATCATAATGAAGTGGAAGTGGAATGATTGTGGTTAATGCTGTGAGAACACGCACATAAAATAACCCTTTTTATTTTCCTTTCATTATATCAACAGAGCCACGACTTCCCAAAAGAAGCAAACAGTCAAGGCGCAGATGGTGACGTGAGGGTATGTAGACCTTTCAACACATTTTGAGCAATGTAATGCTTGTGTGTGGGTCAAGGTGCTGATCCCCTGGATGAGGAATAACGCCATAAATATAACCTAATATAGATCATAAAGAACTTTAATTACTTTGTTTCATTAGTATTTAAATATGTGCATGTTCATTAAGTTGCATTAATACAGTACGTTTATGATTTCAGGTGTATTTTAGTTATAATGTGCTGTACGGGTTAAATCATGACAATAACTAGCAATATGTAAATGTTTAGAAAGCATACTAAATATGTATACTTAAGTTACATTCTAAAACTTTCTTTCAACAATGTGGCTGATATTTTTGCAAGGAAGCGCGAAAGTTTTGCTCCTGCTAAGGGAAATGCGTTGAAACCTTGATGATTGGTAATAAATCATTGCAGGTAGTGTTAGATAGCAGCTGCTTTAAGAAGTACTTTGCATGTGATGTTACAAAGCAGGAATTAAGTGAGATTTAGAAAGCAAACGATAGGCAAGTGAAATGAGTTTGGACTTGTTTAATTCATCCAGGAGTTTCCTTTTTGAAAACTGTTTAAAGAGTTAGTTCAGATGTTTTGAAGCAGGGTTTTATGAGGCACTTATCCATCGTCACTGTAATAGCTATGTGTGACGGTAGGCACGCCCCCAGTTTGGAGAAGAAGACGGTTGTTATCGCACAGAAGCAATTTCAGCAATGTACGGCTGTGGACGTCGAAAAAACACACTGTAGCACCCCAAATATATAATCTATATCGGTTTACGTGAGCGTTACATTTAGAACATTTTGAGCGCTTCACCTTGCCATAAGACTGCTACACACGCCATTTCCAGCAGGGAACTGAAGCCATTATCTATGCTCTCGACAAAGCCAGACACGTACTCCTTTTTTTGACAGTAATCTTACCTCGCAGATCAGAGTTGCTGCCTCAATCGGTTAGTTTGTTTGTGTTATTGTGTGAGTTTGGAGAATTTGAACTTGCCAAAGTCACAAAAAAAAAAAACTAACCGATTTTGAAGCAGCTGGTCTGGTCTGCAAGGTAAAATTACCGTTTTATTTCAAAGGACTCTGGTGTCTTTGAAGAGGGCATGGCTGGATAGATATTGTGGCTTCAGTTCCCTGTCTGAAAGGGCTGTTTGATGGCACGATAAAGCAGTGCAAATATTCTCAATATAGCGTTCACTTAAATTGGATATTTGGGTGGCTAAAATATGCGTCGCTGCGGTCCCGGTCTAATACAGTACATTGCTCCCGTGCGATAACTCCTGTTTGTTTAGCCAAGTACATCATACAACCCCACTTCAAAACATCCAAACTATCCCTTTTAAGGGTACAGCTGAATGTCTGGAGGAAAACGTTTTGGTGACCCGTTGTTTAAAATGTACATAGATTCCTACCTCTTAGTAGTAACTCAACAACTGCCTCAGTTGAAAGCCAGTCATAATGTTAGAGAACGTATCCGATGCAATTTCCCTAAACCGTGAGAACCGATCTGAAGCCACAAATATGGAGGTTTTTTTAAAGTTCTAAATGACTACATCGATGATATTTCTATGCTTAGGATGTGCAAAGATATACCTATACAGTCTTTGTGCCCAGTGAATAAACGTGTAAAATGCTGCTGTGTGTATGAACGAGCATTTTCTGCATACTAAATCCAGCAGTTGGATTTTGTATGCAAATCACTCGATGGTAGATGCGGTAAACCACACAATCATCAACACTCATTCTTTTGTTTACCCTTCCAGGCAAACCCTGACCCCAGCACATGTTTGGGGGTGTTTGGCTTGAGCCTGTACACCACAGAGCGCGACCTAAGGGAGGTGTTTTCACGCTACGGTCCTCTGGCAGGGGTCAATGTGGTGTACGACCAGCGGACAGGTCGCTCCCGTGGCTTTGCCTTCGTTTACTTCGAGAGAATTGATGATTCCAAAGAGGTATGAGAGACGTTTGGGGTTTTGTTTAGAGGTTTTGTTTAGTGGTTTTGTTTAGTGGTTTGATGCCTAATGATCGTCAGTCCTGGCTTGTAATGTGGTTGATTACATTTATCTGGTGTTTAAAAGTGTAAAATATTCCCCTAATTAGAGGTCTTGAATGAAAAGTGTCATGGAAGTAGGTCCTGAAAAGCAGGAGTGAAGATTAATATTGAATAATTACATGCATATATGGTCAACTACATATTGTTTGGGACTTTGCTTTAATAGTAATTGTACATTCAGGTTCAAATATAAAGCCTCACCTTTTTAAACTTGGGTGTGACTACATAAGTGCGCCACTAGGTGTCGGCCTTGCCACAAATTCCCTCACTCTCAAAGCAAGGGGGTTAAATGTAATGTAGGTGGGCCTTTTGTGAAATCAATGATTTGTACATAAAAGCTTACAATGTTCTAATAATATCTTTGTATTTCTTAGGCAATGGAGCGAGCCAATGGCATGGAGCTGGACGGGAGGCGCATCAGAGTGGACTATTCCATTACTAAACGTGCTCATACCCCCACACCAGGAATCTACATGGGTCGACCAACTCAGTAAGAGCAACACTATTATCAAGTCTTTCATATCAGTTTCCTTAATGTGGAATTAAATATTTATCAAATGGTTGAAGCATAAATGTACATAATCAGGAGTAAACACCCCAATGCACATCACTTCATGTCTGTTATACTGCATCTTTTGCCAACTTGTTACTTCATATTGCCTATATCTTGTACTCTTATCTCATTCGTGCTTTATTTATTCCTTAGAAATGTGTGAGGTTTTTAATACAGTGCCCCTTTTGAGGCTGACGCTACTGAGAGTTCATTGTGCTTGCATAAAGTTCTTGAATATTGGAAATAAGTGGTAGTGTTGTGATGTTCTGAGGTCAGAGCTTACACCCCTTTTTATAATTATTTGTATCCTTTCCTGAAACATTCCTGATTTGTAACAATTTATATCATTTTTGGACATGGTGCTGTATTTTCTCAACACACGTCCGGACTTCATGGCCTTGTTTTCCCTTATTTCAACAGCAATGGTGGTGGCAGTGGTGGCGGCAGCAGCAGTGGAGGAGGCGGCGGTGGCAGAGAGGGAGGCCGTGAGGGAGGCCGAGAAGGAGGTCGAGAGGGAGGCAGCAGTGGTGGAAGCGGAAGCAGCAGGAGAGGGAGAGACTCTCATTATGACCGCGGCTATGAGCGCTACGACAGATATGAAGAGTACGATTATAGGTACAAGTGAGAAATAATTTGTAAATACAAAGTCAGTGTTGCATTGTTACGTGGGAGTAAATGTATTACATCTTCTTTGCAGTCGCAGGCGCTCTCCATCACCCTACTACAATCGATACAGGTCTCGCTCACGGTCTCGCTCCTACAGCCCACGTAAGTATCAAGAGAAATGCATACAGTAGAGAGCTTGCCTAAATGCATCCACACTTCTTTTAGTACGCTCATCTTAACGGCCGTGTGTGTATATATTGATCACTGATTAAAGCAGATTGACTTTATTAGTAATGTACTTGGGCTAATGCGTCTTATTTTTCCTTTTTTGCAGGGCGATACTAAGATTCCTCCTTCAACGTTCAGCTTCCCTCCATTGATTGATGGTGTGTGACTCGTCAAGGTGTTTCTGAGGGCAACATTTTGAATCGGCATGTCTATATTAACAGAGCTGTTAAGTTTTGAGATGGTTCTTGTTCACATGCAATAGATGTCTTAATTTTTTAGACGTTTTGATGCATCCACTCTGCAACTCTTGCTTCATTCTTAGACTTGCATCCTTCCTTTCATAATGAATGATACCTTTTTTCCTTACACTGTTGATGACTGTTGACGTGGTTCTTGTCATGATCGGGAAAGTAAACTGGGTTTTAGTCATTAATGGTGACACTTAAATTTACAACCAATATTAAATAAATGTAACAATCCACTCTGTATGTACAGAAAAGACCACAGATTAATGTTACCTCGCACTAACTGATTTTTAAAAGTAAGTAGCAGGTAAATCTGGCTGTAAAATTGAGTGTTCCCAGCAATCGGTGGTTGGTTCTCTGCTCACATTCGTATATTTTTTTCTTAGTCAAGGAAGTCATCGTTTGAGTTTTTCCAGAGTTTTATTATCATGTATTACAATTTTTTTTTATTGTTGTTGTTTTATTTGTATGGGAATACAAATATATGAAAACTCCAAAGTTTGTGATGTGTTTCTATGACTTAATGTGCATGAAATTAAAGTGAAGCGTTTGTCGTACAGGTGGGAGTTAATGCTTTAAGTTGAGTGGGTGGAGGTGGGAAAACGAGCTGGGAGAGTTTCACAGAACAAAGACGTGCATTACAAGTTTATGTTCACACACATTCAAAGACGTTTGACTCTTTGAAACGCCGATAGATTCTCCAAAAAAGTTGAGATTTCGCTCATCAGGCTACAACAATGAAGCAAAGCTAACTTACAAAGCTTTTATTAGGTGGCTTTCATAACAAGATACAAAGTTCACATTGAAGAAGAGACTATTATTCAGAGCATTGTGTTCTGGGGCATTTTCAGCACATAGTTGCAGAAACAATAAAAAAAACGCTTATGCTTTGCTCAGAATTCATTGCCTTCTTTATGTGACTGATTCACTTATAAGTAGATAAATGTATGCGTGAAGATAACTAGGCCAAGTTAGTTCTACATTAGACTGTTACCTGTCACATTTTCCTGCATGTTGCAGATTGCATCAACACGTGATCTGTTTTTTTGTTCCAACATGGACACACTTGGGATCTCGAAGCAGAGTGGCTAATCACGAGCAAACGTGAAGCAATGGATGGCTCTTTATCAGTAGACCTTTGCCTCAATAATGAGGCACTCTATTCAAATGAAGTTGATACTCACCACTGACGAGTCATGGGGCCCCTCGAAGTTATGCGTTTATTCACACCGACTCAGATAATTCTAGAGGTTTCAAGGTAACAACTATAGCTGGACGGATACAAGGGTCAAAGTGTTGTCTTTCTCAATAAAGAGTCCACACTCCAGGCCCTGGTCGCATGTGTATTGTATACATGTGTACTCATTTTCACTTTCGCTTTTTATGTTGAGTGAACTTCAATTGCTGAAATACCTTCAGACACAATTTTCTTTTACATGTTTGTGTAATAAAAGAAGTAAACAGAAACAAATGTAGACTAATTCAGTCTAGTGCAGCCACATTTTGAAGAAAATGCACCTGACTTTATGGTTGCATGTGAGGCGGTATCTTCATATCATTTTGTTTGTCTCCACTGAAATGTCACAATGTGTCCTGCCAGTAGGGGACTTAAAGGGGAGCGAATGTAGTAATCTTTCAGTAATCATTCAGAAAGATAGATTACAAGTACATTATTTTCTAGTTAAGAGAAAGCAGAATATCAAAAGTTGTTGGGAGGAAGCGTATCACAAATACTTCTGTTTAAAATCCACTACTTCCATCTTTTTCTCAACTTTCTCACATGGTCTAACTGTGGAGGTTTTGTAATAAATAACCTAAAAGGTCTACTACACCAGGTGCAACCTCCAGCTTTATCTTGTATTTCTGAGAATAAAAGTGGGAGGGTACACTCCTAACATGCAGGACAATGTCTGAAGGTTAATAGGCAACATACATGTTCATGTACTGTGTATGGTTTGACCACAGGATGACGGGTGGGGGTGTAGACATTCCCCACCTCTGAGTTGTTCTGAGCAGTAAACATGAGGCTACACTTAAAAAAAGAAACATTAACAGCACATGCTGCTTTATCTTACTTATCAGAGTGTTTGATAGTACAGATGTCCAAAAAGAAATAACTCTTGACCCTCTTTATCATTTGTTCTTTAAAATAATCCAAAGTTCTTGATTTTAGTCAGTAGAAGATATTTTTGGGAAAATTACATTTTTAGGAGGTTAAATGAATTAATCTGTTTATATATTAAAGAAATGTGTCCACATTCAGCCAGCACAGTTCTTCACTGTGCCAGCACTGCGTTTTAATGTCTTTTCTGGTTTGTATCGACATACAATATTTCGTTATCAATTTAAAAACTGTTTGAAACTTGTGATGAATGTTTTGTACACATGTACCTCTCTAATTTTAATACAAGGGACAATCCACAGATAGCAGAAAAGTTCATTACTCTGCCATAACATTTAAATCCACATTAAATAATGTGGATTTCTTTACTGACAGTAATTACCAATAAAAAAAGAGTTGATTGAGTTGACATTTTTACCCCCAAGTATTCACATACAGCTATTAAAAGCTATATTTTAGACAAAAATGTTTCCACTTGAGACAACGTTATCCAGTCCAGCACTTTATTTTGCAATACACATAATCTAATGTAAGATTACAAGAGTGAAAACTTAAAGCACAACAAATAATGTTTCTTTCTTCTTTTAGAAAACAAGATTGTATCCATGCTTTAAAAAAAAAAGATTTGCTTTTGAGGTGTTTCAAGAGCAACAGAAATCACAGTGTAACTAATGGATGAAGGCAGACAGGAGGGAATAATTCATATACAACAGACAAAGATACATGCATTCATACAGTAGGCTATAGATGTAATGCGTGACCAAGTCTGCAAATATTCATGTGACTGTCTCATCAGGCTCTTTTGTATTGCCTGAACATGTGGTGTTAATCTGAGCAAAAATAATAAAAACTACAGTCATCTCAAGATCACAAAAATACAAAAATCAACAAGTTTATTACAAAAAAAACTACATTTTTTTGTTGAAATACAGATAGATAAAAACAAATGTCAAGCTATTTCTTATACACACTGTGCAGCTTGTGCATAATTGAATCAAATGACTTGCAATTAAACAAACATTTGACTAAAGATATAAGGATAGTTCTGGCCACTTGTGAAACAAAACACTAGTATGACGGCATATGTTTGGCTGCTATTAATAGCTGTTTAGAGTTGTTTTAATCAAAAAAAGACTCCAATAATTTCCTTTAAAATATCCACATCTTTAAATAATATTGTCTGTAACTCTTGATATAGATTTGAGTAAACTTGCTCATATTAATTTCGAGGATTTTGGCTTTTGCTTGAACAATCTGTGTACGTGACGAGAAAACGAGAATAAAAACGACATTTTCTCCCCTGTTATAATTCTTTTAAAAATACCAAAGATATTATCTTACATATATGTTAAATTGTAATAGTCCATCAGCTTGTATTAACTCGTTATTTACTGTGGAAAAGAAACCTTCCTTGGCATGTGTTTTGAGGGGGCACAAACCGCCATTTTCTAATGAGATGAAGGGTGTCATCACACAGGATCTGAGGAGAAAACACATCCAAATGTTTGATGTTTTGGAGCATGCACGAAACTCCTTCATGTAAATAGAAACACATATGTCTGGACTAAAAAAAAACCTTGCGAAAACACCGATAAAGATATTGTTTCCATCAGTTACTGTTAAGGCTCCAGATTCTCCTCAACATGGCGTTCACTACACTGTTCCCTCACTGTGTCCGAAGCGGTCAGTCAATGCTTACAACTCAAGTGGGGGGGGGGAAACATTGTTAAAGAGTAGAATCGCCTAACAATAAATACGAAATGAAGCAATCTCACCGGAAAACAGAATCCATTGATTTGAGTGTAGCCTAAAGGGTTTAGTGAAAGAGCCTTGCTCTTTGCGACGTATACTTTCTATATCTCTTGGAGAGAGGCCAGCAGCTCACAGTTGGGCTATAAACTGCGTTTTACTTAAACAATCCTACCTCCCCTCTCCTCTCCCCTTCTCTACAAATATCCAAGACTATGTTTAACCAGATCGATTGTGTCAGTTCTTTTTCCTGCACAGAAATCTTCCCACATAGGATGCTGTCTAGTCTGAAACTTTATGTCAGTTTGACCCTATGGAATTTGTCTTTAGCGAGGAGTCCTAATACTGGGGGCGGGGAGACTTTCTGTACATTCCTCAGCGATACATTCACTACTCCTCTTGCCGAGCCTGCAGCCACACACACACACACACACACACACACACACACACACACACACACACACACACACACACACACACACACACACACACACACACACACAGGCTGCAGCCATGCATCAATTCATTTAAACCGACACAGTCAGGCGAGCATTCACATGACTGCTGTCTCTAGCCTATATACGTACAAATCATCTATAAGGTGCTGTGCATCAGGCAGTAGCACATGAGCACCGAGTTCTTGCTGTGCTTTTCGTTCCTTTATGTGCCGTGGAATCATTAAAGCCAAATAAACTAGGTTATAAAAAATTGTATGCGCCTAACTAGGACGACGGAAAGCGCCCGTGTATTATATATATTCATATTGGTACACACAGAAAGGACATGGATCTAACTACTGAGTTAAAAGAATGAATAAAATGAAGCTTTAAAAAAGAAATTATAAAAGTAATACAAGTTAGCAGGAGGTGCATTTTTTTTGTATTCCGTTTACATTTGCCTATTTATATGAGGGCACCGTGAATGTAAACACATCCTAAACTTGATGAAAAGTGGGGAAGAGTTATAAAACTCAGATTTGGCCACTGGCTCGTGTTTTCGTTATATCTTTATGGTTTATGACAAAGCCCAGCAGAGGAAACATGGGGAGTAATGCATAATTGGCGCCCTGATTCATATAGAATTGTCGCGCCGAGGAGCCAATGAATGAGCGCGTTGAGGCCGAGCCAGAAGCTGTAGTACGGAGCGGGGCTGCAGCCCTCTGATTGGACAGCCTTCCGGACCAATCAGAGAGCTTTGTGTGTTTGTTCAGCAGCACTGAGACTGAGACAGCCATGGACAGCCATGGCCCCAGCCTGAGCTAGTGGATGAAGGGCCCACTAAACCAACACTCCCTTTGTAACCTGCTTTACATGAGCATGCACACCTAGGCCTATTCATTAGCAAACACTGCAGGGACACAGTACTAGCATTTCAGCTCAAAGCATAGCCCTTTGCACTGACAATTGCAAGGCTGCAGAGGAGGTTACTTCCACCTAAACTTACTTTCTTTTCTTCGTGAAATACAGTTTTACCAACTTTTCAGACTCCAGCTGTTTAAAGGATAAATTACTTAGCAGATGATGTAGGTTGCAATGAAAAACATTTACAGGACAATAAATACAGTAATAATATGTAGCTTTTCATTTTCTGCCTACAATTTATAATTAGTTTTTAATTTGTCATCCATACCTCATGTGTGAGAAATCATAATTATAGAAATTAAATGATTCTAGAAAAAGCTCTCGGATGGAAAATACACTTTAGAAATGAGCTTGTACTGTAACATATGCTGTTATGTAGCCTAAAGACTCAGTCTGAAGATGTTGGGATTACACTTGAACTTTAATATTATGAATTTGCCAAGTATAAATCGACACACTCAGTGTTGGATCTGCATTCACTGAGGGAATTGTTTTGGAGAAGTGTTGATTCAAATGAATTGTCTTTTTAACCAAACAAAAACAGAACATGATGAGGTACAATTTATTGCAGGACGATTGTATTAAAATGCACTAGTTTTAGATTTGTGTACCTAATAAACTGGCAGCTGAGTGAATATAGATAGATACCAGATCTTTAAGAAACTGACACTATTAGAATTATGTTTTTTTGTTTCACTTTCATCCATTACAAATCAATTGATAAGCACGAAACTGAGTACATTTCAATTTTGGAGTTTTTGTTGTTGCAAAACTTGACCAAGTTCTGCTTTCACAGACCTTTGTGCCATCAACAGGTATAGATTCAGCTACACATTAATCCTGTAAATATGTGACCTACGTGTAAACTATCGGCCTTCGTATATGATTTACAAAAGATGTTATTGACACT
This sequence comes from Cottoperca gobio, assembly GCF_900634415.1. Classification (NCBI taxonomy): domain Eukaryota; kingdom Metazoa; phylum Chordata; class Actinopteri; order Perciformes; family Bovichtidae; genus Cottoperca; species Cottoperca gobio. The sequence continues at coordinate 4,397,428 of NC_041365.1, read as the reverse complement.
TGGGTACTATTTTAGACTTGGATTCCACTCGTTATTCAATTGGGCTACGTTATTTGCGTCACGTTACATAGGACGCTAGGGACACTTTAGTGTAAGAGACCCCTCCCTCCCTCAGTGAATGCAGATCCATGCCGGAGGTAAAGCAGAGAGGATTCGCCATGTGTATTCGGCCCGCGTGGCCAACGCCTCCTCGTTGAGCCAAATGGTCTGAAAGTTGAACAAAACAAATGGCGTGGCAGCACTCATCTCGCCCAAAGACACCCCCTCAATACCATGTTGTGTGACCACGGGAAAAATCAGACCTGTTTTTGGACTTTGAGTTGTGTATCAGGGAGGACATGGTTCCACTCTAGTTGGAGAAGATGGATGCCGTCATGTGGATAGTAGTACGTGTCATTCCAATATTGCGCGGAGGCCCGGGGAGCGGCGCAGGGCCCTCCCTAGTCAAAGTTTCTTAAAATTAAATGTGTCCAGCATGCAATTTAACAATATAGTGCAACATCATTTATGAATGGTCCCACCCCCTTTTCCTCCTCCTGTGTCATCAGCACAGCGCATTTATTTAGCACAGCCGTGCGCACAAGCCCCCGCAATATCAGCGTCGTTCCTGCTATGGGCGTGAGTGAGCGCACTGCCGTTTTACTATTCCTCCCGCGACCAATGAGAATCGAGGATTTGCAGAGAAAGGCACACGAATGTGATTCTAGTAAAGATACACTGGGTTCTCACGGAATCCCTTTACGCACATAGCTCGCCAGGTTTTTTCCCAACACCAATCCACTCTTCCCCTCCTTTATTTCTCCACTCCCCTCTGCTGTCCCCACCCCAGATTCCCGTGCAATTTTCCCCAATCCCAAACACTTAATTGAGCAATTGGGATTCCTCACGTGTGGGCTGATTTGTAGTTTGAACACGTGGCTCATTCAAAAAAGCCGGAATAGCGGAGGATTTTTTTTCACCCCCTTCTTCTTCTTCTTCTTCTTCTTCTTATTCTAGGCTCTAGACTCAGAGGCGGGCGCCAGCCTTACCGTGTGTGACATTCTCTGTCTCTTTGCCAAGGGGTTTGGAGGAAGACACAAAGTAGTTTCTCCTCCTTTTTACCCAACCCGCCATCATTTGGAGACACGAGATTAATAATTGAGCATTTATTTATTGCGCGATAGAGACAGAGGGGCGAGGGAGAGCAGACGCACTGTGAGGCTGCCAGTTTAAATCTATCTGTGGCTTGAACGACCGGGGAGCACGCCACCGCCACTCCGTAGTAGTAACTGCGATTTAGGCTACTCCAAACACTGCACATCCGTGAGAGCAAACAACTATCTCTCCCTCAGCGTAAAGATTGTCCCCTTTCGGCGCAAAACATGAATAAGCTATACATTGGCAACGTGAGCGCTGAGGCGAGCGAGGAGGACTTCGAAACTATCTTTGAGCAGTCGAAGATTCCGCACAGTAGTCCGTTTCTCGTCAAAACTGGCTATGCGTTTGTGGATTGCCCGGACGAGAAAGCTGCAATGAAGGCCATCGATGTTCTTTCAGGTGAGAAATTTTGGTTAAATAAAAAAAAAAAGTGGTATTTGGAAAGACGCACGAACTGCTGCAATTGTGTGAAGATTGCCCTTACTTGAGTCCTGTGGGGTGGGGGTGTATCCAAGCATTTCTTTCTCTCACACAACCTTTACTTGGCCTTTTGACACTGGGCTCAGAAAAATAGCTGCCAACTGTTTGAGTGAAATAGTACTATTGTAATTTCACTGAGTGTAGCTTGATAAAATGGTCGAGTAAACACAATCATGAGGATGAGAAATACCAAGGCTTTCCTGTTATGTGGCGTTCAGGGCACTGGGGCGCGCAGGCAGCGGGTTGTGGACGCCGTGAAGTGAACCCTCATTGTGGGCTTAATCACACAGCCCACTTTGGCACGATTATGAGCAGAGGACGTGGTGTGTTGCTGCTTTTTTATCTGCTTCAATTTGAACTTGCACACTCGTCCAGGTTCCAAACTATAGGCCTTCTCCTGTGGCCACAACTCGCTACATTGTGAAGCCATTTCGCCCATGCTGACCCACCAGGTGGTTTAATTGTGTTGGTCAAATGTAGGCCAACTAACTGAGCCACACGACTATCTGCTTTTGTATATTATTCACCATGTCCCATGGTTTGTTTGTTAAAAATATAACTAGGCCTGCACATAACGGTTCACGTTACAATTAAGCTAAACTATTACGTATGCTTGGCTAATTTGTGTACTCGTAGTGGTTTGCACACTTTTAAGCATTTTGTGTTACTAATATCAAACTATTCTGAAAATACCTAGGACGTTGTGTACATATTCCTGTTTAGATTTTAGTCCACTACGCAATAAGTAGTAAACATTACCCCCCTGGATACATTTCCACAGGCAGGAAATGAGGCCTGTTTGTAAAGGAGGTCAAATGATTAATGACACTAATAGTTGTGTTTTTTTTTGGTTTGTTTTTAAGGTAAAGTTGAACTTCATGGGAAAGTTCTTGAAGTGGAGCACTCGGTCCCTAAACGTCAAAGGTAGGTCGAGTTATTATATGTATACACGTTCTGAATATAGTGCTTCTTGATTCAACTCGTAAGAGCTGCAGTTTCTTTTAAATTCCTCCTAACTATTTTCTCCAAGAAGCCTTTTATTTCCTGTAAGGGATGTTTGCCAAAATTGTGCGTTTATGTTGCTGTAACATTAAATCAGTATTTTAATTTTTTGTTAAATTAGGTGTCTCTTTTTTCTTTCTTGCTTCTCCTGCTGAATGCTCTGGGGTCAAATGAAAGGGGCGTATGGTGGTGTACTCCCTCCTCTCGCCATGACTGTGGGGTGCTCCTAAAACCGTCGTGCATTAAGGTTTAGCCAGCATGTATTTTCTCCCTCGCTCATATAGTATTTAGCATTCAGTACTTGGTATTATTTGAGCTCCAACCTCAGGGCGATTAGTAAAAGCCTGAGTGTACTTGGTCGAAATGTGTGCAGGCTGTATTCGAGGCGTACAGGCCTTGTGCAGTCGTCCATTTGAGAAGGATCTGCCCGTCATTCTCCCTGCCTGCCCTACGTTTCCGCCCTCCTCTGCACATTGTGCTGCTGTTGCATGAGATGGACTCCCAAACGCGAGTGGAATGGGAGGTTTGGGGCCCAAGTCACGGAAAACCTTAGTTTCAGAGTTAGATCCCCGTAGCCACACTTGGTCAGTCGTGTTTCTGTGAATGATTTCCTAAAAAATGAACAGTAAATATGTTTGTGTGGGGTCTACGTAATCTGTGCCGAGGACGTAATATACTGGGGCTCTTTTTGGCATTGTGTGCGTATTTTCTGGTGGTGACGCAATTCGGTCATAATCATTCTGATTTAAATTAAAATGGCTCCCGCTTGGTAATTGGTGTTATGTTTTGCAGCGGTATTACACGTAATATGCATTCTAGTTTAAAACAGTTTAATTGAATGGTCTCCTGTGTAACGCAAAGTCATGTTTTGAAATCAAAGTCGAGGTGAAACATGCATACTTTTGGACTATATTACGTGTCCTAAATTGACATAGAAAATGCGTTGAGGTTAGAAGGATCAAGCAAGATATTTTAATTTTTTACTTTACATGAAATGTATTACCCTGGCAGCTTGGTAGGATTCTGGTCTAAATTGTGTCTTGGGTAAATAAACCAGGTGAGCTACATGGGGAATTGTGCATCAAATCTTGAGACCTTCCTCCAAATTTTCCTGATCACGTAAAACTGGTGACTTTGTCTTTTTTTAGTGCAGCCTGCTGTGGTGGCTATGGCAGCAACAGAGTTGAGTTTCAGCCACACTTTTAAAAAAAACCAGAGTAAAACGTGCCCTCTCTTTACAACATGGAACATAGCAGTAGTCAATGGGAACAGTATACTGAGTTTGGACTACACACACACTTGTACACTGGGGCCCCTCTTTGCATTCCAACCTGCAAATGTTAACTGGGTGCTCGTCCAATCACCATGGTTTAACCTTTGAACCCATCAGCAAGGGGAAGTGTTGCCGCAGACAGTGATCAAGGTGGGGTGGCTACGTTTGGGGCTCATAAAGATAGAAATGTGTAGGATAACATGCTCTGCAGTGTGGCGTTTCACATTGGCAAAAATGCATCATGTAATCAAACATCTTGATGTACATTCCTCTGAATTTGTCATGGACAAAAGCCCACTAAAAGGATGTCCAGTGCATTAGCAAAACATCTGCTGCTGTGTTCAATAGTGACTCCAGGAAATCTACTCTAGGTATTAACAGAACAACACAACAAAATTCAGTTAATTCCAAAAAATATTGTCCATTATGTTAGTAGTAGTATTATGTAGTTAACAAAAATGTCAGCGCTCTTATGGATATTTACATTTAACTGCCTGAAAATGTGCTGTGCTTGGCTTTTATTTTTTTTAAAGATGACACCCACTCGTTCTTGCCAATATCTTGAGCATGTATTTATTTATTAATTTTTTACTCCTAAGAAGACATGTAAATCGTTCAATATTAAACCAAGCATTATTCAAAATCTTACAGGCGTATTTACATTTCAGTTAAAACAGCCTTATTGTCCCACAGCTGACATTTTAAGTTTCACTTTTGACCCAGCTTTTTCTAAGTGTATTGAATTGCTTGTTAGTGCCACACACATTTATTTCTGCTAAGTTGCTAATTGACCAGTTTTATTTATTTTTCACTAAATGTATAAGTGTAAGCCAAACTGTTGCAGCAGTGTCTTTTTTTACACTCTGCCTTGACTTCCTAGGTCAGATTATGCTCCTTAAATTAAACAAAAATAAATGTATCTTGCCCATCCCCACATGCACGTGTAGAAGGAAAGGAAATGGCGTGGCTGTGTGTCTGCAAGAAGGGGAAACGGTTGTTAAACATACTGTGTCCATAGGTGAACAACTTAATGATTTATTTTATAACCTACAGTGTGTAGCAATTGTTTTCAATCAGTGGTGTAATGTTTCAGTCGCTTTTGCATTTCCCCCCACCCCCCCCCCCCCCCCTTTTTTTCTTTGAAAACTAAGCATTAAAAAAGCCTCTATAAATTGAGACAATAGTGTAGATCGTATCAGTGCTGCTTGTAGAAATGGCTCTTGGCTCTTATTACAAGAATTCTGGGTCACGGGGTCACTGTGGGGCCCCACCTGCAAAAATGGGGATTTAGGACGGAGACTTGGGGTGCCAGAGAATTATGAATGTGGCCCCTTGTTTTACCCAGGCTGTAAGAAAAGGTTCCTTTAAAAAAAAAAAAACCCTCCCCCTGCTTGGCTGAAATCAGAATGACATTGTATTTTTTACTTTCTCTTAAATGTATATAACATGTGTTTTGTGTAGCTGGACACAAATGTGTAATGGTGTTTGCACAAGTTGAGTAATTTCTAACTGTTGATATTCAACTCATTGGAATTCTCTGTGGGAACTCCAAAGCAATCTATCCAAATGTTGAATTTAGCTTATTGGGTGCACAGTCGGTGAGCATATAAGGCCTGTGAGAGGGCAGCGGAAACCAGACTGTGTGGTGTTCAGTCATTCAGAACCTCTGCATACTGAATAGTCAATGCTGTGGATGGGCATTGAGCACAGGTCCCACATCGTCCCTGATGGTGTTGAGCGCTTCAGTGAGGGGGGGGATGATTTTAAGAAATGGAGATGACTACAGGTGTGTTGCAGTCTCACGGTGAATCCTGTGTTTGTTCTTTATGGATGCATACGTGTCTGGTACACCCACTTATCTGCATTATGTCCACGGTGGAGGCCTGTAGGTCTCAGCTGGCCGGCGAACATGTAGAATATTGGTCCATTTTTTAAAAGTAAATAAGGAGCCCGGCCTCCTCCTGGCCATCACATGACGAGCCAACCCTAGTCACTGCTGGCCCTCCCCTCCTTCCCTCCCCCTCCCAACCCTGCTCTACATGTTCCTGTCAGTAGACTTGTCCGTGTCCATGGCAACAGGGCCCCACCCCCACAGGGCAGAGAGGGCCCTTGTTACCCTTGCCTGAAACAGGGCTATTTCCCCCCCCCCCCAACACACACACACACACACAACACACACCACACCCCACTAACACACACCTCCCCCTCCCCAAATCAAAGGCTTGGACTAGGGAATGTATACTACCCCCAACCCCCACCCCGCCCCATACCCTGGCTGACTTCTTCTGTGTGTGTGTGGAGCTATAGGTTAATCCGACTGGAAGTGCTCTGTGCATTTGCACATTTCGCATGGCGTTCCCACCGCAATGCAGAGCACACAGAATGTGTGGGGAGAGGGGGCCAGACCAGCCAGGAATGGCACAGTGGGCCAGAAAGAGCTGAAATTCCTCTTGGAAGTTATTTGGGAATTTTCTTTACAATTTGCCCATTTTAGAATTAAGTCATTTCCTAATGTCTCAAATGAAATGTGCTGTTGAAACTGCTGCTGGCTTGATTAAGGTCGTAGTGGCTAAGCTGAGGAATTTCAACTACGGCGGCCCTCGTTGCACATGTGCAGTACGTCTTTCCTGCGTAGATGTGCTCGTGTGTGATTTTTAAAACAAAACATTTTTAAAGGCCTTTTTTTTTTTTGTTGCATACCCTTTAAATTTGAGTTCATGGTGTGAAGTGAGTTTATAAATGCTGCATGTTGTTAAATGTTGGCTTCTACACAGCAGATTAGGAAACAACTAGCAGTGGAGCAGCTTGTACAAGTAGTTGAGCTGCATTCAGATGTCTTTTTAACAGCTTGACGAAGCTTCAGGGAAAGAACAAGAGATGTGCTTGTGTAGTATAACTTTCTACTTTTTTATTATCTTTTAAAGTTTTGACACTGAAGATGTCTACACACAATAACTGAAATTAGCTGCATATGTACCGGGTGGAAATGGGTTGGGGGTCAGGGTTTGTGATTCCACTGTGTGTGTTCATGCTTCAGCTCCCGGCCATATGTACATTTTGTTCAGTTATATCTGTGCGTATCAACAGGCAGTGGACTTTGGAGTGGCCTGCGCTTTTCTCACATTTCTTTATACAGCGTCCACATGCATGCCAACACTTGTGAAACTCTGACTCATTGATTCACAAGTTCCTTTGTCTGCATGACCTCTACATATAGCCAGGACACTCATGCTGCTGTACACAAAGTGTAACTAGATTTGGGAACCTTCAAGCTAAAGAATGAATCGAGGGTTTCTGTTTGTTTCTGGTGACGGGGCACAGCGGCACCATTGTAACTGCTGGTCTCCACTCTCTACACACACTCTATGAACAAGCACGCAATTTAGATTCTTCCTTATTAGTGTGACGTGGCTTGCGGAGTTTCACTTTTGGTTTCCGCTTGGCACCTGCAGCACCACTCCCTCCCTTCCATTTCTGACACAACAGCTGGATGCTCCTGAATAAGTGTCTGTTTTAGTTAAAGAGTGGGCTTGAGCCCTGCAGTGGCTGACTCTCTCTTTGCAATGCTACAGGGCATGTGCTTGACTCAAATGGTGTATACAAGACTCTCGGATGCATCTTCGCCTTTCCAATCCTGTGGGGTGTTTTTTTTTTTTTTTTCTCTACTCCCTTCTTGATTACTTTATGCCGCTAAAGTCCTGCGTCTCTTTATCTCGTTCTTCATAGTCTGTGACACAATGAGTGATTTGGGACAAAGGGCGTGGTGCGTTTTTAGCTTAATTTTAAGCGCCCATGACTCAATTGAGGCCACCCAGTGGTGATTCCAAATCACCCCTTTGCCCTCTTTTTCTCCATCACTTCCTCTCACGCTTTGCCCAGTGTCTCAGTGCACCGGGAATGGAATTAAAGCAGGAGTCTTATCTGCAGCTTCTCCACCCTGGTCTCTCTCGCTAGATGGCAGAGGGAATGAAGAGCGGTTTTTGTTAAATTAAAATGCCTTTTTTTTTGTGTGTGTGTGTCCATTGGTGTTGTCAGCTACTAACCGTCACTCCCCTTTTCTCTCCCATCTCTTTTCCTATCTACCTTCTTGATCAATTTCTTTTCTCTCCCTCCTCCTTTATCCATCCCCCACCATCTTCCTCCCTTGTTCTCTCTCGGTCTCTCCAGGAGCTGTAAGATGCAGATCAGGAACATCCCGCCTCACATGCAGTGGGAGGTGAGTGCTAACAGGCTGCTAACTGCTTCCAGGGCGGGGCACCATCGGGCGGCCCAACTGGGCTCATTTAGTGGACTCTGGAGTCACCTTGCCTCCCCTTTTATTTTGGGTTTCAATTGAGCATGCACTTCCTGATTAATTTGAACAAGGTCAGGCCAGAGTTACGCACCAACCAGTGGGTGAAACTGTGATTGATAAAAACACAAATGATTGCAAATACCACAGGTCATTCCTAAAGATTTTAAGGTTACATTCTTTCTACAATTTAGTTACACACGCACAAGTTTGGCTTTACTAAACGAAGACATTGGAGTAATTTACAGAGTAAGGTCTTCAGGTGATTTTGGCTGCATCAGGCACACAAGGAAACTTTAGGCAGTTGCATGATATTTATAGCATTATATTGCTACACGCGTTGGCTTCCTTCTAGGCATGTTTTTAAAGCTTACTGTTTTTTTAAATTTGTTCCTGGGCTACACAGGATCTTAAAATGGCAAACTCGACTATTCTGTCACGGTGTCTTTCAACACTGTTCACATGTGCTAGTTTGACAGAGTATTCCTTTCCACACCGTGCCTTTTCTTGCAACAAAAACAACTTGTGGTAATGAATTAAAAATAAACTGGGTTTTTCTGAGGGGTTTTGAAACGGTTCACACGACAGGGGGGGTATGATGTGGCCCCCTGGCTAACCCATGTGTGCTAATCTTTACATGGTTTATTTCTTTTTTTGAAAATCAATTTAGTTAATGAGGACTTTGGGGTGTTATAGTTTTTTTGTGTTTCATTTGTGCAATGCGTTTGGAAACTAAGTGATTCAATAAAAAATAATTCAATCCAATCCCTGGCCATGCAAGACACTCTAAATGTCTGAAGCTTATAATTTTAGTCTATAAGAAATTCAACTGTATCCTAATTCAGTGTCCAAAAATGTATTGCATGGCATTTTTGTGGTTAAACTAACATTACAGAATCCATCACCTCAGATTACTTTACACACTTGACAACTAAAATACAACGGTATAAACTCTACAAAAGCACTTGTACAATTTTAATTTTATACGGCACAATAAATCTGAAACGAGTGTTTCTCTTCTGCCCATTTTGTTGCGTCTGCCAGCACATTCATATACAAACAAGGTCCCACAACAGGAAAAAAATCACAACTTGCTGTGAGTCTTTTCCAAAAAGACGGTTGCACACACAGCTATCCAACACAGCTGACTTTTTAACTGCACAAATGATTTTCCTGTTTTTGATAACGCCTGGAAATGACCCTTGATATTTTAGGCAAAAATGCACCCACACATTTTCTGTGACAAATGAATCAGAAAACCATGATTTGAATTGATCGTGCAAAACTGTCCTCAGTTACACAAATGTTCTTATGCCGAGTTTCTAGCAGAGGATTTAAAGTGAGTTGAAACAGTAAAACTGATGCTCAAGGTCGGCGTTAAATCTCAAATGCAATCCGCTTGTTTTCTTTTCCATAACAGGCAAAGGGATGTCATGTAAAAATGAATAATATCAATAGAAAATGTGAGCTGTAACATGGTCAAATTTCAAGGCCGCTGCCTCATTAGTGAGAGAAACAAGTGTTGAGCAACAGACGTGTGTGTGTGTGTGTGTGTGTGTATTTTTTCTTCTTTGCATGTGATAAGCATTTAATTTAAAATGCTTTTGGTTTTCAGTATCAGCTACAAATTCTACTAAGTACACACTAATCTGCTAGGTACACTTCAACATTTTTGAAGTTGTCTGACAAATTTCACTATCTTGTTTTCAAAAATAATGTGTCTAACTCCAGAGCCCAGTGTTCACCTCCATGTGGAATCTCATGTGGCAGTAACACAGCTTTATGTGACTCCCTTTCTTCTCTTCCCTCTGCAGAGGTTTAGCTGGCAAAGTGTGTGTGCTTGTAGTGGTGTTCAGTTTAATTTTCTGCTCCACAAAGACTATGGAAGCCTTATAAGACTTTGCTTATTGAATTGCACAATTGTTCAGTGTTCTAAATGTGTAAGGTTAAGCGTTAGATTTCAGCCTGATTCCCTCAGTGTGATCAAATGGCTACGGACGGGCTCTGTGTCTTGTAATGGTGGGCTCGCCTTGCCTACGCATGTCCCTCAACTGCAGCTCCAGATCTCCCCCCCCATGTTCCTAGTATGTAGCTAGCGAGCGGTTTGCTTTCTCAAAAGGTGACATGGTGGTTTCTCCCCCTCAGCGGGGGAGGGGTTGGAAGAATGGAGGAAACGGAAAAGAATGGGATCATTTGATGCAAAGGCCTTGTATGTGTCTTATCAGGTAGATAAGACAATGGGTCATGGTGCGTGTTGCCCTGCAGCGAGGGAATAGTGGGGAAGAGTAGTGGCGTGTTCACAAGCTGTAGTGGGTGGGTGGGCCTGGACTGTTTCCTCTTCCATGTGCGCCGATTCACAGAATGTGTAGCATGAACTCGTACCCCTCCCCCAGCCACTGCTTCCTGCTGGAATGTACCCCACCCTTTCCTGAATGGCCTGGATTCCCATTGGCCGGGCTTGGTAGACGGACAGGCCGAGCATCCAGCCAGTAGCTAGAAACTCTTGGCTTCAGGGAACTGATATCGGCGCAGGAGCAGCCAATGATGGGCCGCAGAGATGGCAGGGAGGCGGGATTGGGAGTGGTTGGTGGTTTGGTTGGGTTGGGGGTTGCAGAGACGCAGCCTTGTTGGCTAGAAAGTGGGGTTGAGCTCTTGGGGGTGTGGCCTTGGATTCAACTGAGCATGGTCGGATATCTTAGCCTAGCTTAGAACCCTCGCTCCCCCTCTCGCTCACATTTGATGACGATCTATGACTTTAAATCATGTGGTTTCCAGATTTGGGCAGGTGGCCAGTGCGGTGTTGCTTTCAGTTGAATGCATTTTCAATAGACATGTTTCATTTATTTAAAAAAAACAAAAACAAAAAACGTTGTTAAACATGCTGGGGATTCCTTTAAATATATTTAATTTGGCCAATATTTAAAAAGTGGTGTGTGTGTGTGTGTGTAAGGGAAACGACCTTGTATAGTGTTGGATGAATAGCAGGCTCCTTATGAATGTAACATTTAATATTATGTTTTAGAAATGGTTTTTACAATGAATACAAACTTTAGAAATTAAGACTTGACCTGGAGCATCATGCAAGGTCCCTCAGGGGGAAATCATAAACTTAGGCTTTCACAAGAAGGCAGCACATTCATCCACGTAACTCAACATTGAACTCTGGGCTTCAGAATTAATGGCCTGTGTCTTGGCAGCGAGCTGGGCTGGTTCCCACAGATGAGCTTCTGCTCATGAACAGGTTCTGGTCAAAAGCCTTTTTGAAGTCTGAGTAATTGTGGCTTTTCTTTCTTTCTTCCAGGTTTTGGATGGTATGCTTGCTCAGTATGGAACAGTAGAGAGCTGTGAACAAGGTAAATGTCGCAATTTCCTTGAAAGATAATTCCACAAATTCTCTTTTTTTTTATATATATATCTACTGCTTTCAGAAGTTGTGTGCTGTGTTTTTAATTTATTTTTTATTGCAACTACACTACTTGTTTCAGTCGCTTTATTAAAAAAAGAAATGCAACATTGTAATTTCTTAATTAATTTGCAATGTTAAAGTAGCCTGTGTTGGTAAACGTGTGTGGATTGACTCCTCTGCGTTCTCCCACAGTAAACACTGACACAGAGACTGCAGTAGTCAACGTTCGATATGCAGCCAAGGACCAGGCCAGGCTGTAAGTACACGCATTCATGCACCGTTTTCACATCATTAACCTCCATCTGTATTGATGCCTTTCACATGGATCTGCTGAAGTTTTTCACTTTACCCAGCATTCTCTGTTGGAAATGACATCAACCTCCTGTCTAGTGTTCTTGCCGTGCACCTGATTTTCTCCTTCCAAAAAGTGTGTGTGTGCGTGTTTTTGTGTGCGAGAATTGGCCATCTAGTGCCCCCTGGTGTACGTGCATCATACTACAATGTTGCTCTCTGCACAAGTGGTTGTGGAAGTCTCCAGGCATAATTGATTGGTTCACTACAAATCCTTGAGGCTGACGTGTATTAAGTGTGAATGCTGTCTTGAGAGTGTATTTCACAAAGCTCACGAGAACTTGTGCCTCTGCCACTCAGTATGTTGGGCTTGTGAGGAGCTCTTACCTCCTCCTTGTGCCCAACATTTAAGACATAAACTGTTTTCAATTTGGACGAAAGCCTCTTTATTTAGTTTTAATGTCCCATTTCTAAGGAGATGCATCTACAGAAATGTTTGGTAGTTAAGCTTATCGGAGCATTTCGCTACACGACTGCTTTCTAAAAGCCTTCCTGTGTGTTGAATCATACCTGCTCAGCTTTGAGTCTAACATCTCTTTATGCTCTCCAGGGCGATGGAGAAGCTGAATGGATCTATGATGGAGAACTATGCTTTGAAAGTGTCGTATATCCCAGATGAGACGGCCGCTGCAGAGGGGCCTTCAGCGGGGGGCAGGAGAGGTTTTAATGCCCGTGGAACCCCTCGTTCTGGCTCTCCAGGTCTAGGTGCCCGACCCAAAATGCAGTCGGACATCCCGCTGCGCATTCTGGTTCCCACGCAGTTTGTAGGGGCAATTATCGGCAAGGAAGGCGCCACTATCCGCAACATCACCAAACAGACTCACTCAAAGTACGTACGCAGATGTCAGGAATTATGCTGAAGCTGTGTCAGTTCTGTACCTTTGACATCCAGCATTAAAGGAGTGCTTCACCCCCAGAATGATGATTTGTATATAAATTATTCACCTAGTGTTACCTTGACTTCATGAAGAGAGCTTTGCTTTTCTGGCATGTTTTTCACTGTGAACCAAGAATACAAAAATGTAGTAAATGGGGAGTCACGTTTAACAGCAAAACTGTATCAAAACATCTGTTTACAAACTCCCGCAGTATAATCCATGTAATTGCACATCTGAGCATACACAAATGACGTGGAGTCCCCCAAGGCGCCATTCTCGGGCCTCCTTCTTTTCAACGTCTACATGCTCCCACTAGCGCAGGTTATGACAACAACAACATATTTGACTACAATTATGCAGATGGCACATTTAAAAACATATCAACTGGTGACTATGATTCCATGCAAGCACTGCTGCTCGAGTCCTCACTTGGACCAGAAGAAGGGTTAACATCAGCCGAGTTCTCAGATCTTTACTGGCTAAGTATCATGTTTTTTTTTTACATTTGCCTTGCCTTTTTTATTCCAGGATTGACATCCATAGAAAAGAAAATGCAGGTGCAGCAGAGAAGCCCATCACAATTCACTCCACTCCTGAAGGCTGTTCGAACGCTTGTACGACCATCATGGAGATAATGCAGAAGGAAGCCATCGACACAAAGTTGTGAGTTTGCACCCGAACAAAATGAGTCTGAATATTTGGCTGCGTTCAACTTTGTTCTTACAATTTTGTGCGTCACTTATAAACTTCTGAAAGACCAGAAGTTGTCATTTTGGTGTAAACAGATTTCCAGTGATATAATCGTCTCAATTAAAATGTGTAAGCTCATTTGTTTCCCTCACGTTACAATCCAGTCAAACATTGTTTGTTCAGAATTGGCAGATGTTGAGGGATAGATGTTGTTAGCTAAGAAAATGTTGCTTGTACAGCGTGTGTGTGTGTGTGTGTGTGTGTGTGTGTGCGTGTGTGTGTATATAGAGTATAAAATATACTTGATAAGATACTGACTGCTCACAACTGTAGAATGTTTTTGTAGGTTCTCTTTAGCATTTTTAACTAAACATGCCATCTGTCTTGTGCAGTACTGAGGCCATCCCACTGAAGATACTCGCACACAACAACTTCGTAGGAAGATTAATTGGAAAGGAAGGACGCAACCTGAAGAAAATTGAGCAGGACACGGGGACCAAGATCACAATCTCAGCGTAAGACTGTTTGGTGCACTTGGGAGTTCACTGGGAGTTTTTTTTATTGACATATTTGTAGTCTCTGCAGCCCATTCATAAAAATGCCACTTAGCATGGCATGCATTTTTAATGTTGTCGTATATCCTTTGGTGTCAGAACCTTTACTCATCTTTACGCATCTCCCCTTCCCTCCCATTGTTCTGTCCAGTCTCCTCGACTTGACTGTCTACAACCCGGAGCGGACCATAACGGTGAACGGCACCGTCGAGGCGTGCGCCAAAGCTGAGGGGGAGGTGATGAAGAAGATCAGGGAATCGTATGAGAGTGACATGGCTGCTATGAACGTAAGCATTTTTATTCAATAAGGAATGGGTTGAAATGCTTTCCATCCATTTGACCAATTGCTTGGAAAGTGAAGTTGACGGTCTGCTCCAGTAGATGATCACCGTCACCAAGTTTACATTAAAACAGGAAACCAGAACCATTCTCCAACCGTTAAGAGATTTCTTTGTGAAAACTGAGAATAGGTGGATGTCAGAATCTCCTTACATTTCCTCCTTGGATTTGTTTGAACAGAAACTACGCACACGTGTGGACATTTGAGTGCCGACATGTTTGTGCAAAATACGTGGAACCAAAGTGTTTTAAACTATAATTTGAACTACAGTAAACCACATTTAAATGACTGTATTGTGCATAATTTAAATACTCGTATACAGTACTGTATTTAGAATGGACTGTAGTTTAAAAAGCATTTGAAACTGTCAAGTAAATATATCGAAGCTGTCAGATTCATTACTCAATATTCATTCATTAAATATCTGTTCTAATCAACAGGTAATGGCTTCCTTTTTATTTGTTTGCTGTTTTATATCCACTACTGACGCTACTAAATATGACGGCTCATTAGGCGTTCAGAACTAATACTTTTCTCTTTTTTTACGTTTGGGGTCCGGTGCCCTGCCCGCTTTAGACATTCATCTGGGTGTTTCAATGTCTGTGCACGGCCCTGCTGTCTTGTGCCCTTTTTCTGGGGATCGCTAATTAGGATCAAATTTGAGAACACGTAAGAAGGTATTGGTGACTTGGGCCCAAAGTCCGTGACTGTTGGAATTGACCCTTACATTGTCTGCTATGATCACAAGGGATGGGAGTTCTGCACCTGGGGAAAATAAAACGTATTAACTGTGACGCGTGTTGCATTAATGGAAATGTTCTCATTTCTCTACAGCTCCAGTCCAACCTGATTCCAGGCTTGAATCTGAACGCTTTGGGTTTGTTCCCCAGTGGAGCCCCAGGCATGGGTCCCTCCATGTCTGGTCTCCCACCTCCTGGAGCCCACGGTGGATCAGGATATGGAGTAAGTTTCTCCTCGTCACATCAGCACAGTAGTTTTCCCCGTACACTACCATTAGAAACCAAGACTGGCTGCGTTTTTATTTGATTTTTAAACTCAATATTCTGCACATTTTTGGATAAGGGTAGTGAAAACTAAAATTCACTTAAACAGACATTTAGTCTTTAGCAACTTGGCCTCATGTTTCTTTTTTTCCTTCAGTGCAGTCCTTATGGGGGTGAGGGACCATTTTGGGCTTCTATACTGTCTGCTAGCAGCCAGCCCTCTGTTGTAAGTTCCCCGTCCCAAAGTGCTTTGCACAGCTTGTGGCTGCGGGATAAGGGAGGAAGGGTTTGCTACCTTAAATGTCGTCTTCTGTTGCCCCTTGATCTTTGACCTTTTTTTTTTTTAAAGAGAGCCCTAATCTGTGTGCTTAGGGAAACATAAATCCTTCAGGGCAACGGTAGTTTGGCTACTAGTGATGTTTTAGTGCTTCTGCAAAATATGCTGCTTTTGCTGTTTCGTAGGAAGGTAAATGTTTTTCAAATGGCACATTCTCAGCTCCAAAGGCCCGCCTCCAGACATAGAGGCTGCCAAAGCAAGTTGTTAGAGCACCTTCAGCTGACATATTGACTGAAATATTGGGCTCGATCCAAACTCAACAGTGCTGCTTGTTGTCCCTCCTGCACGATGCAAAACCACCCCCCCTTCCAGAGCTGAAGTCAATCACACACCTTGAATCACCAGTGATGTGCTGTAGCCGTTTGTAATGAGGTATCTGTGAATACAGTCTTTAATGAAACCTGAACTTCATATCCAGTCACCACTTTGACGTTTTTCAGATGGCGGTACTAATGTTATGCATGTGGCATATTTGGATTGTGGCTTTTGATAACAGATCAGTGTTCTATATATAAAAACATGCAATAAAGTAACAGCAGACGGGCGAATACATGCCCACTGGGTGTAACAACCGTAGAGCGAGAGCTTAAAGAACTGAACAGCTTCTGGGAGATCCACCGTCTGCATTTTTGCATTGGTGGCTGAAGCAAGTGGTGTGCAGTTGGATACAGTACTAAAGTGTTTATACCCAGCAGGGACATCCAGAGTCGGAGACGGTTCACTTGTTCATCCCTGCGCTTGCGGTGGGAGCCATCATTGGAAAACAGGGTCAACACATCAAACAGCTTTCACACTTTGCCGGAGCCTCAATCAAGGTGAGTGACGGGAGAGGAAGTGAAGTTCGGAATCTCAATGATTACGTAACGTGCCTATAACGGCTGTCTACCCTTTACTGATAGGAGTTGGAAGCGTAAGTGCTGTTTCCCCCCCCCCCTGTTTTTTTTTTAAATGCTGGCTCTCTGCCCTCAGATTGCCCCTGCAGAAGAAAAGGACTCCATACATCGGGTTGTCATCATCATTGGAACGCCAGAGGCTCAGTTTAAGGTAGTGTACATCTTCACAGCCAGATAAGCACGTGAAACATTGTTGGTGGAAATAAACGACCGGAGACAAATAGTTAAATTTGATGGTAGCAGCTGTTTGGCGACTAATTTTGCAGAATTTTCATGTTTAATTTACCCCGTTTTATTAGTACGTTAGTGGCTCTCAACAGCCCGTATGAAAGTGGGTTTTTTCTGAAAAGAATTTCACATATACGAAAAGCACCATGAATAATGTGTACTCTTAACTTGTCCGGCTACAGGCTCAGTGTCGCATCTTTGGAAAACTGAAGGAAGAGAATTTCTTTGGACCCAAAGAAGAGGTGAAGCTGGAGGCTCACATCAAGGTCCCTTCCTTTGCTGCTGGACGAGTCATCGGGAAGGGTGGAAAAACGGTAAAACAAAAAAATATTCTTACTCGACAAACCCAAGCCAGAATCTTTGCAAAGCTTGGCACCAACATTTTAAGTTTGTTCCATCAAATGAAAAATGAAGCTTTAAAAAGTGGTGTTTGTATCCAATTATGTTATCTCTTTGTGGCTGCAGGTGAACGAGCTGCAGAACCTGACCTGTGCTGAGGTGGTGGTGCCCAGGGACCAGACACCTGATGAGAACGACCAGGTTATAGTCAAGATCATTGGACACTTCTTTGCATGCCAGGTGGGTTTGTCTAGAGGAATCAAAGATGTACAGTACACTACCCCAGTTCGGATCCCCCAGAGGCACACAAGGAATCGCCTCCCTTCAGCTCTGTTTGAATTAAACTACTTTGAGAGTGAGCCGTTGTCCCGTACCTGCTGAGAATATCACGCACTGACGATAAGACTTGAGGCTAATCGGATCTTTAAAAAAAAGAAAATGTGATTACTTCGTCCTATGATTTTAACATGTTCTTATGTCATCTAGCTGGCTCAGAGAAAGATCCAGGAGATCCTGGCCCAGGTGAGGAGGCAGCAGCAGCCTAAGCCCACATCTGGAGCCCAACCTCCACTGCCCCGCAGGAAGTAAAGCTCCAGCGGACCTGCAGGAACGGTGACTGAATCTGCCAGAAGACTCGACAGATGGACAGATGCGGCAGAGTCCAGGGGGGAGAAGAAGACGAGGGGTTGTAATGCTCATCTCAGGGGTCAAAGGTTATCCAAACCCAACCAAACATCCACCCCTCCTTGTCTGTCTTGATGAACTTTCAAGTGTGGCTATTAAGACTCTACACCTCCGCCCTCCTCACCTCTGCATCTCTGTGAGAATGTACTTCTGAGGGCATCCCAACAACGTCACCTGCCCTCACACGTACGCACCCCTCGACCGCTCTCCTCCTCCCCTCCCCCCCCCACGGGTGTGTTAAAAAAAGTTGTCCTTTTTACACTAGAAACACAAAGAAGAAATAAGGATCCCCCTCCCATCCGCTCCTTGGTGTGGTACTTCAAACCTGACGAGATGTTTTGGTTGACTTCAGATTTAGTTTTTTTTTTCTTTCATTTTTTTTTTTAAAGTGTTTAATTGGTTGATGAAGCTTTCTCATGAGTTTTCTGTGGAAAGGAAAAGGCATTGCTATCAAGGTCCTGGTTGGACCAACAGAGAGGTTTATTTTGGGGGAGGGTTGGCTCAGATTGGGTGGGCCATGTTTAGGGGAAAGATTCTTGTTTCAGGACAGGACCCCTGAAAGGGTGGATTATATTGGGCGTCCTGCCCTTGTAATGATAGTGGCATTTTATAAATTTGGATGCATTTTATAGATAGACCTATATACATAGATGAATATATATTTAGAGGTGAGGGCAGCGCCACGACTGACACTTAGGGAAACGGTGCCGAACTGCTGCTGCCCAGGAAAACCAATTTAATATGCATTTTACTTAACTACCTCAGGATCTAGTACCTCAGAAGAGAAAAGAAAATGATTATATATATGAAAAAATGTTCCTTTCTTTTTTTATTTTGCTTTTGTGGTATTTTGTATACTTTATAAAGCTGATAGTCTTTGAACATTTTTATTTTTTTAAGAAAATTTAAAATTTGGTCAGCTGCCAACTGACCTTGCCTTCAACTCTGGTGCTTTAGGTGGCATTGTTCATGTGTATGTGTGACTTAAGATGACCCTGTACATAAAGTCTATTTGTACATAGCAGCCCCGGAGCAAGAGTTGGCGCCCCCTCAGCTGGCGGCTGACAGGAGTATCGAGAGAAAATCGCCTCAGTTTTTCCCCTGAGGGTCCACCATCTTCTGAAAAAAAAAAAAAAAAAAAAAAAAGTACAAAACAACTAAGACATGCAAATAATGCCAACCGTACATAATTGCAGCAATGGTAATTGGTACTTTAATTTGTCAAAAAAAAATCCTTTTTGCCTTCCTTGGAGGGCTGTGGTCAGGGCAGTGCAGTGTGGACTGCAACGGTCCACTCTCTAGCTGCCCTACAGTCAGCAGAGCGTCTGTTTTTTTTGTCTGTTCTGTTCCCAGGCCATCTGCCACCTTCTTGAAGTTGGTGTCTTAGCAAGGTCCAAGCCAGACTAGGTTTTTCTTTTTTCATAGAGCAAGCTTTGTCAGTTCGCAGTGGCCCTTGTAGCCAGGCCATCAAGTCAATGTTAACGTCGTTCACTGCATGGTGAGGGTAGGGGGAGTCACACTGATGGATGCATTATTTTATTTTTTTGCGCTATAGGAAATTGATTTAAACAAGACATTCTCTGTAACTCACAAATGTAACTTGATGTTTCAATGTGTTGTTCAAACAGGGAAAAACGAGCCAGGAAAGGCACACAAAATACTGAATGAACCCCGATTTGGGGGGTAAGAAAAGAGGAAAGGAATCCAAAACTTATTATACAATTTTATTTCATTTGTCTCTTCATGCCGAATGTAAATATGTCGATTGTGGTGAAAGTGCTCGAGTGTATCCATGCTTCCACAGTAGAACGCCGTCTACCTCAGCTGAGGGGGTGGGGGTGGGGGGTTGTTGAGGCACCCCAACCCCGCCCCCACTGAGCGCCAGCGCGCACTGATACCTCAGTTCCCCCAACACTTCTTTCTACATGGGCGCGCCATCCTAACACCACGCTTAACTGAGGGGCACAAGTGATACTTAAAAAATATCCCCGACACCTCCCAACTCCCTGCTTCCTTCCTGCCAAACCACCCTTACATCCCTTTCCCCACCTCCGCAGTTTGTTTTGATCTACCTCTTTAGACACGTATTTGAAGTAGAGGCATTCTATTTGTTAGAATTTAGCCCCCCCCCCTCCTTTATGCCTCCCCATGCTTCCCCAGATATGAATGAAAACTTAAACTAAAATCATGTACTCTTTAGAATTTGAGAGAATAATCGAAAATGATCAAAAATATTTTTCTTTGCCGGTGTTTTGTGTTTTTTTTTTTTTTTTTTTTGGCTTAATTGAAATCCTCAACCGATGTTTATTTCTTTCTGCTTTCTATTTTTGGTGGTGTGGCTTACATGTATTTGAACTTTTGCTTGGGTTTTTTGTGAAAAAGGTCAAATCACACATTTGATTTTGCATTCAATAGTTAAAATGAGAAAATACAGTTAAAAAAATAGAGAAAGGGCCTTCCTTTTTTTGTTTCTGACTTGTAAGACTTCAAAAATAGATAAGTCCTGTCTTTTTTCCCTTTTTTTTTGTCTTTCACAGATGCTACGCTCACTCGCTGATTTGGTAGCCATTTTCTTCTGTTAGCATTTCTTGGCTGTGTGACGTGGAACATCTTGGTATGAGACAGATACGAGGGACTGGG
Source organism: Cottoperca gobio (assembly GCF_900634415.1). Taxonomy (NCBI): domain Eukaryota; kingdom Metazoa; phylum Chordata; class Actinopteri; order Perciformes; family Bovichtidae; genus Cottoperca; species Cottoperca gobio. Next base: position 4,376,901 of record NC_041365.1, on the reverse strand, counting down.
TCTCTGAGTTTTTTTGGAAAAATGATCTAACTTCAGCATGATATTCCCTTTTCCTCTCTGCAACCATGCTTGTGCCCCTTCACCCCCCCCCCCCCCCCCCCCCTTCACACACAGCTCCACTTGTCAAATGCCTCTGAATAAAAAATAAATAAAAATATTAAATTGTGTTTTTTAATTGATAATGCAAGAAATCTACTGGATTAAATGTATTCTGGTAACTTGTTTTAAACCATTAAGACTACTTAGATGGAAGCAGAAATCACACACTTAACGGGCACCCAAACTTTCTTTCTTGTAAAGTTTGGATCGGTTCCTTCTCGGTTAAGAAGTATTGTTGTGAAGACTTAATAGTGTAAAGTTTTTAATGTTATATTATTAAAACTTGCTACAATTACCTTGAGGGTTCATGTTGTGGAATAAATAGCCATCTAAAAAAATTCCCACTACATACTAGTGGCATACAATATACCACATACTACTCATAGTATACTTTATCGCAGTGAGTACGTAAGACGAGCAACTGTTCAAAAACTCTTGCGAGACTCGCTGTTTATTTAGTTTCTTGTGTGAATATACTAAAGAGCTGTTTGAATGTGTAGTGAGCATCTGGGACACAGCTGTTGTGTTGTGCAAACAAGAACACACAGGATGATATGTATCCATATGTGAGGCTGTAAAATCACTTTTAGATTTGTTACTCCAACCTTAAGTCATTGTAGTGAATGGTAAACATTTGAAGCATCTGCAGGTCATTTGGGAGCGTGCTGTTTGGTCAAATAATTAATATTTTTTTGACCAAGAAGCGAAATGACTGGATGTCTTGACAAGACGAGTGGTTAGTTCACAACCTTTATTAGAGTCCTCAGTCCTCAAGTTTCCAGTGAATTCCATGAATTAGTTCTTACGTCTTACAGTTTAATCTTAATTTCAGTTCACTCGACGGAGGAAGAACATGCACGTGTCACTAGTAGTTTACATTTTATATTGTAAAACCATCTCAAGGATTTAATATGTAACTGTTGATTATATTACATTATAAGGCGCAGTACTGTAAAGCAGCACATGGCACAAAGTATGCACAAAAGTGATTATTTTGATCAGAAAATGTCCATTCCTTGACAGTACTTGCATATCCACTTCATCTCCTAGCAACTATTTCATCCAATGATGAACCAGAACAAGGAAATGAAAAGGAGCAGTGACTCAGTCGGACATTTAACAGCTTATTCAGTCCTTCCAATCTTACACTGCTGTTGCTGTTGCTGTAGCTGTAGCCGACACTTTAACAACTAAATTAAGACACATTATTATTTATTTATTTCTCTACAGACATAGTGTATTCCTGCTATCTTGACTTTTTAATGATTCAACTTTTGCTTACATTTGCACATTTCAATTGTGATTTTTCCTTCAGTGCTTTTGGCATCAAAAGCTGAAATGCTTTGGTGCAGCTCTATAGAGCCTACAGGGGGTGTCTCTCAGTCAGCAGGTGATGGCTCTCCTCACTGGAAGGGAAGAGTGCCTCCCTTAAACGGACCATGCGACCTCCGACCCCGGCATGGCCGCTGGCGTCCTCCACCAGTGACCTACGAATGGGACGGTACACCTTGTGACGCCTGAAAGAGAACGAGGAGGAGGAGGAGGAGGGGAATATTTGGTGGTAAAATGAGACAGAAAGAAATGGCACTTGGGCATTTTGTGTGTAGAAGCACAAACTTTAAGACTAGTCGGTTGTACGAGACTACTCACTTGCAGACCAGATATGCGATGAATGCAAAGACAGCCACCAGCACAGCAGTCGAAGAGAGCACCACCTCTGCAGGGTGTGAAGTCTTGGACGCTGCGGGGTCGGAGAACATCAGTGAGAAGGACAGACAGAGAACATCGATTGCAATAATAGAAAATAGATCGTGAACATGCGTAAGATGTAAGACTAAATGTCTTTGTGTAACCGACCAGGTGCATCCTGGGACTTGTTGATGGTGACAGTGGTGCTGGTCAGGCTCCTGGAGTCCTCCAGGGTGATGTTGACACAGTAGGTTCCAGGCTCCGGAAACGATCGCACGAGATGCACTTCACACTCAGGCGATGGCGGCACGTCATCGCACATGATGCTGAGCACCTGAGTACAGGTGGGGTCTGACATGATGGTGCAGGCTGAAGTGGGGATACTGAGGATGAAGGATGGACAGAGGATTCACAAATGGACTTTGAATTGTGATATGACTTCACACTCTAAAATGATCTAACAAATCTCAAATGTTCTAGTTTACTTATCATGATTGTGAAACTTTGACTGTGATTTTATATCACCATGATATAATCAAAATCTATAAATGCCTTAAGTGCCATTTAACCAAAAGTCATTAATCTCTGTGTTGTATTGATTTACCTGTATGCTAGACATGTTTAAAACATATTTAATATGCAATTACTGAGAGAAAAAGAGTCAATTTAAACTTAACAAAATCAATAATGTAATAAAGATATACTCACTTGCCCAGACATTTCACCAGGAAGCTGATGTCAGTGTTGGTCACTCTGGCAGCTGACACGTCCACGATGCGACTGTTTGGCCGGCTGTTGAGTGCGTGCTTGGGCTCTGCAGAGAACAGATTCATGCAGCATGGTTTTAGATGTATAATCTCACAACATTAAAACGATGAAGCGCAACGTTTTTTTTAGAGGAGGGTCTAGTGTGTGTCTCCACAAAGACGGGTTAAAAGGGGCAAAAATAACAATAAAGAGCAACAATTTCGACATGAAACTATAATCTTTCCATCACATAAAAATGTGGATGTGAAATTGATTTTATTTATTTTTTGTGCAAAAATCACTACAGAACACAAAATGCCAGTTTCATATGACTAAGACGGGGGTCGTAATCCCTTATAATAACTGTTCTGCTCAGGTTAGGATGCTTTCCTTTAACAGTCCCTTGTTTGTGCAATATTCACTTTTACAACCTTTTATCAGCCACTTTGTACTTATATTATTTTTATTCTATTTTATTCTATTTTTATTTATTTATTTTATTTATTTTATTTTATTTATTTTATTTTATTTATTTTATTTTATTTTATTTTATTTTATTTATTTTATTTTATTTTATTTTATTTTATTTTATTTTATTTTTCTATTGTATACTCGTTACTTTACTTCGTATGTTCTTTTGCTGTAACAAGGTAAATTTCCCCGTTGTGGGACTAATAAAGGATTTCTGATTCTGATCGCTCTCCATGTTGTTTACTTGTTGACTTGAAAATTACAATGAAAAGATGGGATCAGTTACATTTGAGTTTTGGAATGGTATACTGTATATTTGACTAGTGTGAAAACAATAACAATAACAGTAGCGCTTATACTCGGCACATATACTCTGCAGGTATAATGTTTACCATGCTAACCATCTTAGTTTAGAGTGTTAGGATGCTAACATTAGCAATGAACACAAGTTACAGATGAGGATGATGTCATTAGTTTTGCAGGTATTTGGTCATAAACAAGTTGACAATACACAAATAGAAATGTTGACCTACTGATAGCGCTAGAAGAAAATGTAAGGGGACCGTTAATGTCTACACAAAATGCCTGACTTTGGCGCCATCTAGTGCTAGTATTGTAAACGACACAATGACAGACAGTAATGCACACTGCTTTGAAAATGCTGATTAAGATTATAATTTAAATGATGGCAGGATTATGATCCATCCCATTGCAGCCTGCCACCTACCAATTATGGTGATGTTGCCCATGAAGGTCCCATAGGCGTAGCGGTAGCACATGTTGCTGTTGAGGCGCCTGTTGCGGAGCCAGGCCAGGGCAGTGGGGTTGGATTCTGGGGTTACATTGGCAACAGTAGGGGGGAGGGGCTCCGTGGTGGGCATGCCTGTTGTCATGGCAATGGGAGAGGAGGAGGAGGAGGAGGAGGAGGAGGAGGAGGAGGAGGAGGAAAAGGGCTGGCTGGTGCTGGTGCTGGGTGGCACTGAAACAAGAAACAAGTGACAAGATATGGACACACTGAACAAGAATGTGTGTACGTGATGATATTTTATCTTCAAGTATGAATGAACTGCTCAGATACATGCACTTCCTCCTCTTTCCCTCTTGTACACACATAAACAAACACACTGATAGCTGTGGAACTCACCCTGGGTGGTCTCCGTCTTGACAGTCCCAGCATGAGTACCGGGCGGAGGTGTGTGAGCCTCTGGAGTAAGAGACACAGGAATACAGTTATTCAGTTAAATTCAAAGGCAGTGTGTATTATTGGAGGCGATGTTGCAGTTACACCAAATCGAGCCTTGGGCGTAAAGTTGGGGGGGCAATTGGTACCTTCCTGCATTTCCTACCCCGTACTTCCCGCACCCTTGTTCGGACCACAGCCATCTTCAAACTCGACCTTCATTTTGATCTCAACTACACGCCTGTAAAGCTTTGTGATGCCAAATTGGGCGTAGGGTGTAAAGTGGGGGTGGGAAGTTGGGTTTGCAATGGCCCCTTGGCCTCCCCAATTTTCAAACTCGACCTTTATTTTGATCTCAACTTCACATCTGTAAAGTTTTGTGTCTTGTACTTTGCAAGGTTGTGTCGCTATTGTCGTGAAAAGATATGTCCACTGACAAACAGACAGACTGAAAACCTCCTCTGTGGTTGTTCCCGCTAGAGTAAGTTTCTCAAGGAGCACATGTTTGCCATTATCACACACACACACACACACACACACACACACACACACACACACACACACACACACACACACACACACACACACACACACACACACACACACACACACACACACACACTAACAAGCTGAAAAATGCGCCGTTTGTTGAGTGGTGAAAATAATATTGTCACTATGAGTAGGATTTGGATTATATGCACCTAGGGCGATATCTCTGTGTCTGTGTCCAGTACCTGTGGAAAGTGATGCCGTGGAGCTCCTCTGAATCGGGGTGGCAGAGGTGGGCGGACACTCCACAGGGAACGCTGCCTCCACCACCAGCTTCACACTCATGCTCCCAAGCGCGCTGTAGGTGTGTGTGGTCACGTTGCGGTGTGTCACCAGCTGGTTGCCATCTCTGAAGTCCCAGATGTAGTCGATGGCTGCTGCGGTTTTGAGGTAGCCGCTGGGGTCATGAAGCTGGACTTTGAAGACTACGTCCTCATCACGAAAGAAAACATTCTCAGACTGATTGATCGCAGCCTTCTGGGAGATGTCGACTGCCACTGGGATCTTATCTAAGAGAGAGAGAGAGAGAGAGAGAGAGAGAGAGAGAGAGAGAGAGAGAGAGAGAGAGAGAGAGAGAGAGAGTGTAAGGGGAGTAATAAATCATTAATTCTCTAGGTTTCTCGTTGTGTTTGTTTGTTTAGCTGAAACATGCCAAGAACGTTTGAGTTTGTCTCCACCTGTGACGTAGAAGATGGTGTTGTCAGTGGTGAGGGGGCTGTACTTCCTGCGCTCACGTTTCCTGTAAACCATGACCTCTATGACCTCTGCCCCCAGAGGGATGTTGGTGGTGTTGATGGTCAAAGTGGAAGAGGAGCCGTCACATGTCTCGTAGTACTGGCCTGAAGATGAATGGAGAGTTAAAAAGTTACTTATTTTGTTTTTCCATGCGCATGTGTGCAAATCTATAAACCTGCGTGTCTCACCCATTGCGTGCCACACATAGACGTAGCTCTTGCGGCTCCAGTCGTTGCTCTGAGAGAAGGGCTTTCCATCGGGGAACACATTGCATTTCATCACGTCTGTACACTTTCCAAAGCCATAGTCATCCAACCAGGAAGTCCAGTTGTACACGTAGCCAGAACGCACCTGTCCATTGGCTGCTCAGAAGAGAAGAGAGTGTGGTTGTGTTATTCAAAAGCGAAAGAAGTAAAGCTGCACTACTTTATATTCTTATAACAACAATGGGTCAAATTACTACTTGTAATGTGAAAGGGGTCACTCGTAGTGAGACACCTCGTAGATAATTATCCCCCAACATTGCTGCTCTAGGGAACATTTTAGCCTCTTTTAGCTAATTGTTTTGGTTCAGCCTCTGGAAACAGCAGGCATGTGTTTTCAGCAAAATATCTATGATCTGCACCAAACAGCAGAAGGACAAACTTAGTGACTATCTGGTGAACATATTGGAGCAATTTAGCAGCTAAAGAGCCAGATATCTCCCTCAGGGGTTGGTGGAGACAAAAACAGCGCTGCCCCCAAGTGGCCATAACATGAACAAATGCTGCTTTAAGTGTGCTTGTACAGTTATTTGTTATTACACTCCTGTGGTGTGGCTGTCTGATATGATGCTGTGGTGTTTTGTGGTGGACGATGATATAATGTGTTTGGGGGCGTGGCCTGGCCAGTTATTTTGGCAGCACCTGAGGCCTCGAGCTCCATACCATCCTCACAGTGCTCATCCCATACAATAACCCCATTGGCATCCTCCTTCTGGCATGGTGGGTACTCCAGCTTCGCGGTGAACGAGATGCAAGAACCGTTGAGAGCCGGACTGTCGCTGGTCAGACGAACGTTGGGTTTACCTGCAGGAAAGTGGACGATGCAGATGAAAAACTCAAAACATAACAGGGAAGAATTCAGAGGAGAAAGATGACTTTACTCACCTTTGTGGTGCGTGAGCTCTTTTGGCTTTGGGTTTAGTGGAGGGTAGAGGTAATCGTCCCATGGGTTGGTGTCAGGATCCCAGCCAGGGATTGGTGGAATTGGAAATGGCGACTTCCCTGCCATTGCATGCTTGTGGGGGAACATGTCAGCGTATGCTGGCGAAAGAGAACAAATCATATTTTAAAACTCCAAGTCCTCTTGAAATGTCGTGAGGGAAATCTGAAACCTGTGGGATTGTCCAGGGTCCCCTCGTTTTTAATTATTCATGCACATTTAGAGTCTTTTTTCTTTTTTCTTTATCTTTCTTAAGGAAAAAGTCACAGAAAATGTATTTATTATGATAATTCAAAGTCATTTTCTGATTAACTGACATGTATTTTGCAAACATCACTAATTATATCTATACAAACTCCAAAATAGTTTTTATTACAAGCCTGCAACAATGGCCTTCTCATTATGTAATTAAACCTTCGACATAAACCCATCTGAAAATAAATCATCTGATATTGGAGTCCTTGAAAGGAGACTATTATGTGTGGGTCCTTTAGAGGCGACCATATAATAGAGATGAGATCAGGTTTTCTCTGAATGTTAATTTGTTCAAAGACATATTTTGTAAAAGAATAAACACTGGAGATGAAAGCCCAATCTCATAATTTTAAAATCAGTTCTGTGACGCAGATGATCATACTTTTAATACCAAATAATACCAGACAATATCTTGAAGCAATCATCTCATCCTAAACATTTTTTATTTTAATGATTTATTAATAATATCGTTCTCTCTAACTTTCTGTTTCTGGCTTCTGTCTAAACTTCAGCGTGAATAACATGTTTTTACGGATGGCAGACGAAAACAACAAATTCCATTTATGTGATTTAATTAAAGGAAAAAAGAATCCAGATATGTTTGGGAACTTCTTTGTGTAAGCAGACATATGTGCAGATACTCAACTCATGACGTGACAAACTTAGACATTTACCAAGTATGCAGTAAGTTTACTTTTGTTGTTTTTATATTAATAACGTTGATACGTTTTTGCACTGTTTGAGGCATCATCCCGTCGGACTCCTATGTGACACCATCTGAACATAATTGTGAATTAAATAGATGTATTAAGATATTCTATTTATGGTGTATATCGTTTTTTGAACGGAGACCGTCAGGCAGGCTCCCTCCTTAATTAAGCTCATGGGACTCTGCAGAGAGCTGAAGACCGAACAGGTATAACAGAAACTGTGAGACTAACATCGAATATTAAACACTTAACAATTTAAAAGTCAAGGCCCATAATATACAATCATTCCTGTGATTTCAGCGTGCATATTTGAATTTAAGTAGGGTATTTAGGAAACGTATGATTAGTCTGCAGTTAATATCTCTATATCAAATCTCGTCATACTTACTGTTCCAAATGCTAAATCAGGTGACTAACTTTTAAAATACTTACTTTTGCGTCCATCAGCTTGAAAAACAAAGCAGGCACAAACCAGGAGGAAAACGAACCCCAAGGCTTCCATCTCCAGTCTTCAGCAGGACAATATCTTGTCAATATATAAAAGAAAATATCTTATAATAAAGTGTTCACCGACAGAGCTTGTCCCTCTCTCTGCTCGTTCAGCAGGTTTTTCGCCCTGCTTGTCCTGATGTTCAGCAATTTAATCTGGGGGCCGTTGAGCGCACAAACATGTGATGCTTCCTAACAGGACGCATCTCATCCCTTATTAGTCTGCTGGCCTCAGGAAACTCATGAGCGACGAGATGCACGCGGCACGCCCCCTCTCCCTCTGCCCTGATAAGGCTTTTAATATGAAGTTATTACTTACGGGTTCATTATTTTCCTATTCTGCAAATGTGATAAAAATATTTGTATAATGTATTTTATAAACAGTTCCTTGATGGTGCAGTGCAACTCTCCATACTTTTATTTTAGATCTTTATCCTCCATTTACAGGATTTGATTCTAAAACTTGCTGGAGTATAAATAAATATTGTTTCATTTAATATCCAAATAACATTTTATTTTTTAAATGTAATACATGTCATTTATTTTTTTTATCCTTTCTGGAGAAATATGTCAAATAAAAGGGGCAACATGGGATTTCAATGTGCCTAAATTAGTCACGTCTATTGTACACAACACAATATCACAAATCGCAAATGTGCCTCAGTTACAATACAAACGGCATACTAATCGTATAAAAATGTAATATAATTAAATACTTGTATTACTAGCATAGATAACCTTAAATCTCCGAGTGTGACTGATGAGCACATGACTGCATTATTTGATAAATGTGTCTCATCGAGCTGTGTCACGGTGAGACAGATGTGAGGTCCGCGCGGGTTATTGCGCCACAGCTGCTGCACAAAGCAGAAGGAACCCGTGTGATGTGCAGCCGAGGTGCGTTCGTTTTCAACACAATCCAACATGTGATTAATGTCATTATTTCAGAGGGTCTGCTGCTGTCACAATGAGGGCTCCCAAACTCAATGTCACACCTTTAAATGTGTGTACAAAAGTCAAGAAATAAATGTTTTAATCACAGAGAAAACTAAGATTTGTGGTCAGAAGAACTTCTCTTGTGTGGCATTTCTGTAAAACACATCACGGTATTTAATTTAGAAGAAACTAAGTCGAGCAGCCCCCCTCTAGGGCGACGCGAGAATCACCATGGCAAATAAAAAAGATTTACAAAGGTTCTTTTATCCCAAATGCAATTAATGTAGTCAACAAACCTTAATATGAGAGTGTGTGCTGTGCACAGCATTGGTATGCATGCACAGTCTGTTGTACAAGTCAGAGATCTTTGTTCTGTTAAAGTGATTTTTATCTCGTGTACATGGTTTTGTCTTTATATTTCCCTGTATGAGAACAAAGACCATTTTTTCCAGCCTCAACCGGACAATAAAGTGTATTCTATTCTATTCTAAAATATGGTATCGTGAGAGCACACAGCATTGTGAATGTAGATAAAGAGTAATTATATGTTACTCATCGTTAAATCCAATGAGAAACAAAAGAGAGATTTTTAAACTTTGAAGCAGCAGGTAGGGTAACTCATAACGTCCTGACTGATTGATGACAAGAATCGAAAAAACAAACAAATAATGCAATGACAGGATTTTAAATTCATCCACGACTTTCATATTCACCGTGATAAAGCTACTTTGTTATTAAAAGAAATACAGGGTGATCATGATGATCAATTGAAATGATTTCCAGCTGCATAAAAGATCTGCCTTTAATCCGACTTTGCAATGATCACATAGCGATCTAAAGGTCTAGTCGACTTTGTTGTTGGCATTTCAGGGACGTTAGTGTTAAATAAGGTCTAATGAAGTCAATCAGACGGTAACTAAACACACAACTTACTCAATTGTCTTCATGAGTGATCACGTGTTATCAGTGACGTCAACAATCGCACAACCTTTTTTCGGGAAACATGAATGAATGTCTGAAACAAAACAAAAAAACATTTCAGCTTGATTCGAGCTTTCGGTCACATCTCGTGAGCTTCATCAGTGGATGGAGCTCACGAGATGTGACTGAAAGCTCAGGAAGAAATTAACCAAAGTGGGTTAAGTTTTTTTTGTCAAATCAACATGACATGTAGGAAAAAAAAAAACATCAGTTAACATCAATACTGCTCATCCTCCAGCAGGGGGAAGCACCACTCCGCGGCTTTTCAAAGCATGTTGGGAAGCTGCAAAAGTGGTTGATTGTATGTACATCGATTTAATGTTGAAGCTGGTAAAAGTAGTTTAGCTTAATGTATAATATTTATTATATTTTGTATTATTATTCTGAATGTGCAAGTTATCAAATAAATGTAATGCAATAAAAAGCATAAAGTGGCAAAGAAATGGCAGGTTAGTAACTCTCTCTATGCCTCATTGGCATGCAACTTGATGTTACATTATTGCTTAAGTTACTGCTTTTACAAGATAACAAAAATATAATTGACAAAACATTACAGGACAACAAATACTTTGAACAGTACAATCCTTTGGAACATGTATGTGGCAGCAACTTACTTGTATTATTTCCACTATTGTTTATTTGGTGATTAATCTTCTACTGTGTCAGAATCAGTGAAGAATGTCCGAACCCAGAAATATTCAGTTTACAATCATAGAAGACTTAAACAGTAAATGTTCACAGTTGAGAAGCTGAAAGCAGTTAATTATACAAAATGACAAATAGTTTTGGCGGCTCTAAATACTCAGAATCAGTGATGTGTGTGTACTCGAGTACTGTACTTAAGTACAAGTGGGAGGTACTTCCATTTTCTGCTGCTTTATACTTCTACTACACTATAATTTGGAGACAAATATTTTACTTTTTACTCCACTACATTAATTCAATAACTTTAGTTACTTTGAAGATTCAGAAAATACAACAAAATATAATAAACAAACAATTTATGATGGATTATTATAGGTTAAGATAAAACTTTACGGATCCCTTGGTGAAATTTACAAGCTATTTGGCAATATATATAGTACATATATATAGTACATATATATATATATATATATATATATATACATATATACAAAGAAATCAACTAATATAATATATATTATTTTGAAATGGGCCGTTGTGGAGAATGAGTACTTTTACTTTTTGTACTTTAACTATATTTTCATGATAATACCATTTTGATTGCAGGACTTTAACGTGGAAAAGGGTGTTTCTACACTGTAGGTTTACTTCTTAAGTAAAAGATCTGAGTACTTAATCCACCACTGCTCAAACAGATCACACATCTCTTCGTCAGCCCATGCAGAAGGCTCCAGACATCCCTGGTTGTAAAACAGAATAATGAATGAACAACAACCCAGAAATGCATCGTGCAACCAAAAGTCACTATTATTGTCCCTCCCTCTCTCTTTGTTTATGCACATGTGTACATGTGTGTGTATATGTGTGTGTGTGTGTGTGCGGGGAGGATGCATGAGAGTACTTGTCGTTTACAGCTCTGGCTTCTCATTTACAGCTCTGGCTTCTCGTCGGATGGTGGAATGCAGGCACATTCTTCTCTATGTGGACTGGCCATTCAGTGTGTGTGTGTGTGTGTGTGTGTGTGTGTGTGTTCGTGTGTCCATAAGTGTGTGTGTCCATGCTCTTTTGGTGTTTATGTGTGTGTCTGCAAATGTGCTGGCAGTGGAAACTCCAATTCACTGTGTGTTTTGGCTGCAGGTCGAAACATATGGGAGTGTTCACTGTGCAGCAATGGAAATACACGAGGACTTTCTTCCCTCTCAATCTTGAGGCTTATAAACATATTCCCAGAAGTAGACGGGAGTCCAGAGCTGGTCCCTCTCTTTCTGTCTCTGTGATCTTTCATGTCTCTGTCATTTCCACCCTCTTCGCAACACGCTCATCTTGTCGCTCTGAAGCTCTCCTTTGCTCTTTCAACTTCTCAATCTGTCTCCCCAGGTGTCCCCAACCCCTCTCTGAGTACTGTAATCATAATCATCACAAGACATTCTGCCCTGTCATCCTGAGCAGAGGGGAGGTGAGTGTCTTTGTGTACAATGGGAGGAAGTCAGAGAGCTGCTAATCCCACCCACTCATTCAGACACAAACAGACAGTCACCACCACCACCAGGGCGGGACCCGACTCTGACTGCAGTCAAATTGGCTTCAAAGCTCCCACTGGCTGCTCCGCCATGTTGCTTTTCACAGCTCCAGTCAGCCACGACACAGAGTGTGTGAAGCAGGCCGACACAGATGGTGTTCATTTATAGTGATGTGGCGAAGAAAATGTGTGCAATGGGTACAGTCTGACCTCTTGTTGGCCAACATCATAAAGAGAACATCACCCTGAGGTCACCCGGAAAACACATTAGGAAATGATTAGGCTTTTTCCATTGAAATCCTTACATGACTTCTTGTGCTTTTCTACTAGAATGTGAGTGTGGTGCCGCGTGCTATGTAACATTCATTGTTATAAAGTAGGGGAAACTATTTCCACTTGTCAAAAAAAGAAAAGAAAACTCAAACTGAGAAGGACTGAGATCGTTGTCTCCACTCAGTTGAAAACAGCAGCCTCTGCTGCCAAGATCACATCGGAGAACCGGGGAGATCGAAGTTGCCACCGCCCCGCTTCCCAGCATCGACAGACGGTCATGGGACTGCGAGGCCCGCCGCCAGCTGGCCGGAGACAACATCTTTGAAGTGTGACGCACCGGGGAGACGCCTGCACCAAGCCCACTCTCACACGCAAAAACTGAAGGAAATATAAAAACACTGTCTCATTCCACTGCAATGTTTCTAGTGGGAAACATACCGAGTTTTGAAACAGGAATACTGTCACCATATGATATAAAAACTAAACCCACATACATTTAAAGCCCTAAATAGACTTATTGCAACATTTAAAAACATCATAAAACTGACTGACTGTTTGAATATATATAGTTTCCATTAGAGTAATACTGAACATATGCTTTAATCCCTTTCATCATCTGAGCTATTGAGATTGCTTTGAAGATCAACCCAGCAGGTGTAGAGCAGGTGAATGTATCAGGTGCATCTTCCGCTCGTGAGCTCAAATCTGCGCGGGCTTTAGGACCGCGGGATGAGATGGATGAGAGGCAAAGTCTGCGCACATACACTACGAGAAGAAGAAGAAGAAGAAGTTTAGGGGTTGTCTTGAACCTGCTTGGTCTGTCACTCGTGTCCCAGGTCTACTGCTCCATGGATGCAGCGCTCCACTCCAGAAGACTGATGGGCGAGTGTTTTCTTGTTCTACTTTTTGGATAATCCCTACAGAGTCTCATCCCTTTGGTAAAATGTAATCAACTTCAAAGTTCAGTCAAAGCTCAAAAATGGGGAATTCAAGATGGGTCAACTTCGTACCCCCCTCTCCTCTGCACTCTTCATCATGAGGCTGTGGGGCAGAGCTACAGTCCGGAGGAGGAGGGTGCTCTGCCTCTGGCTGCTGCTCCTCGGGTTCGCCCTGGTTATTTTGACGTTCTTGGACCTCTTTAACCGGGACCAGTTCAACAGTCATCAGAAACCCGGACCTCCCCACCACCCCCTCCATGGGATTCCCAATGCCCCGGACCTGGAGGTCATCGTGGACTCCCGGGACCCTGCGTTAGAGCTCGGTGTCGATCTCGCCCCGCTAAAATCTATGCAAGAGGACCAGCTTTTATTCGTGCCATCGATGCAGGGCACCAAGAACCCACCGCAGAAGAAGGGGAGTTACAAGGTGCTTCTGCCCGGAGCAAAGAAGGATACCCGCACCCCTGCGCCTCCGACGCACGGTGAAATGGGCAAAGCAGTGCAGCTACACCTGGAGGGTATGGAGAGGGATGCGGAGTCTTCTGCGGTGCGGAAGTACGGTTTCAACGAGTTGGTCAGCGAGAGAATTTCACTCCATCGCAGGTTGCCTGATGCGCGTCATCCCGAGTGAGTGCACGATGCAGTGTCCAAAGAGCACGACTGAAAATATACACCAAAACTGTTGCACTGAAATGACCCAACTTTAGTTTTAAAACCCTTTTTGAAGTTATTGAAGTTGTCGCTTTGACAGTGTAAATGTGTTTCCCAATCAACAGGTGTTTGAGGGGACAGTACAGCGAGTCGCTTCCGTCGGCCAGTGTTGTTATCTGTTTCCATGACGAGGCTTGGTCCACGCTCCTGCGCACCGTGCACAGCGTGCTGGATACTGCACCCAAACATTATCTGCAGGAGGTTCTGTTGGTGGACGACCTGAGCCAGCACGGTGAGTTTCTCTGTTTATCCACATCCATTTATCCATCCACTCGACCTGTGCTGACCACACGTCTCTGTTTACTCCTCAGGTCACCTGAAGAGTGTGCTAAGTGAGTATGTGTCTCATCTGGACGGGGTGCGTTTGATTCGCAGCACCAAGCGCCTGGGCGTTGGAGGGTGCCGTACTCTGGGTGCTGCCAGAGCTTCAGGGGAGGTGCTGGTGTTCATGGACTCCCACTGTGAATGTCAGAAGGGCTGGCTGGAACCACTGCTGGAGAGAGTGGTCCAGGACAGGTATTATTAATATAATTATGGACACAAATAATGAAACAACAGTGCAACAATCTTGTTATTCCAATGCATGATTCCTCTATAATAACACTAAATATAAATTACTCCGTTGGCTGAATCCTAAAAATATATAATGCAAATTGGCCGGAGATTTGAAATGAAGAATAATTAGGATCTAAATATTTGATCTGGAAAAACCCAACCCAGCAGCTGTGCCCAAACTCTGTCTGTCTTCTTCTTTCTCACATGTGTTCTGCTGTTTGACACTTGAGAGAAGGGAGAAGATGGAGGGTTCAGAGTTATCAGTTGTCCTTACTCATTAGTAAGGCATGGGATACATGTGCAGTGGGCGTATCCAGAGCTCAGCTCTCATGATTTGGCTCTAGTCTTGTGTCTCAGGCTGCCTGCAGTGTGGCTCTCATTAGACTAGGTAATTTGGCTGAACTCTCAGACCTGGAATCTGCAACCATTTAACTCTCTCAGCCACATATTTGACCTTTCTCCCATTTCTTGTTCTCTTTCTCCCCCCTTTAATCTCCTCATATAATTTCCTCCAAGCATCACCACACATGGCCTCTTGGGAGAAATATTTCAAATAACTTATGTGAACTTGAACAGAGCCTTACAAAAAGTGTGTGTCTCAAAACACATCTTCTATGACACATTGAAACACATTGAAACACAAACAGTGGGATTACAAACACACTCATAAACACACACTGACAATATGCTTAGATGGATGATTGGATTATTAAATGGGTCTATAGGGCACATGCCCAAGGGGTCAAGGTGTCAAGGGGCCCTCTCTGTTTGAAACACTTTTTTAACATTTCTTATAGGAAAGTCAAGCAAACAATTACTAGGAGACACAAAAACGACCACAAAGAAGGCAAAAGAGTTGTAAAGAGACACAAACAACTACAAAGAGACGCACTATGGCAACAAAGAGATGCAAACAAACTTCAAAGTGACGCAAAATGACTACAAAGATATAAAGAATGACCACAAAGAGATTTAAAAAGACTACAAAGAGACACAATGACTACAACGAGACACACAATTACCATAAATAGATTCAAAACAACGACAAAGAGATCCAAAACAACCACAGAGATATTCAAAAAGACTAGAAAGAGACAAAAAGCGACCATGAAAAGACTCAAAACAACTACAAAGAGACGGAAAACGACCACAAAGAGACTCAAAATGACCCCAACCAACATGGGTGGGGTTTTACATTTACATTACTTTCCCATAATCCATCTGTGAATACGTTCTTATCCTGCCAAATCTTTGACTGACAGGAACACGCTTCTCATTTATAACATGAACGCCATCTTGAATCGCCCTTCTTGATAAATGCCAATGAAGAAAAGACACATTTGAATAGAAACATGACTGTTCAGATGAATGTGGCGTCTCCGTACAGGACCAGAGTGGTGTCCCCCATCATGGATGTGATAGACTGGCAGACCTTCCAGTACAATGCCACCCAGTGGCCAGTTAGGGGAGTGTTTGACTGGAGGCTGGACTTCTACTGGGAATCTAAACCTCAGCTGCAAGATAAGGACCCAGACTCAGCTGTTCGACCTGTGCAGTGAGTTTACAGCAAAATGATGTCACATGTGCTTTCATGACACGAGTATGTGCAAACGTTTTATATAGAAGTAATGTTGAATGAAGGACTAAGTGGAAGCACTGAGCACATTTCCTTTGTCTATATTTAGGGATACATAAGTGATAATCTGCAGCAAATAAGAGAGATGTAACTGAAAATGTTGTTTTACTAAAGCTGCACATTTGATTTCCTTCTTTTAACAATTCTTTTTTGGGCTTTTTGCCTTTAAGTGATCGAACAGACAAAGAGAGAAAGTGGGAGAGACAGGGCATGACATGCAGCACCGGACCACCTTTCTTTCTTTCCTCTCTAGGCCAATGTTTCCAAGATAGTTGAGAGGTTGCAAGATAGATCTGAGCGGTCAAGATATGAAAAAGAAAGTTCTAAAATATATATACAAAAACCGCATATTTACTGCTTAAAATAAGTTTTTTACACTTTTTACTTATCTTTGCAATTTTCTAGTAAAACATTGCTTAGTTCAACCTCTTAAGGCCTATAAAACCTGTCTTTGTGCTCACACCTCATAATATACAGTCCCGTATATATAACCATTGACAAGGAGTGTGATTTGTCTTACACGGTCACAGGTAAAGAACCATTGCTCTGGTGCGTGATCCGTGTGTCCTTGCTAACTAAGACTGTGATACTCTGTTTGTCTCTCCTGTGTTTGTTCTTGGCCAGTAAAGTGATGCTGATTCTGTCTCTGACAGGAGCCCGGCGTTAGGAGGTGAAGTTATGGCCGTCGACAGACATTTCTTCCACAGTGTGGGAGCCTACGACCCTGGGATGCTGCTGTGGGGAGTGGAACAAATTGAGCTGTCTATCAGGGTAAAGCAAATAAAACACACTGTATATATCGTCAATTTCCCATTCAAATCCTCTTCATTCACTTGCTCACACAGCACAGAGGGATGACAGATTGTGTTTCTCTTTCACCTTAAGTCACGTAAGCTTTTTAAGCGATGCTTTGCCTGTGTGATTGAGTTTCTGTCAGGGACTCAGGAATGTTGTGCTGAGACATGATGCCTTCTGCAAATGGAAATCTCAGTTTGAATACTGGTCTGGGAATGTCTGGGCCAGTTGACAAAAGCACAAGTATGAGAAGGAAATGTTACATGAAATCACATTTTGTTATGCGATAGAGGTAAAAAGATGCAGTTTGTTATATTAAATATCGATATGCAGCTTGCACAACATGCAACATGCAACGTATAACACTTGTCATGCTCTCCTGCTGCTTTATAGTAAAATGCACACAAAAGCAAAAAACTACAGGGTTACAAACCTGTTTTTACCGTTCCTGTTATCCTAGGTGTGGTCATGCGGGGGCTCCATGGAGGTGGTTCCCTGCTCCCATGTTGCCCACCTAGACCACCACTACCTGCCTTACCGCTTCCCCGACCAGGAGCTGCTAGAGAGGAACAAGATCCGGATTGCAGACACCTGGATGGACGCATACAGGAAGATCTTCTACAGGAGAGACACACTTGCTCATTTCATCAGGCAGGTGTGTATTCTTGACAAATAGATATGTGAGTTTGGTTGGTGAGTTTTTAAGTTTTAAATTGTTCTTCCTTCGGTGCAGTCGGAGAGCCCTAACATCACGGAGCGTCTGCGGCTGAAAAGGAGTCTGGGCTGTAGGAACTTCCACTGGTACCTGACTGCAGTTTATCCGCAGCTGTACATCCCCCACGACAGACCTGCACTGTCAGGCGAGGTAGCAAGCACGCACACACACACACACACACACACACACACACACACACACACACACACACACACACACAGTTTACTACACGTTGATGGACACGACAGACTGATGTGTCCCATTTGTGCCTGTTTGAAGCTGTACAATGTCGGCACTGGCAGCTGTGCAGACTACCCCAGAGGGCAGGGGCCGCAGGGCGGGGCCATGAACGTAGCACCGTGCAGTGGGACGGGCAGCCAGGTAACCTTGAAAACAGTTGTGAAAATCTAAGACAGACAGGCAGAGGTGTGGACTCGAGTCACTGGACATGGACTCGAGCCAGACTCGAGTCACAAATTTGATGACTTTAGATTCAACTTGACTTTAACATCAATGACTCGTGACAAAGATTAACAATGTTATTTAAAAAGGTGACGCAAATCAATTCATATCCCTTCATTTCCTGAATCAACTAATATTGACGCTATTCATTCCCAGCAAGTCGATACTCAATTCCCCAAATCCACTTTGTTTGAACCACTCTGACTGCGTCCCATCAAGTTGCAGGGGAGAACTAACGTTACAATACTGAGTTCAGCACCTGGGACTTGAGAGTAAAGACTTGTAAAACAATGACTTGGCCCCACCTCTGCAGACAGGTAACACACAGTGGCAAAGATGATCTCTCTTGTCATCGCAGCACTGCGATTTAAACTCTGAGTTTGAAGTGCGATGGGGTCCCATGGGGGCTTTGTGTTTGGACGCCAAGGGAGAGAGGGCGGTCTTATCTCCGTGCCCCACACACCGACCGACCGCCAGCAGACTCCAGTGGAAGTTCATAAAGGCAAGGCAGAGAGTTCAACTTCTTTGTTTCATATCTGAGTAGATGGTAACAGTGGGCGTTTGGCTCACTCGGTGTGTCTGTTTTCTGCTTCAGCTGAGCGGTCAACTAGTTCACCAGCAGTCCCAGTTATGTCTGGAGGTTGTGAAGGAAGGAGGGCTCCCACAGAGCGACCAAAAAGAAGTCAACACCCGCGCCAAGACAGGAGGTCTCTTCCTGCGCGCCTGCACCCATCACCCCAGACAACAGTGGCACTTTGAGCAGCTAGTAGCTCCTAAAGGTGCCTGATACAGAAAGAGGGATTTATCATATGTGTACTATACATAGTGGCATACAGTAGTGAAATACAAAATATAACTCCACTCAGCCTTTTTGTTCCTGTTTTAAGGATTGCAAATACAGTTGTTTTTGTTAAACGATAAACAGATTATCTTAAATAATAACATATGATATAGATATGATTACTTTGAAACAAAGTCTTTTATTTAAAACTGCTTTTTTTTTAGGAATACTTATTATTGTATTTATGTTCATTTAATCACATACAGTGTAAAAAAACATGTTCTGATCTTTTGCTTCAGTAAATGCGTTTGTCAATTCAGGTGTAAATGTTTTTGTGTCAGTCGCATTAGAAACAGATACATCTCTATGAACGGACCTCAGGTTGGATGTGAATAATGAAGGAGAACTGGTTAGTATTAAGTCTGTACCAACAATCATAGTCTATTAGATTCACCTCTACACTGCCAGTGCACCCTTCTTCTATCTCTATCTAAAGTGAAGTTAGAATTAAGAAACACGGTCGTTAAAAAACAATCAGAATAAGAAGAGATCGAAATCAATTGTGCATTTTCTGAATGGTTTGCGTTGAAAGGTAACTGCCTGCAGCAGATAATATTCAGGCGTCCACATACTTTTGTAAAGTCCCTGCAAACGCAGGTGCTTTCACACATTCTGTTGATTAGATGTCTGCTCAGTGGAGCTACTCATTAACATCATGACAGCGTGACACAATACCAGGACGCTGAATCTGAAGCAATGGGATTCAGTCATAATTTATTTGATTACTTATACATGCGCTTTTCCTACTGTGACATGTCAAAGCGTACTGTGAAAACCTTAGGTGCAACAATACTAATAAGAGAGAAATGTCGAGCAAGCGGTCCGTACACACACCCCACGCAGTCCTGAGGAGAGGTCTCATAAAGCAAAACAAATGTCTTTAACTTCCTCCCCCCAAACAAATGTATTAAAGTATTATAAAAGGTTTATTCTGTGTTTGGGAATCATTGCACTCTTATTTAATCTGTTTACCGGATCATTAAATCTAAAATAAATAAGCATGGTCATATGTTATCAGCTGCCACCAGCAGAGGGAGCCATCTGCCTTCAGAATCTTTAAACCCCCCCCCCAACTGATCACTTTGTTATTGTTGTACACCAATAACCTCCCCATATGATTTAAGGATGAGAATTCCCATAAAAGTGTTCACATATAAACATTCTGTGGTTGTGGAGCTAACATAATGATGCCATGTGACAGCAATATCCTGAAGTGCATGTGACTGAGAGTGAACGCCGTCTGTGATTAGAGACAACAGCATCATGTGTATTTACTGTTACATTACAGGTCATCAGTGTGTAGGCGTTACTTAAAGCCACAGTGCCCGGGGTTAGGATGGCAACTAGCAGGCAGTAAAGGCCTTGAGCTCATCCTCAGTAACTCTAGACTTGACCCCCCAGGCATTGAGTGCTACGAACCGCCTATACACGGGTCACGGTAATGCTTTTCTTAACCCATGGTGCACTTAGCCCAGTCAAGTACACAGCACCTTTTTAATAAAACCAGTCATATGGTATGTCTGCAGCTCCGAGGCAAAGGTCAAATACTTGGACAAACAACACGCTGTTGATTAATACATCTTCTCTCAGTTACTTAACTGAAGGTTTCTCAGCTGTTTTACAAGAAGGGCAACATCTCTCTGCTTTGGGTCTTCAGAGGGTGGCTGGAGGTCAAAGGCTAATTTCACAGTAAAAATCAATCCATGGAGATTGCAGGACGTACTAAAGCTACAATGTATACCAAATAATAATCCAAAGCCAGGGATAGGTCTGACAGTTTAACCCGTGTGTTACGCTCTAAGTAAAACGTAACATTGTTTACATACTTAATGACTTTAACCAATTTATGAGAATTATGAGATTTTGAAGTGACGACCTGCTTCAGATGATGCATCATTCCAGTTCGTGGCCTCAGAGACCCCAAGCTCTAAATCGTGGTTAAATACCATTAATATTAATACGGTTCTGTATCTGTGATTAGAGGTGACTACTTTATATGCAGAACTACCTTCACAGATCACAAACTAAATCTTTTTGGATTTCTCTGTTAAACCTGTCTGAGGTGTAACTTCACAATACGTAAATTAACATTGAGGGATAAACGTATATTTCTTTGTTCATGCCCACAAAAGATGCTCATTTCTCACCTTCATGGGATATGCATGCTCAGTTTGTGAAAAAGGACGGGTTACCACATTACTACACTTCTGCACTATGGTTTAAAATAAGGCAAAAATGTGCAGACAGTAGAATAGCCCACAGTCCGTGCATCAACCTTGTCCCATCGTGGGGTCAGCACCCAACACCACACAGAAGACTTGTGAAAACAAAAAAGGAAGTGAAAGTTAAAATGGATCGAGAATGTAGCCTACCTCTGACACCCTCGTTGAAAACTCACATTACTGCCTGATTTATGACTTAAATCCAAAAGCCTCTGATATCACTTTATATGGCAGAGTATGGCAAGAGGTGCAACAAGTTCCCAGTAGAAGATAAAATCATTACATTCATTCACAGCGGTTTCTGTGTCTAGGCAATAGTCAAGCAATAGATAGTCCTTTACAACATGCTTGTTTGAGAGAATGCAATATGTTTAATATTTATAACATATGGCAGCTTAAGCAGCTGTCAGCAAACCTATTTAGTGGCAGCCATTAAATCCCATTGAAGACTATTTAAGACTCTTTTGACAGATGTTATAAAGCTGATTTATGCATTTCATTTAGAATGGGAGCAAACTGGAAACTAGGAGAGCTCAGGGACAGCAGCTGGAGCATCAGAAAACTCAAGAGTGTTGTTTGAACTGTTATATATATATATATAACTTTGTTTAACATGTATGTAAGTATGTAGTTTGTGTTCATTGCAAATATCTTCTTCTGTCTGCATTCAAATGCTTCTTCTCCTGAGACTCTTCTTCTACTTACTCCTTCCTGTCCCCAAACTGTCCTCTTCTCTGTTGCTGCACGTGACCTTTCGCGTGCCCTCCCCTCCCATCCCGAGCATCCTCCATCTCTTCTCCATGCTGAGGTGAGTGTGATCAATACAGTGAACACCCATATCAAAAACTAATGGCCGCAGGGAATGATGCATTCTCACAAACATACAGATCTTCCAGCGGTAACTTGGAGACGAGATGGATGCCAGCGGTTGTGGTGCAGGGCGCCGTGGCCTCTTTATGAAGACCAATGGGGCTCTTTCACCCAGGATGGAGGTGGCAGTACTAACTGTACGCACCTTTAAGAGCCTTGGGTCTTCTTTACACAGACACTGTTGTTTCCAGTGATTCGTTATGTGCTTGTTGTGCAATTAGGCCTATGTGGATGGGCCCCCGGAGCCAGGGCTGACATTGAGTAAAGATTAAATGCATTAAAATGTGACAAAAACTTGGTTTGCAGCAGCAATTAAGGTCAGAGGCAAAAAAAGGCTTTAGAACGTTCCTGGTGACACACACACTTTATAATTCTGAACCAGTGTTTAAATGATACCTATATTTGTGTAACATGTCAAATACTTGAAAATAGATCCTTCAGGTAGAGTGGTCGTCCAGTGGTCGGAGGGTCAAAGGTTCGATCCCCACCCCCTGCAGTCAGCATGGACAAGATACTGAACCCCAAATTGTTCCCGGCATGGCCAACTGTGTGTGTGAGAATCCCTACTGACGAGCTAATGTGCACCTTGTATGGTAGCCACTGACTCTGTATGAATGGGTGAACGCTGACATGTGTTGTAAAGCGCTTTGAGTGATTGCAAAGATTGGAAAAGTGCTATATAAATACAGTCCATTTACCGTGAGGGGAAAATAATAGCAGCAATCTTTCTTATTTAGACTACTTACATGAAGAATGGTGTGGCTCAAATATAAAGGGTGCTAAACGGATGGTGAGAGTATGATTAATACATACAATTTGATCATAAATTGAAACACAATGGTGGTGAAGATATGATTGAATAAAGTGACTCTTGAATTTGACCTTAATCAGATAGAAATTGATGATTTGATAAAGACACATTTGATTATATACATACGTTACAGTTTAGAGGCCCTTCACTGGCGTCACACAGCGGTTTGACAAGGTAAGCCTTGTGCACACTGGACTCAACATACATGATGTGCACAACCTTCACGTACAGTCCCACACAGAGTGACATAAAACAGCCCCCCGAATATTTGGGACTTAAAGACTTATGGACGCACATGTGTACGTTTAGTTTACGTCATCATCTTATTTGACCAACCAGATGAAAAAGAAGAAATGAGCTGCAGGACTTTGGTTCATTTCGTAATGCCCATTGTTTGCTTGTTGTCCCAGAGAAACATCACACAACAGATTGCCACGTTGCTGCCAGGTGTTCACATGCAGAGGAACGCCTTCTGTGTTCTTCTATCAGTGAGCATTAGAATCTAGACTTTGGGGACCTTTACATCACTGCTACATCAACACAATGGAAGACAACTGTTTCACAGAGCTCTACACGGTGATGATCCTCCAATCTGCTGCTTTGAAAATGCCAGGCTACTCTCTGACAGGTGAGCAACAAAGGAGGTCATTTAGCAGTCGTTCCAGTATCATTGCCAGACCTACACTCCTCAGAGAAGAAACCACCATTAATCTCCTTTTCTGACATGCGCATTGTTCTGCCACCCCTCTCACCGCCAACGCTCCCAACTTGTACTGTAGCACCCAGGGGAGCAGCTCAGACTCATTTATCAAACACACAAGATGTCCTGCCCCCCCCCTTCATGCTTTACAACAATGCAAATGTAACCATTTGGATGTGCAACAGCGGCGGCTGTCTCACCCAGAGTGGAACGGATAAATGTAAAGCCCTTGTTTTGAGAGCTTTACATGTTTATGTGTGCTGTTATATATGCAAACACAGACACTTGATATATATGGACGTACACATAGTCAGAAGCACACACACACACTCAAACATAATGTGCCCTTGGATCAGCACACAGCTCAGCCATTTTTTTTAATTTTTTAAGCCAATCAGGTCTCAGTAAGTGCTGAATAGAAACACCTCACCACAGCTAGCAGATTTCAACATATCTCCATTATGTCCGTGGAAATGAAAGGAGAGAAATGGACAGATTTATATTACCTGAGAGAGAAGTTCAAACCTCCAGCACAGCAACGGCGTTTTATTTAGTACTGAAATCTGGGACGAGGGACATGTGAAGAGACTCTTTTCAGTGGGATAAAGTGCTTATTTGAATGGAAAAGTGAACGTGTATGTGTGTGTGTGTGTGTGTGTGTGTGTGTGTGTGTGTGTGTGTGTGTGTGTGTGTGTGTGTGTGTGTGTGTGTGTGTTTGGTCACACAGCATGTCAGAGTGGACAGGGATGAATAGTTTCTGTATTTGGGTCAGGGCCATCGTTAAACAATGTTAAAAGAGTCGATTAAACAGACACACAGCAATAGATGGAATATGAAACAGTTAATACTTTAGGTATAAAGATGAATGCCACATCCCACCTCTTTTAATCATTTTCTATGCTTAGCATTTGTGTTGTACATTTCACCATTTTCTTCTCCATCTCTGTTCTGTCCTCTCCATCCCTTTGAGTCAGACCCAACTTTAATCGAAAATCATAAGTGGTGCGAAAGAGGACAGCTAGGGTGCAATGGAAGAAGGCAGATGGGCCTTAGTTAGCTAATGACAGATTGTGGGAAGTGGTGAATAAAAGATGAGTTTGCTAGCAGGTGGATAATATGACGCATAAACAGTCAGGATGGGATTGTGTGTACACCATTAAATATGGATGGGTCTTCAAGACCCCAGGCTAAATAACAGCATTCCCACAGATGTGCTAGAGGCGCTGCTAAATACACAAACAAGCCTCAGTGCAAACACACCCCCACCCACCTGCAAGTCCCTTCTCAGTAAAACACACAAGAAACGGACTAAGTGGGGGATATACTGACTACGCTTATCTTCATTTTCACTTTCTCTAAAAGCATTTACACACATGCATCAAAAACATGAGAAACCATTGCCACATCATCATAAAGTATATCTCACCTGCATCTCTGTTGATGTATGTATCCAATTCAGACAGATCTAGTACTCCCTCCACTTCCTACAAACAAACAAACACACCCACACACACACACACACGCGCACGCGCACGCACAGCACACACACACACACACACACACACACACACCACCACCACACACACACACACACACACACACACACACACACACACACAGTGGAGCAGCAGCTTGCTAGGTGAGAGCAGCTGCACCTATGACAGATTTGTCAATGTGATCCACTGCACGCATACTTACTCAGTTTTCACCCAACGCCCACGTCACTAGTGGAACATGACGATTGCTGCGCTTTCACCTCAGATGAACCGTAGCAGCAGCTAACAAAAGACACACACACACACACACACACACACACACACACACACACACACACACACACAAAAGATGCATGCACAAAACAAATATACACTATTATTATAAACCGTGTGGACAAGCAACAGTCTTGCATGACAGAGTCCTGGCATTATTAACTGTGTGTTTGCGTATTGTATGTGTCGGTGTATGAAGAGTCTAACAACAATTCAGCAACAGCTGAAAACACATTCATGTCCCCATAACAATTATTTGTTATAACTTGGTGATCTCTAAAACGTTTCCACTATCTTGGTCAACAGGCCAAATATCCAACACTTTGACCAAATACTTCCATACTTCCCATCAGCCTCAGCTGTACTTACTGATATTGGTTGCTATCTAGCAAATGTTTGCATGCTAACAAGCTAAATTAAGATGGTGAACATGGTAAACGTTATACCTGCTAAACATCAGCATGTTAAAGTTTTCAATGTGAGCATATTAGCGTGCTTATGTTAGCATTTAGCTTAAAGCATGCCTAAGTACAGCCTCAGCCACAGAGCTGCTAACAGGGCTGGAGACTTTTAAGTGTTGATGTGGAATAGCATCATTTATACCTGGTGTTGCTATAATCCGAGGGCATTCATCTGTCTGGATGTCAGCAGGATATTGCAAAAACCTACACACATCTTATTATTACTTTAGCCATGTCCATGAAATTGATCAGGAAATAAATGTTACTTTGAAAATATTCTGCATGAGACATTTTGTCCACTGTCTTCCAAAACACAATAATTTAGCTAAATTAAAGTCTTTGATCGCCATTAATCAATGTATATGTGGGATTTAAGGAATATAGCTTACTGTTTAGTGGATGAACTCCTGGATGTGTTGTTCTGTAATAACATCCTTTCCAAATGTAATGAATGTTTGAATAAAAATAAAATTAAAAAAACAGTCGTATTTTGTCATTTATTAGCATAACATGTTTATTTGTATCTAATAATATCAAAATGTTACGGGAAAAAGATGTGTAATTACAGTACATTCCATTTGCACAGAGGCCGAGTCCAACCTACATGAATTCAAAAGAGAACAGTAGATCTGTAGGGACGCGAGTTCTGACCTTGTTTCCTGGTTTAAGATTGCATTGACTGGTACCAGCAGACACCACGGTCATAACCTCATATACAGTAGCATCGTTAAATGCCAACCTACACTCTTGCATTCTTAGAGGTAAAAAAATACATCTTTAGTATTGATACATTCATAGAAATATAAAAGCGTCTTTATTTCCTTATTGTGCTTTTATGCGGGAATATTGCCTTTGCTCTAAACAGCTGAGAAAATGGATCTCAGAGTTGGTAACCCTGGGTGACGATCAGGGAAACGGCCCCTATCGTGGATCATGAACCAATTTAGCAGTTGGCAATTTTCTCCAGGCCACTTCACAACAGGGGCGACTACCTTGCGCCTAAATCACCCAGTTGTTTAAACTGAGCCGACATCCAATAAATATGCATCAGTAAATGCTCGGTTCAGCTAAACGATTGAACCGCGTTTCCTTTAAATAGATAGATAAATGGCAAGCTGGATTTCCACAGGGTGACATGCAGCATGTTAACGTGTGTCTACAGGCACTACTCAAAAGGCTTGGAACGGCATGCAGAGAGCAAGAGATAGATTGAGAAGGAAGGGGGGGAGAGAGGGAGATAGATAGAGAGAGAGAGAGAGAGAGAGAGAGAGAGAGAGAGAGAGAGAGAGAGAGAGAGAGTGAAGGTGTGCGGAGAAAAGCACTGGAAAAGAGAAGCAGACAAACGACAGCAGGGGCTGTGATGCTTGAAGGCATAACATACCCCCTCCATAACCAACTTCCTCCACCCTCCATCCCCCCTTCCCTGAGGGCCAGCGGTAAAGAGCACAATGCATCCCATCTACATCCTCACACCATACTGTGCTCCCAGTGTAACCAGCCACACACTGGTTCATGCAATCCAGAGCACCGTGCGTGGGTTGAGAGCGCAAACAAAGAAGGGTTAAAAGGAGAGGAAATGGCAAAGATAGGCGGTCGGGGGGAAGGATGTGAACGGCCCCCACCCCTCCCCTCTTTGTCCCCATAGCCCACCTCCACCACTCAAGATGCTTTCTCTTCCTCCAACCAGCCCAGCCGACCTGAAACCATCACCAGCCAGAAGCAAAACAAAGGGAGAACAGAAATAACTTTCTTCTCCTCCGTTTCCCTCTTGTCCTCCATTATGGCACAATCCCGCCTCAAGATCGGGGGGGAGGGGATGGGGGAGGGCGTGGTTTAGGGGTGAGCTGTGCCCAGAGCTGCCATCATACAGCTTCACAACTGACCCAGACCTCTACATCCTGTCTAACACTACATTTCTATAAGGTAAAGCTAACACACCTAAACCTTCTGTACTTGTTTTCATGCAACAAGATTTTTAAACACGTGCCTTTAAAACAAAAGGAATCTGGGTTGCATCTCTGCAAACGTCCTCCCATGATATGGGGGACCCCAGTTGATCAGTTCGATCTTCAGTTAAGGAACATATCCCAAAGAAATATCTGGGGAAAAGTCCTGCAGAGTTCAGATGGAGGGCTGCTACAAACCCTTAGTTGGGTTGTGGTAGGTGCCCCCGAGTCCAGTTTGAGAACACCCAGAGCTCCGATGAGGGCCTTCATCTCACTCGTCTTGTGCAGGTGGACTCGGTACCTCTGACCTGAAGCAGACAGAAACCCTCGTCTTTATGGTGGGAAATCTCTGGTGAGCTGAGAGGTGAGGAAGGCGAGTGAGGCTCTGAGATGACGGGCTGTAGTTGAAGGGGAGATGAGTTGCAAGTTGGAGGTGGAGTTGAGCAGCGGATAGCAGGGTACCCCAGCTGGAGGTCCTGGGGTCTATGTGTGACGGAGTACTCGTGGAACATCGCACCATGTTGCTGAGGGACAGTGCAGGGAGAAGAGGGCAATGAGATGGGCGTATCCATCCAGATGGAGGCAGTCTGAGAAGAGGATGGTGAAGGGTAAGCCTGAGGATGGGGCAGGTATGTGATGTGAGCCGGGGAGAAGTGCGTGGGGCAGACTAGTGTAGGTTGTGGCGCTGAGGACACGAGGGTCTCCATGAGTTGGGCCATTCTCTTCATGAGTTGTCCAAGGTCGGCCACTTCCCTCCCGAGGTTATTTACCTGCAAACAAAAACATAAACCATCTTTAGTTTTAAAGAGGAAAAGAAACGGGTGGGATGTGGCACGTAAATCCAATTATTGGAACTCAAATGGATGGTTAAAGATAATATGCCAGTATATGACATAAATATTCATCTGATATGTCTTGCCTTTTTCTTTACCATTTGTTAGCAACTTCCTCAAATTGAATTGCTTGTTATTGAGTTGTAAAAATACACCAACGAGTAACAGCACACTTGCCTCCTTTGCCAATAACTCTCAAAGTGGAGCCACTGCCATATACAGTAGTTTACTTTTTTGATTAAGACAAACTTTCTAGGAAACACTAATTACCAAGAACAAAATGCTCCAGGGAATATGCAACACCCTCATGAATTATGTATCTTCATGTCAGTCATTTTAGGATTAAAATATCGGTGTCTCCTGCCTGCCATTTAGCATGTAACATCATGCTGCTAAAATTGGTCATTACACTGATGGTTGGTGGGGGTTTGGTGGGGATTAGTTGCTCTCTGCACATGGCATGTCCACGGAGGGCACGACCGTGAAGCCCTGCCAACGTGCCATCTGCTTCTACCAGTCAACGGACTCATGACCATTCATCAGGCCAATCACGCACATCAGTGCGAATGGATGCGCTTCAGCCCTCAGCAGGATACACAACTCCAGGTGGAAACTGCTCCAGTCGCTGTGTGACTGCGTCAAGAGGTGAGCAAGTACTTTGTGACCACGACAGACCAAATAAGGCTAAGAGCTCCATCTTTACATGGACACAAATGGTTAGGCACATATATTTGAATTTTGAAAATGTGTTAAAAACTCATTGTCTTGTTCGTTAATAGCCCAATGTGAGTTGTTCCATCTCTGGACTGGCTGATACAAGCCTGGGTCCAAAATCTTGCCATGATAAAAATAGAAAAGCAGAGAGCGACAGGACAGTCCAATCTGACATGCTGTCGACATGATTCCAGTACTCCCACCTCAGAGACAACCGTCGGTGAGGATAGTGAGACAAAACAGCCATAAACCAGAGCTCACTGCAGCTACAGGTATGTGTTGTGCCCCACACATATAAGCAGTAGCATCATTAGATCATACAATGCTTGCGTTATAAAAAATGTCTGATATCCATATAGCAATCCAAGATGTTGAGCAGCTCTGGGTGTCAGTTATAGTTCTTAGATAATGGAAGTCTTGGAATAAAGATGTACCTGAGACTACTAATGATAAGGAATTAGTTTTTGTGCCGTGTCTGTGAATCACATCACTCACGGTCAAGATACTCTCCAAGTAACAGTCCAACGAGAAGTCAGAAGATAAGTAGCCACGACTTCCAAAATCTGACAGACGCTCTAAGATTCTTTGTTTTGTTTTACCAGAAATAGTGACCAAAAGTGACCGTCCCACAGAGAATTATGACAAGACAGTTCAGTTCCCGGAGTGTTTTAGCGTTATTCATCTCATTGTTTTGGTTTTAAGTCATGCAACTGTTTAGGTTCACTTCTCACCGCTCTTATCAACCTTGTTGTCAGCCAAACACCAGTCTGTTTTTTTGCAACAGAGCTACTATACACTACCTGGTCAGCACTAAACAGCAGACAGATAAGTTGACCTATTGCTGGTTCGAAAAGCTAGTGAAGCATTAAGCAAGCCTGAGGAGCTAGAATATCTCCCTCAGCCGGTGAAGCTCAAAACAGAGCTAAAGAAAAGAGCGAATATTAGCGTTACATTCGTCTTTGTGGCTAAATAACTGCTTATGCTGCTCAGTGTGAACAGATATTACGTACATGCTGTGTTAACATCTTGTTCCACTGCTCCCAAGTGGCTAAAAATAACATATTGCTGCTTTAAAGTCTATGTACTGTGTTTTGTTTCTTACTGTTCATTTACTAAAGTAGGTCACTACTGCTGTGCATACGTGTGTGCACACATGTCTCATTCTCAAGTGTATTTTCTGCCGTATGTGAGTGTTTCTAGTCTCTTCTGGTAATCATAAGGGCAATTACTCGGACTGTTCAGGCAAAGCTTTCATTCTTTCAGCTCTCCTTATGATTTCCATGACGCGGTACAGAGGTCAACATATGAGGCCTCTCTTGAACTATAATGCCTCATTTATCTCCCACAACAACATTACAGACTGAAGGGTAAAGACGAGAGGTCACAGAGCAGGGCAGAGTTTATTACTGTGTTCACACATTTTTTGTGTTCATTAAAACGCTGCCACTTTTCAGAATGAGCAAAGACATTAACCTCTTTAGTTGGTTGTTCAGATCTCCTTTAAAATGGCAGTTTGTGCTTTTTTATTTACAGATACAGGATACAGGTTTCAAAAGGCTCTTGCTGCATGATTTCCCTGAAAGCATTGATACTGTTGTAGTGTTAAAACTAACACTGCCAACCAACAAATTGGGGTCCCTTTAAACTTGTATTTTTTTCTGCTAAGTGTTGTCTAGTGGATCTGTAGTGGAACATTAGCGGATGAATGAGAAAATGTGCATGAGTTGACCACAGCACTGAATTACAGTGTTTGGGAGAATAAATCCTTTTTTTTGTTGATATTCTGAAACTATGTGGAGAAAGCAGATATGGTTCCAACCAACACCCCCTTTTTCATCTCCTATGGCGATCTGAGTGGATGGATCCAAGTGAGGATTAACAACCTACAAGACCACGCTGAGAGACTTCCTGTCAAACACCGGTAACCCACAGAGACACAGAAAGGACAACAGCGCCAATGTGTATAACTGTGAAGACGCTGTGCCATTGTCTACCACACTTTATTTTTCCGTCCCTCTCTGTTATGGCTGTGTTTCTTCTCATAAAGCTTTTCCTCATTCCCCCTCCATTTATGCCTTTTCTCTCTCTGCCTTTATCTGCTCATCCCAGGATACAGACTGAGGCTTAGCAGGAAGAAGCAAACACTCCTCCTCACCTGCCAAAAGTCTAATGTCAATTTAGCCACCTGCCAATCAAAACCATAGGATACAGTGTGAGAGGCTGTGTGTGACTGTGTGAATGGATTATTTCAAGATGAACAATGAACCAGCTAAGTCCATAAAACATTGAAATATGATACTTTACAATGAGACTGACAAGGCCCAGTAGGTTTGGTGTAAACATTTATATAAAAGGAACACTATAGGAGGGGGGGGGAAGCATGAACCTAAAACAAGCTTTATATGTCCCTTTAAAATGTAAGATTCATGTAAACTCATTTCTACAATGTCTTATTTACTTAAAATAAAAATAAATCTTTCAATCCGTTCACCTGTCTTGTGTATGACATGCTGATATAGCCATATGGCTGGTTCTTACCTGAGCCCACCTGTCTCTCTCTCTCACAGACAGACAGACACACAGACACACACACACACACACACACACACACACACACACACACACACACACACACACACACACACACACACACACACACACACACAGTGCTACCTGCTGGTCGAGGTGGCACAGTTGTCCTCTCGTCTCCTCTGCTTTAGCTGCTAACTCTGCCGTGCTGATCTGCAGCGTATCTGTGACACAAATAAACAAAAATACAAATGACTTCAGGTGCAGATTAGATCTACAAATGTACACCACAATGCATGGACACATTATTCACCCTCATTACACAACAGCGCAGCAGAGACTTGGATGTGAACTTTGGATTGTAAATGGTAATATTTGAGAGGTAAGTTGCTGAGTGCTGTAATTTGGGAGGACCTGTGGCAGATGCTGAGGCACTGGTTGGTTTATTGACAGGACAACCTCGGCTGTTGGAGAAAGGGGAAAGCCAGGGAACCCTCTGTCCCCTCGATGTCTTCAGTGCCATCCACTATCCTGCAGAGAGACACAAATGTGTGTGTAGGGAAGTAAAGCATGTAAATGTTGATGTAATAATTGTAGGACAGTTAATAATAGGGTTATTGTTACGTCGGGCTTGTCATGGTCTAACAGTGTGACCAAAGAATGGACAAAAATCGACCTAACACACAGTTACAGAGACACAGGCCTTCACAGGCGGACAGACAAATCAATGGTGATCAAACCCACCTGGGGCTGAGGTTGGACGGGTCTAAGGTAGTGAGGGTAATTTCCTGGATCTTTCTCTGAGACGTCCTGGAGCTCTGCTGTCCCGCGGTCTTCTGGCCGGATCGGCTGAGCGGAGACTTCGCCCCCTGTGTCCCCGAGGTTCACCAGCCTTGTTCCGCTCCGATGACACAGACATGGCTTCGTCTTCCTCCTCCTCCTTCTCCACCTCCTCATCTTCGTCATGTTCCTCCTGTGCCTCCGTGATGGGCAGATAGCCCTGGACAACTCGTCCATTCCTTTTCACCCCAGACTTGAAATGAAATGCAAAGAAAGACAAAGCATGAAAAGAATCTTTGAGAGTAGTGACAACACAAGTTGCCTGTGATTTGAGGACATTTTTGAAATACACCCTTTGTGTGTGGATGCTGGGAGAACTTTTGGAAATTATTCTACAAGTATTCTACTGACAAGAAATTCAAATATATTCATGCCGATTTAAATCCAACTGAAGCGTCAGCCTTGAAGACGTCAAACGCCACAAAAGCTATTCTCCGTATTCTGTGTCAGAGCCAAATGTTGCCATCCTCATGTTTTCTGCTTCTTCTGAAGATGCTGAATATGCTGAGCTGTATTAGAACTAAAGAAATACACAAGAGGTGTTTTCAAAACTCAGGTGTGCACTTATGACTTCTAAGTGCTAGGAGCAGATTTATGAGTGACAAGGTTGACCAAAGATCCCCAGATCAACATTTCACACCGAAAGTGCGACCTGCAGAGCAACGACAGGCAACACAGGTGAACTCTGACATCTGTCCCGTGTCCTCTTTTGTCAAGAGTCTTCAAATGTGCAAAGATTACAAGGAAGCTGATCAACCATGATAGGATACAATTAGGTAATAACAGAAATAAGGTCCAGCAGTAACCTATTGAGCAGCGTAAAACAGGGGTGTTAAACATGCGGCCCGGGGGCCAAAACCGGCCCGCCAGAGGATCCAATCCGGCCCGCGAGATGACTTTGCAAAGTGTAAAAACTTGTTGTTTTGATCATAAAGTAAAATACTGTTCCTACATGCCCCTGGGGATCTATCTATATACTTACTGTAGATACCTGTGAAGTAATATTGTGTGCTTTTGTAGATACACTGTGTTCAGTAAGTTGTAACACACATGTTAAATGATAAACTAATACTATTGTTGAAATTGCGCCTTTGTTTCTTTCAGGTTGTTCATAATGTTTTGTTAAAAGATCAAATTTGAACATTTTCAGAACGTACTTGTACTTTCTTGCACTAAAACGAAGAGAAACATTTGGAGTTGTTGTTATTTATAAGTTATTACGCTCTGATGTTACCGGTCCGGCACACTTGAGATCAAATTGTGCTGCATGTGGCCCCTGAACTGAAATGAGTTTGACACCCCTGGCGTAAAATGTCTGACTACAGACTATTTTATTTGTGCAGATTCCCAACATTCAAGAGCAGCATGTAGGAGCATTACATCACCACCCTTCTGAGGAACACTGATTCATGACTGCAGTGCAGAGTTGATCCTTCCTCTCCATAAACCTTCCCATCAAAAACTATCTCCATCAGAATCATTCATTCTAAAAGAGTGATTGAGCCCATTATGCGTTTGAACGTTACTTTGAGTTTCATTATTTTCTATTGCAGGTTGATTAAAAGGTTGCGGGCAATGTACGACCAAACAGGATGAGGTAATCGATGTCGGAGAAGTGTTTTGAGTTACCCGTCTCAAAGATGGGCATATTGCCTTTAGATTGTAGTTCATCAATCAGTGTCTGAGTGTGCTGAAGTGTTGGCGGTTCATTACCTGAGTATCGAGAGCTGTTGTGGACAGTCTGGCCTTAACCTGGAAGAGAGCCATAGAGGAAATATACAGTAAATGAACTGCAGGAAAAAGCAATCAAGACGTGGCCTTTCTTCCCTCCGTTATAAATTACAGAGGAGCTTTTTCACAATGTTCAGCAGTAAATTATTTTTTCAAAGCTGGCACAAGAAGAGTATATGGTATATAGGAGTATATATATTTCCCCTAACACTGCAATGCTTTTGTGTTGTGCTCATATATAGTGAAGTAATACCCAAGCAATCTCAACCGCTCAGCCACAAACACTTCCTGAGCTGCCTCCTTCCTCCTGTCGTCTTCTTCCTTCATTTTAACTCCACTCAGTCCTGAGGTTTGGGACTGCACCTCTGCACATTAGGTGGACTAAAAGCCCTGCGGCAGGTAGTGTGTGTGTGTGTGTCAGTGGTTTTTGGGCTGGCGAGACAGAAACACCTGAGTGTAATTACAGCAGCAGAGCTCCTCCAAGTGCCCCAGCTATTTTTGCTATTTTTGCTCTCTCTCTCTCTCTCTCTCTCTCTCTCTCTCTCTCTCTCTCTCTCTCTCTCTCTCACACACACACACACACACACACACACACACACACACACACACACACACACACACACACACACACACACACACACACACACACACACACACACACACACTACACTTTTCTTATAACTATAGCTTTTCCAGCCGTTCTTGCCTTCCTTGTTCTTCTCACCCAACCCATCGTCATTCTTGTCCATTATTACAGTACTTTTATTCATTTCACAGAGAAATTAACAAGTGTATATTAAGTGTTTGTCATGCACTGCTCTGCTTGGGGCAGATAATCGCATAAGAAAGTCAAGAAGTCACATAAGAAGGTACATTATCACCACCTTATTTATGTTTCCTCCACACTTTCCTCTTTAGTTTCTATTAGTACAACACACAGAATAAACTGCAGGGACCGTTGTCAGTCTGGCAGCAACAAACATAATAGTGTTTAGGGGCATATGGACATGAAAGAAGGGCGTCACACTGTAATGACACCCAACAAAGACAGCAGCATCTTAGTGAATTTCACATTTAGGAATCAATACTATTTGTATGGACTTACGTGCGTCTCATGTCCCTCCCTCAGGTTGTACGTGAGATCCTGCTGGATGTCCTGGATGAAGTTGTGCGAGTATTCTGGGTACAGGTCCAACACCTCGTACAGCCCCCTCAGGTTAACACACTGCAGGTCACAGTAGGTCAGGGCTTTCACGTCCGCGTTGGTTTTTATCACTCGATCATCTAAGGACAGGTTCGCCCCAATTAGGTCGCCTTTGCCTGTTCAGAGAGAGATGGACATGGCAGGTCAGAAAAAGGGTCGCAGCATAATGTTTACTCTCTGGTGAAAAGGGTTGAAGGATGCAGAAGCTGTACAGTCTCAAAGAGTCTGCAACATGCTTCAGATCCTTCATTTATTAAAGAGCTTCTCAGGCAGTGTACGGGTTGGAGTGTGTGTTAATTTCTTTTGGATCAACATGAGGCTGAGGTATTAGGAATGCACTAATGTCAGCTCCCTTCTCTGACTGAATCCCTACCATCTCCACAGGTGCTCTTCTGTACCTGACCCTGACCTTTGATCTGACTGTGGGCTCAAAAGATAAGTTGTAGGTTGTATAAAATAAAATAACAAATGTTTTCCCTGTTGAAATTTCCAGCTTCTGACCTCCAGACAAAATTGATTGATCACTCTCGCCGTTTTTAGGGGAATTTCACCGTTTGAATGAAGAGGTGCTGACAGCTGCTTCCTGTTCTCTTCATACATACTGTACGAAGCTGCACGAAGTACCACGTTAGTGTTAATACCCCTTAAGCAGTGATAAAATATTAATTATGGTCATTGTGAACTGTGAACGCTGCTCAATCACACCGAGGCTGATGGAGTGGCAGTCGTGACTGTTCTTATTCTCCCCCCCCTTCCTCCCTCTGTCCTCTTTTGTCCTGCTCCCTGTTTTCATTATTTCCTCCCTATCTTGAGGTTTGCTCTGTTTTCTTCCCGGCTCCTTTGTTTCTTTCCTCCTGTTGTCCTTCCTCTTTTATTTCATATTCCTTACCTCCATTCTTCTTTCTTTCTTTCCTTTCTTACTACTTTGTGTTTTCCTCCTTCCTTCTCCTGTTTTTAGTTTTACTTCCTTTTCACCAACTTCTCCTTCTTTCTTTACTTCCTGCCTGTTTGACTTTTTTTGGTTCTTTTTTTATATTATATAGTTTTGTTTTCCTCTTTCTCTCCGTCCTGTTTCCTTCTTTGTTTCAGCCCTGTTGTTCTTCTTTTATTCCTTTCTCGAAGTTTTGCATCATACCTACCTTCCTTACTTTCCTTCCTGCACCTCACCTCACATCAGCTGTATTCTCTTCTGTTTTTTCGATCTCACTCACTCTCCTCAATTTTCCTCTTTCCCTCATTTTCCCCCCTCTTATCCCTTCCCCTCATCTCGCAGCCCTGCTCCCCTCTCTTCATTTTTCCACTTCTGCTTTTCTCCTCCTTCTTTCACACTCTCTCCCGACCTCCTCTCTGCCTTCCCTTAGTCCAGTTGTTTCAGATATTCTACTACACACTTTCTTTTCTCTGTCCATCAACCCGACTTTCTACTCATCCTCTCATATCTCTCAACACGGCCTCTCATGCTCTCACCCACTCTCTATTAGGAGGTACTGAGCTACAGACTTGTGGTGTGAAAGGGAAGAGAGAAAGAGAGAAAGAGAGAAAGAGAAACAGAGCTTTTTTTCTGCTTCAGTCAGACATTCAATGTCAGCCTGACCTTCTGCACCGTCAGCAGGCAAGTACAGAGACAATGCTCTCCGCCTATCAAGCCCACACACACACACACACACACACACACACACACACACACACACACACACACACACACACACACACACACACACACACACACACACACACACACACACACCTCTCTGTACACCAGAAAACAATTCCAACTCCATACATGCACAGGCCCAAATAAATGCAGATTTTTTTTGTCATCAGGAGAAGCAAGGAGACAGACAGACAGACACACACACACACACACACACACACACACACACACACACACACACACACACACACACACACACACACACACACACAGACACACAAACGATAACAGAGATCGAGACAAAGATCTCCTGCAACAACAGAGACTAAGTGATGAATGGAGTTTCAGATTCAGATGTTTCTCTCATTGACTCACTCACACACACGCGCACGCATGCACACACACACACACACACACACACACACACACACACACACACACACACACACACACACACACACACACACACACACACACACACACACACTTGTGGCAGATTGGTCTATAACTCTGTGTCATGAAGGTCATATAGCAAAAGCCATTCAGTTCTCTCAGTACAAGAGGTTGTGTTACACAGCAGATGTGAGTGGTTGGGAATACATCTAGACGAGAGGGTCGTTCACATCTCGTTTCAGAATCTTTCTGCACCAAGAGACATGTGCGACACCTATCGTGCTTTTTACTACATCCCCAAACTTTCACACAATTTGTGTGAATACGTTTTGAATGGGTAATTCTCCAGCATGAATAAACAGGGGCAAATGTGTTCAGATGTATTGAAGGAGTTTAACTATCTGTGAGGAGAGCAGCATTGGATTAGTACAAAAAACTATTTTTTAAGTAGTTTTTTTTATGAAGATAAGAACAGTAATAATATAGCAAGATACCACAAAGTTATTTCTTCTTGGACAGAGCCCCGCTAGCAGTTTTTAACGAGCAGTCCTTCCTTTAATGCATCTTTTATATCATTTTCTTTCATTACAACATCACACAATGAGTCTCACTGCATTAATAGCACTTTATATAAAATGATCATTATAATTTTACGAATAAATCTTTTCTTAGTTTGAGCTGAATTGCAGCTTTTGGGGAAATGTTTTGGACCTTGTTTCCCCATTAATGAGAAGCCAACTTCTATTTAAGCATCACAGCAAATCTGGAATTGCTGATTTCAGGGTTAACCCACGACTGAAATACACCTTTTAAGTTTGATGTTGTTCTGTTTCTGTAGTCAAAGCTGGCAGCTGATATTGTAATTAGCTGCTGCCTTAGAAAATCAAACAGTCATTTAACACTGCGAAGGAAAATGCATACAAATATGTCCTTGGGTATAAAGACTGATTTCAACTATAGCTACCATGGACTGGACAGGACAGGACTAAGCTGGCTTCGACTAGATGGAAACTGAAATGACCTGACTCTGGTAAATTGGACTGAGGAAATGGGCTGGACTGAACTTGACAACACAGATTAAACTGGACAGGACTGAATTACAAAGCTGTAGAATAGACTTGACCATAGTCGGCTGGACCTCCCTACACTGGAGTTGTTTAACCTGTAGGGAATTGAACAATCATGAGATGCTCTGCATGGTATACACATATACATATTCTGCACTGGCTGAATGTTTGTGTCTGTTTCAACATCTGTCTGTCAGCTCATCTAATTATGACCCAACATCAATTAAGAATCTAGCTTCCCCATTTTGCGTGCACCTTTGGCTCTTACTGCTAGAACGTATTGTTGAGACAATGGCACGTAACCAGGGTTGATTGCATGGAAGTGTATAACACTATGTTCTGATAGTGAGCTGTAGCCTCCAGGACGAGGACTAGGCTCCTATTTCTAAACAATGGGCTGAAACCCGGCTTTATCACAATGAGCTGCACAGAGAGTCGTTATGAAGCTTGCTGCTCGGAGTTTCTTTGTTCAACTATATGGCTGACACACACCACCCCACTTCCTCCCTTCCATCCCACCCCCAGCCTTTATCGTACCCAGGATGGCCAGCACCATGCCGTCTTTCAGCACCTCCATGGACCCGGAGCAGACAAAGAAGATGGCTTGGAGTGCGTCGCCCTGTCGGAGGAGGTACTCTCCGGGAGCGCAGAAGGAGGTCTTGATGTGCAGCGACAGGGAGCGCAGGCAGCCGCGACTGGCAGAGGCGAACAGCGACAGCTCCAGGATCTCCTTGTTAAGGTGCATGGTAATGTCGGATCGCAGCTCGTCCGGGAAGTCCTTCAGCAGCTGTAAAGATGATGGCAGGGAGAGAAAGAGAGAGACAGACGCAGCTCAAGACAGCTGTCAAAACACAGCCGTGCTGCAACTCAGTGATTACATTTCAAGCCTCGGTTGCCTTTGATTTCATTCCATAGCTATTGTAACACAGGAAACATTTGTGTCAAGTCAAGTCCTAAATCAATTGTTTGCCTCAGAGCGTGTTACGATCGGCACAACACACGACACCGTTAGTAATTCATTCATGAGGAAACCCTGCTCCAAAAACCATCTTCCAGGATATTGATGTACAGTACAAGTCGTTAGAGCCTAGTACGTTGATATTAATTAGCTGGACCCTTAGAATAAACATATCTATGTTTAAAAACACTATGAATCACTAGTATTTCTCATATGCTACTGTATGAATCAACACAGCTGCTACCTACGCAACATAAACACTCAAACACCATCTGGAAATCCCCTATCACAGTTAAAATAAAGTCATTGCATATCATCTATCTTTCTGTCTCCTTTTCAGGATCTGGGGCTCACCGTCACATAGAGTCGATCAATGAGTCATCAGAGCCAGGCTGACTTTAATCAACAGGCCCATCTATAATTCATCTGTCTGGGATTCATCAGCATCACTCCATCTAAGCGCAGGTCTGGCCTCTGACAGCTGTCTCGCAGGCATTCACAGCCCGGAGGGACGAGCTGCTAACTGGTTGCCTCCGTTTCCCCGGGCATGTCAAGAAAAGATGTTGTTCACCCTCTTTTTTCCTGTTCTCCACTTTTCTCTAAGCTGTCCTCGTGCCATCTCAAAATGTCCAGCTTTGTGTCTTAAAAATGATGTTTCCATACAACAAAACTGCTTCGTCCATTCGGTTTAGAGGGAAACATATTCTGTCCGGATTACGTTTGTTTTTGATACGTCACAAACAAGTTTGGAATCAAAGTCTGCGTAACTTCACGTGGGGAGGAGGTCATGGTGGGGTCAAATGAAGTGTGACTTCAGCTACAACCTGCAACGGTTTAAACCCCCAGGTTACAAAATATCCTGTCATTCACAAATGACCATGTAAGACGATATTCTGTTCTTGTGTCCTCCTTGTCCATCAGTGCTGTGGGAAACGCCACGCTCTTATATTGTGGAGGATCATGTAGCATCGATCATATTGTCACTCCTGTGATGAGTGTGAATGTGGATGATGAGTATTGAGAAGTACGTGATCTTTCAAATGAATTATTGATCCCTATAAGCTGTCAAAAACACGAGTCTACTGTAAAAGGAGAATAAGGACTTAAGTGTGTGCGCGTGTGGTACCTCATTGCAGTCGATGCCGTTGTTGACCGACCAGGTCGTCTGAAAATACTCCAGCATTCGCTGCTTGAGGCTCTGCGGCAGGTGGTGGACACGTATGAAGTCCTTGAGGTCTTTGGTTCTGGTGTGGTACTGGGACCAGCGAGAGTATATCCTCTGGATAATGGCTGTCACATTACCAAAGACCAATGCATGCATCAGTGCTGCAGGTGTCGAAAGAGAGGAGAGGAAGGGATAGAGTTTATTTGACCAAACAAGGAGCAGTCATGTCTTATGTTCACGTCTTCACACAGACCGCTCCAAAACCTTCGAGCCACATTGACAGTCCATTTTAACAGGAACAAAGCAAGTTTGTACTCAATTAAAGGAATACTTACCCCCAGAATGATCATTTGTATTTTAATTTCGCACCCTGTGTTACCTTGAGTCTGCTAATTCATATAGAAATTATCATTTTGGGGGCGAAGTGTTTTTAAAGTGCTGATTTTTACAGCTGCTTGTGCACTATATGACCACCTCCTTTTGGGAAAAATAGAATTCCTCAAACCCTATTTGGATAATCTAAATAAATATTTCTGCCATGTAAATACGATTAAACATGAGTCCTATTGGAAGGTGTCCGTGATCATATAAACCCACAAACCAGCTAAATATTGTATTTGCATTCATGTCTTGCAGCTCTGCAGACAGTCACATCAGTGTCTGTCAGGACTGAGAGGAGCTGATTTGATTGGTATGACAGACATCTGCCTTTTACACGCCCACAGATTCTCCTAATCTCATTCAGCTTTCAGCTGCGGCAGGTACGTCGCACACCTGTGGACTTGAAAGCACCGAACACAGACTGCATGTCGAGTGTCACTGTTGTGTCACTGACTGCCATTGATCAACAAACAAATAAGCTTCAGAGTCTGAAGCATGTTGTATTGTGATGATCATACAGTTCAATTCCTTCTACAAATTGACCTATGCTCTGCTATAAATATGAACAGGTGCTTTGTGTTAGTTTTCATTTCCTGTTAATACACAAGAGACGGTATAGGTGTGTGCTGTGCTTCTGTGACTTCCCCCAGGCAGCCGGGGACATTTATCATTTAGCCGAGCTAGAGTGGGAAGTGTCCACAGGGAAAACCCCGCCACAGTGACCTCTCTTCATCCCCCCCCAAAAACAAACCTAGTGTAACGATCCAGTTTGAACTGGATCAGACTATGCTTTATGTGTTGAGAAAATGTTACTTCTACTTGGATTAGCGGGAAAATGCATCGTCACAGAGATTGAAACAGAGACGTTTTAGACACATAACAAACATATCTTATAGAATATGAAGCATTGTTGTAGATTAAACTACCCAACAGCGTGTAAAGAAGTTAAAATCTGCAGTCAAATGCAGCATATACATTAATGCAGCAGTAATAATAAACCAAAAACATCATATTTAATAGTAAAACACTTTTAAATTTGATACTTTAAGTACATTTTGATGATAATACTCACATATTTTTACTTAAGTAAAGGATCTGAATACTTCTTCCAGCACTGAACATAATACAACTGTGTGATTATAATCTGATTTTGTAGATATTGCCATCGAATCTTTAAGACCTCATGGATTAGACGTAGTGTAATTATACAGTATAATTGTTTTAGTGTAAACAGTGTAAGACACAAAGAGAGTCGTTTCCAAAACATGTGATCGGTGATGTGTGTATTCTGAGTACCTCCTATAAGCATGACGCAGATAGAGAAGATTTTCTCGATGTCAGTGTTGGCCGACACGTTGCCGAAGCCCACGCTGGTGAGGCTGCTGAGGGTGAAGTAGAGTGAGGCGATGTAGACGCTGCGGATCGCGGGGCCGCTGCTGGTCCCGTTCACACTTCCTATGGCATAGTATGGTGACTCCAGACGCTTCCCCAGCTCATGAAGCCATCCTGTTTTAAAGGTGGTGTAAAACGAGACATTGATGGATGGATGGAAGGAGGAATGGATGGTTATCGCTGGTAACTAATGCACTTTCATTGTGTTTTCCAACATCGGCCCATCTGTCACAAGAGTATGGTCATGAAGAGGCAAACTTAGAAAACAGTTTGTAAAGAAACCAATATGTACAATAATTAATAAGAGAAGCAAAAGGAGCTATCACAACAAGTGCACCATGATTACTTTTTTTTTTTTTAACAATCATCCCAAACCCTGGTGCAGTGAAGCATATTAGATGCAGACAAAGCTGAGAGCATTGTT
Source organism: Cottoperca gobio (assembly GCF_900634415.1). Taxonomy (NCBI): domain Eukaryota; kingdom Metazoa; phylum Chordata; class Actinopteri; order Perciformes; family Bovichtidae; genus Cottoperca; species Cottoperca gobio. The sequence continues at coordinate 4,333,703 of NC_041365.1, read as the reverse complement.
TCCCAGTTATGGAAACTGTGGTTAGCAGTGCTTTCCTTCGTGCTACATCCAGAACAATGGATTTCGCAGCGGAAGCAGATCAGATGCTCTGGAACCAGAACTGATCCCTGGTCAGTATTTTGTGCAGACATGCAGCTGATCCCAGGAGAGGCTCCTGCAGACACTGATGAATGGTAATTGGATGGAAGCACCTCATAGCTGCCCGACTTCAACGCTCAGTTCAGCATCAGAAAACGCATAATTAGGATACAACACATTAATCCTTCCTTATGCGCTGACCTGTTATTCTATGACACTGAGATGCAGTAATTGGTGAGGAGAAATCTGCATCATGACCCAGTCAATGCTGACCCGGAACCAGTTATGAAGACACCGGAGTGAGGTAATTGCAAGCAGTGCAGCTCATCGATACTGACCAGAGATCAGCCCAGGGGGCCTCATTATATGAGGGACCTGGAGGCTGAGGGGAGAGTTACACACACACACACACACACACACACACACACACACGCACACACGCACACACACACAACTAATGTAATTGTTGCTCTCACATTTTCTGTTCAAAACCTATTTTACAGCAGATTTAGCAATCAACTAAATGAGGAAATCATAATCATGACATCTCAATTCAATATTATGTGCTTCAAACCCACATCTATGTGGTATAATTATCATATTATATTCATCAGATATGCATCTATATGTGTTAAGTGCTTCATTGTGCTGGATGGTTTTTAAAGCCTGGTTGTACATAAACACCTGCCTTAATAGCTTGAAACCCTACAGGGATGAGGTCCATGATGGAAAACAGGTCTACGTTGAATATAAAATCTTAACTGCTGAAAGAAAACAGAAAAAAAAGCCCTGCAGGTTTCACGCATTGATAGCTTTTAGGAACCACTGTTGATTTGGAAATAATGAGCAACGCAACTGCAATGCACCAGAGTATTGACACATTACCGAGACTCACACATAACGTGATAGTTGAGAAAGAATTCAAATCCAAACACAAATAATAAACACAATAGGAAAAAAAAGGAAGGAGAAGTCTCCTACATGAACTGCATGCAGGATTTATGTCATTAAAAAAGTGGAACATTAATGCCAGCTGATCAAAAACAAAACCAAATCCAACATTTTGGCTTTATAGCTTTTATTCTGAACCACATGAGACATTTAACAGTCTTTGCTGATAACACCCAGTGTTTCCTTTATATTGATTTAGTACGGAGCTTGACAAAGCTAGATGACGGCTCCCTCAGATGAAATGAAAACACTTTATCTGGCCTCCCTATTGCACACATAAAAACCCAAACAATTACATGTGCAGAATGACCTGACCTGTAATGCATTAAAGGGGTTCAATGTGTCATTCCGAGCCACCTGCTCCAAAGAAATAAGGGGCAGTATTTCACCTCTAAACTGGGTCCATACAATCTTTAATGTTCATATTTTAGTTGTAAAAGTTTGGCATTATTATTGTATTCTGATTTATTCTTTATATCGTGTGTTGCATTTACTCCTGTGTGTACCAAAATTTGTGCTGACACTCTGAGAGCCGGTCTAAAATCACTGCCGTCTTATAATCTTCACGTCTGTAAGTCACGCTTTTAGCATCCATTTAAGAGACACGCCATTTTGAAAGTGCCACACTTGAAGTGGACTGCAGGTCGACTGAGATCGAACACAAAATCTGTCATTTAAAGCCTCAACCTGCAACCGTTTCTCAGAGCCTCCCGTCCCAACCCAACGTCATGGTTGATGCTCTCTGGTCCTCCTTTATTTAGCATCATGTACGATACACAACAGACAGGCTGAAGGCACACTTCACGTGCCATTCAACTTTCACCACAGCAGCAGGTAATCATTCACATTCACACTCAGAACTTATCATTTTATATTCACTGCAACTACATCCCTTTTCCAAACTGGATTATTTCTACAGAGGGAAGCCTTGTAGTTGCATTGATGTCAGAATTATGTATGATAATACCAAAGTGTTTTATTTGCTACAGCTGAATCTCCTCAATGCTATTATGTGTCATGTCAGCAGATTCAGTGTCATGCTATCAAATAAATAATGTAGAGGTTTACCACATTCCCCAGAAACGCTAATCTAAGCTCCAACGCTGCCTGAAAACACACTTCCTGGTTTTAGCATAGTGCCTGATAGTACCACCAGTAAACGGGAAGGAGTGACGTTCAAGTCTCCATTTGTTTTCTTTACCAAAAACTACTGAACAGGGAGGCGTTTCTGGATTTGTGGGCATTTCCTTTACTCACCGATATCCCAGTTGTAGGCGTTGGCCTCCATCTCCATCTTGCCGATAATGTACCAGATGCAGGCCATCCAGTGGGCTAGCAGGGCGAACATGGACATCAGCAGCGTCAGCACCACCGTGCTGTGCTGCGAGTAGCGGTCCATCTTCTGGAGCAGCCGCAGCAAACGGAGCAGACGTACCGTTTTTAAAAGATGGACCACGGACACCTGTGGATAAAGAACAAGGTGAATGTATTCATTGTTGTGAACATTAACACAGTTATCATTTGTTAGAGGAATACTTCCCCACACAAAATGAACATTTGTATATCAAGTACTCTGCCCTGTGTCACCTTGAATTACTGAAGAAAACATTTCTCTCATGCCTCCAGTGAACAAATAAATCAATGTCAGGACATCAGGACCTCATTTAACAACAGCAAAACTATATTAAACATCCGTTTACAAACTCTCACTCAACTCTTGCAGTATAATCCAAGTCTGGTGAAGTATTCCTTTAAACCTACATTGAAATTGCCACCATGTGCTACCAAAACACATACTATTGTTTTCATTTTATGTCAACAGTGTAACATTACCACCTCCCATCACCACAATGAAAGCTCCTGAGGGCAACATGTGTTTCACTCCTTGCTAAGCAGTGATCAACTATCACAACTAAATGACCTCCTTTTCATTTGGGGAGATTTTCTGATGTTCTGCACAGAGCAAAGTTAGAAAGGCAACACAGATATAAATAGAGTGAATCAGAAACAATGAATGTGAGGAGCAGGCTGTAGGCATCTCTACTTGTGTACAGTAAATCTCATAAGAATAGTGATAAACCATCTTAATTTTTGCGCACACACACACACACACACACAAACACACACACACACACACACACACACACACACACATGATCTATCACCTCTAAGTGTAGACTGCCATCTTCTTGTGCAGTGGGGAAAAGTAATAAAGTACTGTGCTGAAGTACAATTTTTAACCATGCTTTACGGCCTCTCCAACATTAGAGGTTGCTCAAATGTTCTCCATATCTATAATTAGAACTTGACAACTGCTTGTAAACACATCAACAATATTCCTGATGGAGTCCTTGATTATAAAATGACCAAATTAGAGCAATCAGGCACTTGCTCCCAGGTGTGTTTGTTTTAATGTTTTACCTCCAGTCCTCACCATCACCATACAGTATTTCTCCCACATCTTCCTTCCTTTTCTGTCTTTGCTCACTCGTTCTTTAACTCTAAGAAATTAAACTAGTCTAGTATTAAACCGCACTTCCTTCGACTGACACATGCAATTTCCCCTCAAAATTCCTTTTCAACACCTTTCCCACATTCATGTGCTGTATGTGATGAGAATGTCATCCATTGTGCACCTGCTCCTCAGGCAATCTCCACCAACAGTCTATCATTTGGGCTTTGAGTATCCCACAGACACACACACACACACACACAACACACAACACACACACACACACACACACACACCCACACACACACATGCATATACACAACCTATTATTTAAAAGGATGTAGGACATGGAGGACATTTGTAATCTTTGTATGAGGATGTATGTAGTGTGTGTGTGTGTGTGTGTGTGTGTGTGTGTGTGTGTGTGTGTGTGTGTGTGTGTGTGTGTGTGTGTGTGTGTGTGGTGACTGGAGACAAGTGGAGACCAACATTCTGTAGAAAAGGCATATATAATGTTATAACTAAAAGGTGGGAAGTGAGGCATTGGCAACAAAGGAATAATGTGTATACGTGTATGTGTGTGTGTGTGTGTGTGTGTGTGTGTGTGTGTGTGTGTGTGTGTGTGTGTGTGTGTGTGTGTGTGAGAGATAGAATTACACAATCAGAGCGTTATAAATTAACAAAGCTCAGAGGAGGAGATGAGTGGACAGTCAGAGCTGCTACTGTCTGTGTCTCCAGTATGCTTTATGCCGTTTTTTTGCACACTCTTGCTGTGAGAACTGGTGCAGCACGAAGGGTAATGAAGCCTCCTGCCGAGCCCTAGGGAGAAGCTCCATCTCCTCTCCACCATCTATCACCACGCGGCATCCCACCTATGGAGAGAGCAGGCTGCGCCACGACCCATTCTCCTCCAGCAGCATGAGCAGTAAGCAATGCAGTGCGCCCAACAACATATATACATCTTGTCACTTTCGTTTTAAACTTTTCTTCTACCACTTCCTACTCACCTCTGACACCTCACTTTTACATTTCCTCCTCTCATCAGGTGTGAAATGTACATTTAGCTTCTTGATTGATTTACCTTCCCTCTTCTTTTTAAGGTAGATTTGTACACGAGACTATACCTTCACAGAAATGCTCATTATTTCTATCCTGCAGCCTCGGCCTTAGTGCTACAAGCCAATCACAACCACGTGAATAATCGTGTTTTTTAACATTTGTATTTTATTGATGCAGCAGTGTCGGGCCAATAAGCATGCATAGCAATGTTCTCCAATGCCAACTAGGCCTCCAGGCCCAGAAGCTTTAATAAGAAGTCTAGCAGTCAAGTATTAATAGCAAATTGCTGTCTTTGGCCCTGGTGTAAGGACATTATTACTACGGGGGCTAGTGCTTGTATCATCATTTTTGTGTATATGATCTTTTATATAAACATCTTCAATATATGAAAGATGGATGATCAACCATTCATGTTTAGCACTATTTAAGTTTTAGAGAAAGACAGAAATGTACTTTTGTATTGTTTTACATTGTTTCTGTTCCTGTTGGACACTTCTAAATGAGGAGCAGCTCACACAAAAGACGAAGAAACTTGAGGATGAATTGAGGGGTTGATGGGAAAATATAAAGGAAACATTTTGAACGTACTGTACATACATACTGTATAGATACTGTATAGGTATTGGACTATAAGCCCTGAGAAGAAGGTGAGAAGTCTGATCGGTTTTCTCTCCTGTGTTTATGACTTAAGAACAGGTGATAAAATGTTTTACCAGTTCCATTTTTTGTCAGGATCTTTATGTATCCTGCCAACAAAAGTAACTTGGAAAAATACATATGATAAAACCTTTTCTCAACAACCTGTTTTGCAAAATATGTTTGAGGAACTTATAAAGATTATCCTGGCAATAGCTTTTTTTTCACTGTTCTTAAGGACAGAAACAATTTAGATCAGATTTAAAAAATGGATCACTAGATATATATTTTCTTACTTGCCCTTTTGGGCATCCGTATTGGACAAACAAGAGAAGAAAAGAAAAGAAAGAAAAGAAAAGAAAAGAAAGAAAAGAAAAGAAAAGAAAAGAAAAGAAAAGAAAAGAAAAGAAAAGAAAAGAAAAGAAAAGTAAAGAAAAGAAAAGAAAAGAAAGAAAAGAAAAGAAAAGAAAAGAAAAGAAAAGTAAAGTAAAGTAAAGAAAAGAAAAGAAAAGAAAAAAAAGAAAAAAAAGAAAAGAAAAGTAAAGTAAAGTAAAGTAAAGTAAAGAAAAGAAAGAAAAGAAAAAAAAAGAAAAAAAAGAAAAGAAAAGAAAGAAAAGAAAGAAAAGAAAAGAAAAGAAAAGAAAAGAAAAGAAAAGAAAGAAAGAAAAGAAAAGAAAAGAAAAGAAAAGTAAAGTAAAGTAAAGTAAAGTAAAATGTGGAATGGGATCACCTGACAGACAGTTAAACATGCCAAAAAGCAGAAAGACGAACACCAGGGAGGAACCGTGCTGAGGCCCCTTGGCTCATTTTGATGAATGATGGCTTCTGTCCTCAAAAGGGACATCAGTCTGAATGCTCCGTCCTTAGAGGAAACATCACGCACCAATTACGGATACTCCCACTCTGCCAGAAAGCGGCAGGCGAACCTGTGGCCCAGTAGCCCTACACCGAACTCTGTACCTACTGGCATGTGGTATTTCCATTAATAGAGTCTGGAACCAAACAGGGACCTTCGCCTGGAGCAGCCTGTCACAGTGCCCTTAATTAGCGCAGCTTTCTTTACAATATTTCCTCCTTTTTTTAAATTGTTTTGATTACAAGTTAAATTTATGTTGTTCTATCTATATACATTTTGTACTAAAATGTAACTTTAAGTATTGATACGTGTAAATACTTTGACTAGATACATGGCAGGACAGCAGTTTATATTTCTTTATTTATAAGAATTAGAACAACATGAAATCCAACGTCATAATATCAAGCAATGTATGAATGGATTAAAAAATCAACTTCAGAAAATAAGTTCCTTTCAGTCTTTGATGGGACTTATTATTATAGTGCTCATTTTGTCTGAGTGTTGTGTCTAATGTTGAATGTATGTATTATATAGTTGGGATGTCATGTCCAAATTCAATTTGTAAAGTTAATGCGTAACTGTTGCATGTTGTATTGCAGTTGCACTGTGTTTATTTGTACCTATATGCATGTTCATATGCATCCAAGTAAGAACAGTGGTACAGCAGCTACTGGGGATCCAAACTTTGATAGCTAGCAACCGTATGATATCCAATGCTATATATTGGACCTTTTTTATCCACATTACAGTGGTTGGTTTTCTCTAGAACCAGAAAGCAAAAACTTTTATAAATAACCAAAACCTCCCTATAGCGTTGCAGTGCTTCCAATGGGTTACATAATTCAGACACGGACGAGACAAGAACGTCCACCTAATTGCGCCAGACCTCTGTTTCTTCCTCCATTCAATAATTCTTTAGGGGGTCTTGTATCAGACTCCACCAGAACAGAAACAGGTTTAAATGATACAGGTTTGATTGTTTTCTCAACCCTTGCACAGTTTGAGGAACCAATAAGAACATATCAAGAAGGCACTAGAGCAGCACTGGAAAACAGTCCATGCAATCTATTCTTATGAAAAGTCAAATGTGCTGAAGGTGTTGCACTTTATAATGCACCTCTGTGTTGACAGGATTAGAGACTGGGTCTACTGGGTTACTGGGGAAATCCAATAATCATGAGATTTAGATTTTTACAATAGTATTCAAAGTCATTCCATTAATTTCTTTCTTTGTTTCTGAGAACTGTATTAAATATAAAATATAGTTTGCCTATAACTGTGTCTTTGATCATTACATTTTTTAATCAAACACCTAATAAATGTACAATGTGAATGTGCAGTAGCTCACTAATTATGCTCTATATCAAACCAATGGCCACTCACCACGCTGACTTTGAAGGCATAGAGCAGGTCAAAGGGCAACGCGGCCACCAGGTCGATGATGAACCATGTGGTCAGGTAATGGATGCAGATCTGCCGAGCGTCAAAGATCACCTGGCCCGATTTACTGACATAAGTTGTGCGAAAATTACAAACAATGTCTGGCAGGAAAGACAAACAAATAGAGTTGGGGGTTTGGTTATTGTAAATGCTGGTTATTATTATAATATATTTGTCCTTAAAAAAAAATTGTAATTCTGCAACTAACCTATGATGAACAGTATCTCCACAGCAATATCACTGACAGTCGTGCTGCGGGTCAGGTCGTCATCATCGCCGATGAAGCACACATTGTAGGGCACCGTCACAGCAACGTAGAACGTGGCAAGTAAAATCAGCCAATCCCAACCAGCTTTGAACGTACTGTAGTGAAGTAAGATGAATTTGGACTTCTTGGCATCTGCTACCTTGTACTCTGGCAGAGCAGGTGGATCCCCAAACACATTCTGGCAGGGTGGGAAAACAAGGGTAATAAAGTAGCAATAAGCTGTTAAATCCACTTACTTTGCTTTGGCGGTCCAACTCCATCATGGAGCCTGTACGCACCTACGGTTAAACCAAGATTAGGCCAGTACACAAAAGATATTCTTGAAATCATTTCGTATTTTTAGACATTTGCACTGTAGGGCTGGGTGATAATTCAATATGATCATTTACCATCTTTCAATGGAATCATTGAATCATTGATCATCATATTGAATTACCCAGAAACTAGCTATATCGTGATAAATATCATTATTGAGATATGACATTACTTATATCGTGATAGAAGATTTTGGCCCTACTGTATCCTAATGTAACATCTGCTTTTCTTCTGTGCAGAATGATCTTTGGTTTCAATGTTTCTCCGCCGTGTCCTGCCCTTTCATTGTGTCCATTGTGCCTAAATAACAGCATTGATCTTCTCACTTCCAATATTACAGTCCACCCACACCCACTGTTGATTGACCCATCCTCATGTTGCACCGTGCCCTGTTGTTAGAAGTGCCAGATGATACCTTGTTGAGTTTAATCTTGCTCTTCTCTCTGCTGTGCAGGTGACCCGAGATGTGGTAGAGTACCGTGCTGCTCCGCAGACGAGCTGAGCTGAATGGAGAGCCTGTTTTCACCCTGCCGCGTCGTCGCTCTGTAAACGCACACAAACACACAAAGGTTAGTACACATCCCACCTCCCTGCAATACTTTACCCCCCAAGGTAACTCCTGATGACTGAATCAGTCATTATGCTTGATGAAATACATAATATTCAGTCCTGAATAAGGAAACATGAATATGCAACAGGACGGATGTCATTTCTGAGCAGATTGCACGATTTCTGTCAAGTTGCCTTTGTAAAAGTCAAAGAGCATGTGTCACCTGTTGTAATGCACACTATTTAGCCACACATATTAGTTGATGTTATATTGTTTAAACACTTTCTCAAGATAAACTGCAATTTACAGTTTTGATAAATTGCTACATGGGCAGAGAGGCAGTTAAGTGTAAGACTTTCTATGGTAGATTGCTTCTGGGGTGTTTGTGTGTGCACTTGCGTGTGTATATCTTCCAAGAGTATTGTAGTAGTAGATAAAGTAGATAGTGTAGGAGTGAAGTGTTCAGACGGAGGAGATGGGTAATGTGAGAAGGCTCTTTATTGCTGAGCCCCATTCTCCCTGTTGTGAACCAACCGGAAAGGACTAAGGCCAGATTGGCTTGAGGGGGGGGGATTACGGCAATAACAAAGCTGCAGAATGGAAGTGATAACTGCTTTTGAGTGTCCTTTGGAAAGTGTGTGCGTTCTGTGGTGTGTGTGTGTGGTGTGTGTGTGTGTGGACCCCAGACGAGGCGAACAGACAGGGCCCATCCATAACGCGGTGCAGCCTTGGGGGACGCGACACGGCAGGAGCGCAGAGACAGAGACATGCTTATTTTTAGAACTAATGAATTTCCCTTCACTTTTATAGCCCTTCTTTTGGGGGTAGAGGGGGAGTTTAGGTGGGGAGGGTGTGGGTGTTGGGTATTACGGGAGAGGCCAGAGGCATGTAGGGCAGATAGGGGAGGTGGGAATGGATGTGTACTGTAAAAGCAGCTGGAACAGATGAGAAACAGAGGTTATGGAGAGAGAGAGAGAGAGAGGGGTGAGGACAGAAAAAGAAGAAAGCAGAGAGGGTGAGGAGAGGAGACTGTTGAGAGACTGGGTTTCCCCTTTTTGCTCACACTGTCTACATTGTCGTGACAGAGAGCTAACTGGGTCACGTCCGAGGTGTGCGTCCGCCCTTGATAGGCTTCCCCAGCGTGAATTGCAACGCTCCATCGATGTCTGCATATCTCCAGGTTGTTCATATTTCTCTTTTTTTTATGAATCAGAATCTGGTTTTATGCCAAGCAGGTTTTGACATACTGTACAAAGAATTTGCTTTAGCGAGTTGGTGCATAACATAAATATAGTAAGAGAAATTAAAGGAGGGACAATATTGTTTTTTATATCGTTACTATTTTTGTCACTGGAGTCTGGCGGCTTTGAACTTCTAATCTTGTTTTTTGTACTTTCCTTATTCTATCTTAGCTTGTTATTTATATTCTCCTGCCTCTATAACAAGTGTTTTAAAATATATTTAAATGTAATTTTATGTGTTTCTTTTGCACTTTCTCTTGATGGCTTTGCATGTTTTTTGTAAAGCACTTTGAATTGACTTGTTGCACTGTACTATTTAAATGAACTACAATAAAGTATATGAAATATATTGTAACAAATATGTACAATATATCTGAAGAAGAAGCTGTACAGTTTTTAGAAGTTGCAGAATGTGCAAAGTTATCCATGTTAAGGAATAAACTGAGATATTGTCCCAAAGATGTGTTCATGTATTGCATATTAAACACTTTAAATTTGTATTTGTCAATCATGGATAGAATTATTTTCTACGCACTGTAACTTTGGTGTTACACAAGCAAAGTTTACTTACCAGCTCTTCTGCACTGGACGCAGACATTATAATAAGGGGTTTGTCTCAGTCTATGCTGCATCATCCTTTTTTCTTTTCTATGAAAGGCATTTCATTATGTGGCCAAAAATAACTTTCTGCTTCCTGTTTTCCCTTTTTAACTGTAATGAGAGTAATTAGGCAGATCCAGGGTAGGCAGGTCTGAGATGTGAAATGTCAGGTTCGCTGACTTCAGACACACATCGACCTTCTCATGCTTTGTAGGTGGCGTTTGGCTTCATCTTAGGTGTTGCCCTTGAGGTAGAGCTTTGAGGAAATTGACTTTGAGGGCAGAATTTAAAACTTTGTGCCTTTAAGTTGTTCTTTTTATTTACAATGATGAAGATAATTAACATACGGGAAGGGCAAACGTGAGGTGAAGGTGAAGCCCTCAGTACATTAGCGCTGCACTTTTAACCTTAGAAAATATGGTATTTCATAGTTTCCTAAAAAGAGATTACAAAATGCTATATTCAGACACATTAACCTGATATCATAAAAGTGCGTCTTTATGATCTAATCTTGATATATTGGCTCATCAGGCTGTAACATTTTGAACCACCTTGTCTCGTAATAATTAGGTTTATATAACGTCACTTTCCAATAGCCAGTAGGCGTTTTTTTGTTCATTTTTAACCCCCCTCCTCAAATTGCCTACTGCCAAATACATTTTGAATTGCATTTAAAGCGATCACATCACAAAATGTTAATACGTAACGCATATGGGAAGTGTTTTACAATATCTGCTATTTCAATACATCACCCACTTGTAAGTAACTTAAGAAAGATTTGTTGTTGAGGCACTCAAAGCACTTTGGTCGAGATTTGGGAAAGTTTGCGGTCTTTGTAAAATAAAAAAACAACAATTTCTTAAAACATGATTTATTTTCTATATTAACAATTAACCTACACACTAACTTGTCACCTGTCTTATTTAGCAGCTCCATCATCTGCCCTGACTTCTGTGGCTGAGTTATGTTAGCATAGTAAGCACATGCTAACATGCTAACAAAGGTCATTTTAGATCATTTAATATGCATACTGTCCACTCACAAGGTTAATTAAATAACAACTCAATTCATTTAATAATACATTCCATTAAAATTGATTTATTGGTTATATTTTACTTCAAGCAACCAAAATGTTTGCTAACGAGCGTCCATCCATATTACCTGCTGGTCATGAGTCCAAACTGACAACCAGGAAGTGAGAACTTCCAATGGGCTTTATAGTGGAGGAACTCAGACTGTACCATGTTGAGTACAGAACAGAGGGGGGTTTATATTGTTTCAGGTAAGGCTTTCTGTTTTTACAAAGATATTTAATTGTGTTTTCTTATTTGATTATGCATTAATGTTGGTTTGTCTGTAGGAGGAGCTTCCTGTTTAAAAGCAGGATAATGTCTTTGTTTGTTGTCGGAGAGTTTTCCTTATGTTCTTTTGAAATGTTTTGATAGGCTTTTCTTTGTGTATAGTTTCTTTGTAAAAACCAGCCTGAACTGCTTGTTGGTGTTATGTGAAAGTCAAATTAAACATACAACGGGTGAAGATTACTCCAACCGCCGCGTGTTCACCCTCCACCCCTCGGCCATCCTTACACTGACCACCTACCTACCACTTGTGTGCGCTTATGAAAATGTAACACTTCCCTCTACTGGAAGAAAAGGTTGCTGCTCAACATGATCCAGACAGCAATTACGTTTCCCTTTTATAAGGTATTTGGCAAAACACATTTGCAGTATATAAATGTAACTTTAAGAGGAGAGGGTTGACAGGTTTCCCTCTCGTCTGGGAACTATTAGAATCCATTCAACAACAATAAAAACGCACATCCTACATACATGCACGCACTGACCTTCCTTCTTGTCCCCTTGGATGGCTTTGGCTTTAGTGTCGGTGGTGTCCTTAAATGAAGCCAGAAAGAGCACCACAGTCTCCCTTCTCGTTCTTAATTGGCACAATGTCCAGCAGGCACCAGAACAGAACAGCTGAAGGGGAAAAAACACATAACACTTTAATATCTCTTATTATACTCCGAATGGATTTACTATGTGTGTGTTTGAAGAGCTACAGTTTCACAGAAGACACACTTATTAGTAAGCATATCTTCAGTTGAAAGTCCCTCGGGAGAAGCCGAGCTTTTAAATAGTCCAAGTCGCTGTTCTCCAGGCACAGCAAGAGATGAACCCATCTCTGAGGTCCCGTCTCCTGCTGAATGGATTGCTTTTCAGAGGGAGGCCTGCGTGTGTGTTTCTGCACCAGCGTTAGTGTACTTTGATTTGTGAAATACCCAAGTATTAATAAAACTCTGCAGTTTCCCTTTTGCACTACAGAGCATTTTCCCATCCCAGCTAGCAGCTAGCAGCTAGCAGCTAAAGAGCCAGATATTCTTCTCAGGAGTTGGTGGAGATTAAAACAGTTGGTGGAGATTAAAACAGCTACAAGGGAGAGTAATCATTAAATTTGCATTTACCAAGTGGCCATAAACACGACTCTAAATGAATGCTGAAGTTGCTCCGTGTCTGCTAGATGTGTACAGTGAATAGGCAACCTTTTTCTAACGAATTCTCCATATTAACTTATTGAGGGTATTAATATGTCAATAGTATGTTTATAGCTTGTTTCGGTCCACCCAAGTGGCCAAAAATCAATTAATAGAAGTGTAACTTATCCAATTAACTAAAATAAAGTAACTAAATTGTTGGATTGGTAAATCTTTCAAGGCTTGAAAGTATTTGAAAATAGACATAAAAAGACATGGGTCATTGAAAGAGCTTGAATGTATATATCTTGTGGTTCTTTCAATATGGCAGCTGCAGAAGTACCTCCGGTTGGGAATCACTGATATACTGAAGAGGAAACATCTTTTACAATTTGGGTAACAACTTCTGGCACCAACTTTTAGTTTCTTTAAGGATATCATGTAAAAAGAACAAATGTGGAGCACTAGAGTCTCTGGGGTTTTAGCCTTGTTAATGTTAATGAATTAATCACATCAAATTCAGTCTAATCCACGTCATGCTGGGGCATATGTACGACATATTATATTTTTCATATTTTCTCTTTTAAAGATTGATTATTTAATGAATTCCTTATTTAAAGGTTACCTTTTTCCTTTACCCTCAAATGCTTGTGATGTGGCACATAGATGTTGTCAGTATGGACATCTTCACAGCAGCGGTTGTGGTTTACCTTTCATTCATTGCAATTCAAATTAATTGCTGATTGAGAGGGATTTCCCATGGAGTTCCCTCTCATCACTCCCACTCCTGAAATCTTACTTGCCTGGTGATGACTCAATTACAGTGTTTTTGTCTGTGTGTGTGTGTGTGTCTGCGTGTGTGCATGTGTGTGTGAATATCTGCATGCCTGCGAGACAAGGCTGCACTATCAAGCACACAGCAAGAGTAAAGAGCGTTCCTGATTGCGAGCGCACAGCTTCCTCTTTTCTCAGGCTGACAGACGGAGGAGAAACTGAGTCAATCAGCTACGTTTACTTTCAGGACTCCGCTGTGACAGACAGAGCGGGAGGAGACAACATAAAAAGGCTGAGGCAGGGAAAGAAAGAAAAAAGCAAGATAAGCATGGGAGGCAGACAGTCAAACTAGCACAAACTGTACTATGTGGAAATGTGAAAAGAGGGAGATTGAAGGTAACAAAGAGAAATAGGAAACTGAAAAAGATCAGGGTGATGGAGGGAGGGGGGTGACAGAGAAGACAACAAAGAAGGAGATAGACAGTCACATCTATGGTGGTATTAGCAGAGCTGTGTCTATGCAAACTGCTCATCTACAAAATCTGCAAAATAACAGGGAAGTGGCATCTGACACATGCACATAGCATGCCACCTGCATGAGTCACTGTTAGAAGAGCTTACAGATGTTGACACAGCAATCTCACCACAAGGTCCATTTACAGTAGTAGCTGTACTGGAGCTTTCAGGATTCAGGATATGCATTGAAACTAGTAAGACAGAAATACATTAATAGACAAAACATATAATACACTAAAGTGACGTGTGTTCACATAACAAAGAGAGTCAAAACAAATTAAAAGGGGGGGAATTGGACAAAAGGTCTATTACATCACCCCAGTCCTCAAAGAACTCCACTGGCTACCTGTCTCCCTCCAAATCAACTACAAACTCCTGGTCCTCACTTACAAAGCCCTCCACCTACCTAGCCCCCTCCTATCTCACTGACCTCATCTCCCCCTACCAACCCCTGCCGTCCCTCAGATCCACCTCAGCTGGTCTCCTCTCCACCCCCAAATCCAACCAGCGCAGCTTTGGAGACAGAGCCTTCTCCAGGGCAGCACACAGGCTCTGGAACTCCCTCCCCCACGACATCCGTGACTCTCAGTCCCTCACTATATTTCAGTCCCGCCTCAAGACTCATCCTCTTCTCAACTGTCATTTGCTAGCCCCCTGTTAACCGTATTATTCTTTATTTTTCTCTTTATGTTTTCTTCTCTCGTCCCAACCCCTCCACCCCTCCACCCCTACTATTGTAAAGCGCTATATAAACTCAATTTATTATTATTATTATTATTATTATTATTATTCTGCCTATTAACAGCTGCTTCCCTGGTTAGAGAAACTGACAAATCAGAGCCTAATATGTGATTAGAATGGGCTCTGTTAGCTAGCAAGCTACCTAGCTGCATTTATAAAAAGCAGAAACAGAAAAATGAGGATAAAAACCTCTTAAATCGTCATATTTCTTTTAATACAAATGTGATGTGTAACCACAACCGCTAATCTGTGTCTGACACTGAAAATGATGTTGGTCGGAGAGATACACCCCTCGGCAGTGAGTGGTTAGGGCAAAACAAATCCAATCTTTCAAACATGAACACAATGTCGCCGAGTGAATAAAGTGAAACGCAAATCGCTCTGACTATCAGGCGAGGTGTTTGCCCAGTTGTCATGGAATTGCAAATGTTATATTTTTATATTTCTTATCTGTGTGGGCTCAAAATCTGAAATTGAAATGTCAGAATTGGCAAGAACAAACGTGTGTGGATTAATCAAGAGCTCCAGAACAGCTTCTAAATGGACCTGGTTGTGAGACAGGAACGAGCTTTCAATCTCAATCCTTACAGTTGTGTGGTCTCTGCAGAAATGAGAACGCCTGCAGTGCTGATCCTGTATAACAATAACTGATTTCTCTTGTTTCGTGATGGAGCAAACTGCAGAGAAATTTCCCAACGAACACAAATGCTGCCCTGGCTTGAAAAAAATAAATTAAAAGAAACGCACACAACTGAATCTACTGCAGGAACAAGAAGCATAAAGAGGGAAGGAAACCCTGCAATAACCATGCAAGGGCACATGGCACCATCCCACAACCCAGCAAGCATGGATCCACTGATGCCTAGATGTGCTCATTATTTTCAACTTCATTTTGTTCACTGGCCAGCTGGCTAATCAATGACGCACACACCAAACCATGCGGCACCACGGCTAGCAACTGGGCTCAGGGTAATCGAAGGAGACAGGGTTAAGGAGTCACTAGCTGACAGCTATGAAAGTTTAATGCGTCTCAGCGTTAAATAATAAAAGGAGGACTTGTGACTGATTGCTTTGTTTAATCACCTTTTAATGAGAATGGGCCAATAAAAAATAGCTATACATCCATTAATCCTTCCATTACTTCAGCTGTCCACGGGTTCATTCACGCCAATTTAAAATGTGACTTCTTCAGAAATAGCCGCGCAGAACTGCCATTCATTTATGGAGCTATACAGGCAACGTCCAAAATGGTAATCGCTCTGCCTGTGCACGTCCTAATGGCTTTCTTATTTGGTGACGACAATTGAACAGCAACTCAAAACAATCATTGGCTTTCCACCACTTGCCTGTCTTTTTGTAGAACATGATCTCATCTTTAAACTCCTTTCGCTCCTCCAGGGCTTCATCAATGCTGAGGATGATGCTTTCGCTGGCCTCTGGCCCGTACAGGAACTTACAGGCACAGCTCTTCTGCATGACCTCGGCCCGGGAGAAGCCCGTGAGCTCACAGAAGCCATCAGAGCAGTAGACGATGGGAAAGCCCTTCGACACCTGGGCATTGGCCAGGATGAAGTTGCTGTCTGCAGGAGAAAAGGGAAGAGGAGGAGAGGTGAGATGGACAAGGAGCCAAGGCAATTACGTTATTCTTAAGGTTTTTTAAGGTTTTATATATTTTCCTGCTTTTTTCAGACTTAGACAAGCTCACGGATCCCTTTTGTGTCCCTGAGATTAAATGAATAATGAGCGGCGAGGAAAAACACTGTTAAACTTCCCTGTTTAAAATACATTCACTCTGAATGCAGTGACATAAAAAAAAAACATCCAATGTGTTTTTCTGACTCTAGGCAAGAAGACAAAATAGCAAAACTCCCCACAGACTAAACTATCATTTTAAACTATTCATTATTTTTGCTTAAAGAATCCCAAGAGGCCCAAAATAAGAATCCCCAGACAACCAGGAATCCATAGCACTGCAAATATCTGGCAAAGCAAGATATAAATATCATTAATAACACTGGTAATAGTAAACATTACCAAGAGAGGTTGTGTTTTTAAACTTCAATTAACTAAGCATGAAACCTGCTATAATATTGTTTTTGCCACTTGGGAGCAGCACAACAAGCTGTAAACACAACATTGAAACTTTATATCATCTTAGCTGAACATTTTAGCTCATAGTTTCATATTTTCACATCCAGCAAGATTATAATTTATTTGGAGTCATATTTGTGGTCACCTGACAAATGCATGGCCAATATTCACTCACTTTTAGCTCTGTTTTGGTCTCCACCAACTCTTCCGCTAAATGCTAAATGTTTGGTGACTTTGTCTGTCTTTGTCTGTGCTCAGCTGGCAGTGTGCAGTCGGATTATCAGATATTTTTGCTGAAAACTGCTGCCTGCCACAGTATGACTGGAAAAAAACGTTGATGAGAGCGGTGAGAGTGAACCGAATTATGGATTTGCAGGCCATAAAAATAAAAACAGTGAGCTGGAAGACACTAAAACGCTAAGGAGAGAAGCAGACATTGGGTGGAAGAGAGACACCTTACACAGTCATTTGATCCATTGTTGATCAAGTGCAGCTTTAATGTTTGACCTCAGATGGACATTATGACTACTTGTAGCGTCAACACTCTCAACTCCCACCGCCCACTTTACATAATAAAAATGGAAACAAATTCAACTGGTCAAGGAGTGCCTCTCTGGCTGTTTCACTGAATCGCTCTCACCAACCACTGGGGCTAAAAATGTGACTTTTAACACATCGACAAACAGGCTGATGGGATCCTCAGCTCACGTAGATAAAGGCCCATGTGGGCTGCAACATGAAGGTCATTTACCTCAACAAATGACTGCTTTATCTGCACGCTGAAGAGCAATGGAATCCTACTCTTGAAACTCGTTCCCTCGTGTGAAGAAACTGACCCCGAATTCAAAATACTTGTTTTTACGTGAGAGTTAGAAAAGAGTGCCGGAATAAAAGCACGAGTGGGGGGGGGGGGGGTTGATGTGCTGCAGTGATGACAGTTAAAACAGAGTCTAGTGCTGAAGTCGATCACATTAATTAGACACTTTATATCAAGCTCTAAATACCCGGTTGAAGTGAAGCAGCTGTTTTTACCTGAATCCATCAATTATGGCGCACAAACACACACACACACACACACACACACACACACACACACATCCACGTAAACAAACACCCAGAGTGCCACTGGAGCGCAGAGCGATGCTGAGCTGTGCTGATAGACAGCTAATGTTTACAGTACAATGCCTATTATACAAAACAGTGGACTATTATGGTCTGGCAGATTCTATAATGTCAGTGTATTTGTGTGTGCACCTGCTCAACACTAGTCCCTACATTGTACAATAAATCTCAAATCACACTTACACACATTTAAAGGTACATGTAGCATTACTAAATTATACACAGTATATTTGGAGACATTAGCGTAATCACGGTAAATAAACGAGTCACGCCCACTTTAAGCCTCATGTACAGAAACACACAAAGCTACGTGAGCTTGGTAATAATCATTGCTTTAGACTTCCTGCAAAGCAACTTGTTTCAATTACATTTCATTACAAAAATCAATTTTCTGCATCAATAATTCCTTTTTCCACCAACCCCAATGTTTAATTGTTTCATGTTGTACGTCAGGCTTTGTTGAAGGGAACTGCCTTAGATTTGAAGAGGGAATACAACGGCACAGAACTAAACCTTTGTATGTGTCCCTCAAGAGGAATGAGCATCATGTTCCTTTTTATAATCCCATTGAGCGATCAAAAATGGCTTCTGCATGTTCGCTGACACTCTCTTAAGAATGTGATTCATGTCACTTTCAGATTGTGCAACAGTGAATAATTTATTAAAACTATTGCTTATTCTATACAAAAGATGCTCTGTGAATAAAAATTACAAGCCACGGCAATGGTATGGAATGGTATACACTTCCTGTTTCCTAAGTATGCACGGCCTAATGTATTCATTAGTTATTGATAATTATTCATGTTTTTTATATATCTTCTTGAGGACTATTTTCAGATGCAGATTTGGTGCTCTGGTATGTCCAGAAGCTACAAATGCTACAATTTCTCAAGACCCAAAGCAATTTCCTGTCGTGTCTTGCTTGCAACGTGCTGATCACAGTGAAGTGGGGGGGCTGCCCCGAAGCTAGCAACCTTTTAAAACCAGATACTCTCATGTAGTGACAACTCGCTCCTCCAATATCAGACGTTGGCTACACACACATGTAGCATATTTACATATCAGACATATTTCTTTGTAGGATCAAATGTTTTTCTTGAGATTAGTTGATTATCAGCAGACTCATCCATTTCAATGTATATTTTTAATTAATTTAATTAATTATGATTTAATTTAGGTAATAATCGCTAACTGCACAGGGAGTGCAACTGTGATAGATGTTTCCAATGGACAGTTTGCATAATCAATTTACAGTTCACCTCCATTTTCTCTTCTAAATAATTTGGCCACCCTGGAGGTGTAAAAGTCTAATCATTCGTTTGTTTGATTAGACGCTGCCGGGTTCTCACATCTCAGCAAATTACCTGGTTAGTGCAAAGCTGACTTCCAATCACCTCCTAGAGGAATGATGCTGACCAAAATATGAAAATAAAACCCAAGTTATAATACACTTTGTTAATTATGCCAGTGATACCTGTCCATGAGATAGAAAAACACAACGAGAATGACAGCAGTGACGCTCTGACTGCATGGCCCAGACAGATGGTCAGAGCGGGTCTCAGTGTTGGGACCGGCTGTCAGACGTGAGGCCCCTCAGGCTCGGGGTAAGCAAGAGAGAAACCGACAAGACTGCTGGCCTCTCCAGGACCCCGAGCAAAGGCCTGCAGTCTGTCTGGTGGCAGCTTCCCAACACATGAGAGGGTGGTGTTTACAGGGAAATACTATCGGCTGCTATGTTTGACTGTGGATTACTTTGGTTGGATAGAAGTGACAGATGTGCTGCGTATTGTTTGAGTTTACATGTGTGCATGTGAGGAGAGGAGTCTGTGCACCTGATAAAGATGTAGCACATTTTAAATCCAAATGTAATGACAGCTGTGGGGTTGTTGCTCATGTTGCCAGGTCACTGTCAATCAAATGTGATCAAACCACACCAACACATTCCTGCTGAAGCTGAGCTTTGTTCTCGGGTGTTAAATTCAGCTGGTGTTAATTCACTTGTAAATATTTAATGTTATATATAAAACCAAGTTAGCAGGAGCCTTAGGAATTGTTTGATTGATCAGTTCTTTGTCATATGATAATCTCAGCCACTACTACTGTTGTACAGTAGGTAGACCACCTGTTATCTTTTTTACTTTATCAAAATTATTCCTTTTCTCTACCTTTCTTTTCTCCTTCTTCCTCCTGCTGTCCTAACTTCCCTGGCTGTATCCGCATGATGATCCCCTTCTTGCCTCTCTCCCTATATTTCCTTTCCTCTCAAACACTCCCGCTGTCCTTTGCTCGATCACTCCTTCACTTCCCTATCTACCTTCCCTCCTTCCTTCCCTCCCAGCTGTTCTTTATGCCCCTCCTCTCGTTTTTGGATCTCTCCACCTAATTACTCTTCATCTCCTCCCTACCCTTGGAAATCCACCATACTATCCCTCTTTACCCAATCTTTTTTTATCCGTCACTCTTCGTACATCCCCACAACCTCTACGAGAGCATCATCTGTTTACTTTCGCTATCTTTCCTCTGCACCATAAACTCTGCAAAAGGGAAAAGTCTGAATCATTTGTCCTTCTGAGTCCTTTTCAGATTTCATCTCACTGTCTTCCCCTCCACCACTTTCCCCCTTTGTTGCATTCTTTTGTTCCTACTCTGGATCTTCTCTGCTCTGTCTCAACCTCTTCATCACCTTCCATTTATCTACCGTATCTCTCTCCGTTCCAAATTTCTTTTGGCTAATTGCTCCGGTGTAGAAGCCCATAGATCATCTCCCCTCATGCTCATACTATTGCATGACAGCTGCTGGAGAAACTCCACAGGGACACAAGAGGAGGAGAAGGAGAAGGAAAGACAGAGACAAAGAAAGAGAGAAGGAGGGGAAAGGAGGAGAGAACAAAGTGAGCGAGAAGGAAGAAGAGATAAATGTTTACGGAGCATTCTTATGCAAGAAAAGTCAAGCGAAGTGCTTTGTAATTGTTAGTGAACGAGCGGTTTGTAAAGCAAGTGCAAGCTATTGCTCAAAGATCATTTCATGTTTAATTATAAAATCAAAACAGCAGCATAAGACAGCTGTGTCCTTCTCTCTCTTCTCCTTTTAGTGGTTTGGAGATTTGAGTGAACAGTCGTTTGGTCAAACACTTGTTCACTATGTTCAAGTGACCCCTTGTGATCCAATAATGACTTCTCTGAGAAGCAAAGGCAGAAGGATACGTCAAAGAAACAGTTGTTTTTACGCTCACTTATTGAGTGAAATACATTGTGTACTTTGTGTTTAGTGCTAGTTGACAAATAACACGCTCTACTAAGTTGATGATGATGGTAAGCGACGCATCATCAGGTTAGCATTGTCAATGCTAACATCCTCCTACATGGCCTACTCACGTTAGCATTTTACTCAAAGCACCACTGTGCCCACAGCGTCACAGAGCTGATCGCTGTCCCAACAGTAGAGGGCACCAGATTAGAAAAGACACAAAAAACAATGACAAACAATTTATGTGGTTTTGGTTGGAGGACTTGTTGGAGTTTACTTTCTCAGCAGGTCCGTTCAACAATAACCAGGTGGCTCAGAGGTCTCTGGCACTCTTTTCTGAGGGATCCTTCACTACACTCTCCTAAATGGATGGAATAGTGTGGAAGAGGTGAGTGTGTGTTACCTTTTCCACACACTGTTTTGTCCCAGATTTGTGGTTTTTAAACGCACTCTTAAGTGCTCCGTATGCATATTCATCAGCTCCTAGACGACGCCATGACACCAACTACAGTAACCCCTGAGCTATTTACAGCACAACCATACCCATGATGAGTGAGCGAGCAATGGACACAACTGACAGAGAGACACAGCTGGGGGGGGGGGGGGGGGGGGGAAGCAGGTGAGAACATGAAAAATGTGTGCAAGTGGATGTGGGCAGGTAAATGGGGCGAGCAGATGTGGGCTGGTAAATGGAAGAGAAGGGGAGACTGAACAATATAACAAGGCAGACAGATGAGGGTGGGGAAAGGACGGAGGGTGATGTGAAAAGTTGAAAGTAAGTTAGATGGAGCTACCAGCGGTGGAATGATGAAAGATGGAGAGGGAGTGTGGTAAAAATTGCCGGGGAAGTGGAGAGATGGATGGTAAGACCTCCTCACTTCTCGTACCAGCCTCTCAGAAACCCACTACGCAGCAGTCACATAACCACAACATTTGCACAAACATAGAGGAAATGCTCACACACACATTCATTCAAACAGTGGTTATCCTCTCATAACTGATGAGGGGAAATCATTAGACAAATCCACAGCCTTAATTACTTTTGTGGTTTTTTGTCATACAGTCCCTTAGGCTCTCACCAATTGAAACATTACACCAGTCATTACATTCATGTAATTTGCAAGCGTGCCTCGCAGCTTTTTTTTTTGGTTTTTCTTATCTACTTCTCTTTTTCACCCTCCATTGTCTACTTCCTTCTCTGCTTCCTTAAAATTTCTGTCACAGCCTCGCACTCGCTTTCTCACAAAACCCAATCCTGTCATTTAAAAAGAATTAATCGAGTGTAAAAATGGCCAAGTTGGCCGAGACTTCCGCCGGTGAAACCCCGTTTGTCGATCGTTTTGGACAGTCCATTAGAGACAGTGATTAGGAGAGGAGTCTCATTAATTAGAAGGTCTAACAAGGCAGAACGTCCACGGTAACAGGGGAGGCACTTGTACAGAAGTCCCAGAAGTTTGGAGGAACAGACGAGGTACTCGAGTCTAGTGACCTCACAGCGAGGACAGCGACTGCCTGCTGAGTCTGTACCGATGATTGTTGGCCGTATTCTCCAACAGAATACTTTGTCAAAGCCTCGTTAAAGCCGGTGGATCCTGCTGAGTTGCTATTAATTAAAAGCACAAATTTACATTTTGCACACTAAGCACTACCTTTCAATATGTTGGTTTACAGTGATCAATATGTAGATGCTGAAGATCGTGTTACTTTTAACGGGACATGTAACTCCTGATGCTGTAGGGAAAAAGGCTTTTTCTGATTGATACAAGTTGAGTAATGCTGTCTTGAGGAACATAAATGTTTGTTTAATTGTATACACTGGAACACCAGGCAGCTATTTTCAGCACAAAAAAATAAATAAATACCCACTGTATTCTAGTTTCATGTCCAGAAACAAACAGCAGACACTATTTGGTGAAGCATAAAGCTAAAGCTGCAGATATCTTACTTCACAAACTCAACTTTCTAGTTTGTGGAGTGTAAAATTTGTCAAGTTATTTGTCAGGTCGCCTGAAATCCAACCTCAAATTAATTCTAATGTTGCTCCGTGTAAGCTGGATGTGTCAATAGACAACCGTTTGGTACCAAGTTCACCATAACAAAGTCAATGTTGTGTCTGCAGCTTGTTGCACTGGCCCCTAGTGGTTGAACAAATAATGTTAAGGATGATAGAATAAACAATGAGTCATTACACAGCATTGACTTTTTGTCGGGTTAATATGCGAGTTCACTAGCTTGCCGACTGATTGCCAGGTGTTCCCTCTCACCAGCGTTGCAATAATGTACAATAATTAGCGTATTTGTACGACATCATTTTGCCTTCTTTACAATGTGCGGCCAATAATGCCATAAAGGGCCATAATGAACAATCATTGTGTCACGCTTACATTTTACGTCTGAGTTGGTGCATCTCTTCTCACATGATCTCTTTCGAGCCAATAGCAGGTCATAATGTTGATGAACTTGAGCAAACAGGGCTGCTGGTCTCTTCCCCGACACTCATTGGGAGAGAGTTTGTACGAGAGATACTTTAGCAAACGCTCCAGTAAGCGCAGTTATTTATTTAATTAGCTTAGTTTATGGCTTTAACTGTTTTCATGCAGAATAGGAAACAGGCTGCCAGTCTTGTTATTTTGTAATTGTAGATCTGTTACAGCTAAAAAACGGAACAATAAAAACAATGTGGGTCGAGTCATTAGTGCGTTAACTTTGTTTATATACGTATTTTGTAAAACTGCACTTTCACACCTATTTGATCTTTGGGGTTATAACTTGCGTACAATCATTTTAAGCCTCTGAAGTCCTCTGGTTTTAACATTCTTCACTACAGCACAGCTCCATCCTTCCTGTTTATATTTGTTTTTACCTTGAAATAAAGCAGTCTCAATATTAAGTGGGCTTTGGAGAAAATGGGAACAGCAGTGCCAATCCACTGGCAGTAAGTGAGAGCCCCTCTGCACCCTGCATCACTACAGTCAATGATGATTGATTACATCCTCGCAGTCTCATAACTGCACTCGTTACTTCTCTCAGTCCTTCTCTAGCTGACGACATTAGACCTGCAATGTACAAAGCGTCTATTAAGGGAAATTAAAGAGTAGTTGATGTTTCTGACAATATATGACATATATAATCCTGGCTATTCCCAACAAATAACCCAGATTATCTGTACTTTAACAAACCTAATTGAAGCATGTGGTCTTTCTTACGCAGTAATTAGCTCCTTGGGTCTTCCTGCAGGTCACAAGGTCAGTAGTGATGAGCAGAGCCATAGGGGCAGCAACAATATATCTTCTCTGAGACAGCAGGGTCTGATAGTGATGGCTTCTTCTATTATGTGCAATACTTGGATGACTTTTTAAACATTCACCTGGCAGCGAGTGGTAATCACGATGTGGGATCCCACAGCACATTTTTAACAGCTTAATTAGACTTGCTGCATTTAAAGAAAGCTAATCAGTGGAGGGGAGACTTCTGCTTTACTACCCTTATGCTCAAAGACAGAGGCAGCTGAGCACACACACACACACACACACACACACACACACACACACACACACACACACACACACACACACACACACACACACACACACACACACACACACACAAAGTCCTCCTCTATCTCCGTCTTTCTTTACACACATACAGATCCTCTCTTTCTCTTTCATTCACATACACACTTAAGCATACCAATTCAACACACAGCTGTTCCAAGTCTTGGCATCAGTGATTGTAACAGTAATTACCTGCCCAGTGGAGGTGGAACTAGTGTGTGCTAAGAGCTAGAAAATAGCAATCTGGAAGAATGGTGCAGGATGGGGAACATGCAGCACACACAGACTGTACACGGCCCTCTGCTGAAACTCAACCACCAAAGCGTCTGCTTCATTTGGCAGAAGAATCGCCCAATATTGTCTCCAAGTCAAGTCAATAAGTATTCTGAACTGCATTCAGTTCAGCGGACATTTAGGTTTGACAGTTTTT
The DNA here is from genome assembly GCF_900634415.1 of Cottoperca gobio. NCBI lineage: Eukaryota > Metazoa > Chordata > Actinopteri > Perciformes > Bovichtidae > Cottoperca > Cottoperca gobio. Next base: position 4,308,312 of record NC_041365.1, on the reverse strand, counting down.
ACTTACTTAAGTAACATTTTGAATTCAGGACTTATTCTTGTAATGGAGTATTAATAAACTACTTTTATTTGAGTAAATTATCTAAGTACGTTTTTCACCACTGAAGTTATGACCACATATACAGAAGGCAAGTTACAAGAGAATTAAAGTTGTGAACTCTACAATCATATTTCCACACATAGTTGAAAAGGTTGCGTTGCAGTTCGGTGGCCTGAGGATCTCATCGCTGCTCTTTACAGATGATGTGGTCCTGATGGCGTCATCGGACTGTGACCTTCAGCAGTCACTGGACCATGAGCCATGGCCTCAAAATCTGAGGCCATGGCTCTCAGCAGTCCCGGTGTATTGCCTGCTCCGGGTAGGGAATGAGCCCTTACCCCAAGTGAAGGAGTTCAAGTACCTCGGGGTCTTGGGGACGATGGGGCGAGAGATTGGCCGGAGAATCGGCGGTACTGCAGTCGCTTTACCGCACCGTTGTAACGAAAAGAGAGCTGAGCCAAAAGGCAAAGCTCTCAATCTACCTGGCGATCTTCGTTCCTACCCTCACCTATGGTCATGAAGGCTGGGTCATGACCGAAAGAACGAGATCACGGGTACAAGCGGCCAAAATGGGTTTTCTCAGACGGGTGGCATCTCCCTTAGAGATAGGGTGAGAAGCTCAGACATCCGTGAGAGACTTGGAGTAGAGCCAGTTGAGGTGGTTCATCTAGTAAGGATGCCACCTGGACGCCTCCCTATGGAGGTGTTCCAGGCACGTCCAGCTGGGAGGAGACCCCGGGGAAGACCCAGGACTCTGTGGAGAGATGATATCTCCTCACTGGCCTGGGAACTCCTCGGGGATCCCCCAGTCGGAGCTGGAGGATGTGGCCCGGAGAAGGGAAGTTTGGGGTTCCTTACTGGAGCTGCTGCCCCCGCGACCCGACCCCGGATAAGCAGGTAGACGATGGATGGATGGATAGTTGAAAAGGTGAACTGAAGTATTTTACTTTAATTGATGAGCAACAATATATCCTCTACGGGCAAACAGGGACACAGCAATGTCCACAACACACACAAGGAAACACACAAACACTGTTGGTCTTTTGAAAAGTCATGAACTGAGTTGTGAGAAGACTTTGTTCAGAATAAACAGCAACTACTGCTGGAAATGTCAGAATTCAGAGAGTACATTATCCCATGCTCTCTGGCAATGCCCTAAGATTCAAGTCTTTTTGGGAACAAGTCCAAAATTGTATAAAGGAGATCACTATCAATGACTTTGAATTCTCTCCCACATTATATGTGCTGGGTGATCCATTAGCTGCCATAATGGTGGGACATACTTTATTGATGGGATGGGAAAAGGCAGAAGCTCCCTCGTGATTCATAGCACTTGGAAAAGTGTCTTCATATGACACTTAGAAGTCTCACAGCTGGGAGGATTATATCTTAAAATGGGGAAAATGCCAGATCTGTATCTCTGAGGATGAACAATGTTGTATTGAATGTCCGTGTGTTGATCTACTGCCTTTAGTATGTATTTTAATATTTAATATTTGCTTGATTATTGATCCTTTTTTAATTATATCTATATTTTATTTAAATCTGTTGTATTAGTTATCTTCTTTCAGAACTGTATTGTGCTGAGTGTTATGCATATAAAAAATTCCAAAATGGTAATATACTTTAATAAATCATTAGAAAAAACATATTGAGCGACTGGCCCAAGTCAGCTGTGGGATGCTGTTGAAATATTAAGAAAATTATTTAAAGCCATGAACATTTTACGTCTACGCTCATGGAAGCTTTTCAAATGCATTTGGTGTCTTCTCACAGCTGTTACCTGTAACCTGAAAGTGTCCAGTTCTAAACTGTTTCTGTACCCACCAGGTTCTGAGAAACTTCAATGTATTTAGATAAACCTGAGCACGAACATGGAAGAACATCTCTCTCTCTTTGTAAGCACATAAAAGGTTTAGTCCATTTTAAAGGCCACCTGGAAACTTAAAAAAAAGTACAAATCAAGTTAAAGACTTGCCTACTTTCACTTTCATCCATTTATCATACACTGTTTCCAGGTCCGACCTACCCGCCCAGCCTTTGGATGATGTCAAAGAGGATCACATTGCAGTGAACTCAGCACTTCTCTTATATTTGCTCCTGGCCAGGCCATCAGACCTCATTTGTCCCGTCAAGCTCCGCTGCCTCCAGTCTGCCCCATCTTGCAGTCGAAATCCAACGTTAATTTCCTCTACTTCGCAGCTCAAGGACAATCCATTTGTGCTATATGGTACCACTCCAATTCCCTTGTGTTAGAGCAGAGCTCCAACGCAGGCAGCTGAATGTTTGTTGCCACTCGACATATAGCTTGCTCTCACTCATATAGTGGTGCTCAACCTGCAGCTATGGGGACTGAAGTAAGGATGGATGTCTGTGGTTATTATAATGCCTCTCTGAGTGTTATGAACATACCAGACAAAATGGAGAATGTCCCAAAGAGTAGAGTATGAGTCAGGTCAGGTGGGGAGTTTGGGTGGGAACGAGTGTCTAAATGCAGGATGTATTATTTTCACTGTCTATTTTTAAAGTGGCAAGTATTAATATTACACAGACAGAAGTATGTTTAAAGTGGTTGTATTTGCAATTATTTGCAAGACTGACAAGAATGACACAAAAAGGGACTGTTTGATGTGTTTTTAACAATAATAGTCTCTTTAACAATAATCGATAATCTGATTGACAGAAACTTAATCCGCAGCTATATTGATAATCAATACCAAAATGCAAAAAAATAAAATTAATCAATGTTGGTTGGACAAAACTAAACATTTGGTGACATTCTTCAAGAAACTGTGATGGACATTTTTCAGACCAAATAATTATCGAGAAAATATCAATAATACAAAAAGATACAGGATAGCAACTACCTGAAGTGGAATGACATATATATGATATATGAGAGACTAATTAAGCAAACCCATTGAAAGAATACATGCCCAATGCTGTGCATTGCTGCCTAAACAAACCAAAAGGAGTAAGATGTAACCCTTAAAAGCCCTAACACGAGTTAATACTGAGCAGAAAGGCCTGGAGCTTAACTAAACTGCTGATTTCTAAGAATAGAGAAAAGAAATGATCATTAAGAAGAAAGAAATCTAAGATAAAGAGCGAGAGTTGTCGTTTAGAAACGCCTCAACGTGTACGCCTCAGCCCGGGGGAAGACTCGCTGTAATGCCGCCGACCAATTAATTCTGATAAATGTGACTGCTGGTTTCAGACCGGTGGGAGGAAGATCAGAATTTCAAGAGGGGGGGGGGGGGGGTTGTGTGGAAAAGTTGGATTTATTCAGGTGTGCATCCAATATGTGGTACAGTTGTGAACAAGTTGTCCAAATGTGTGGCGGTGTGTATCCACCCAGTTAACCCTTTGTCACTGTCTGTGGTGCTGAAAGCTCAGCACCACAGACAGCGACAGCCTCAGTTTGTTAATTGCTGCGGGAGCGTCTTTTATTCCGTCTGAACGTCCTGATGTCCTAAAACATTACATTTCTTTGAGTTACCTGGACGTTAAAGTCTATCTCATTCAAAAACAAACGTACCTGAGATACCTGGAGCCCTGATGTCTTTTTAAAGACCATTTGCAATCAAATCGATAAGCCCCTGATCTTTATCAGATTTGTGCAGGTGTTATGCTTTTAATCTACTCAAAGATCTCCAGGAAATGTGTTGCTTTGTGAAGCTCCTTGCAAACCAGAGCCAGGCAAAAACTTCCACGAAAAGCTACCATAGCCTCTAAAAAGATCTGAAACAATTAAAAGCAAACTTACGAGTGCCATCAAACCGTGTGGCTATAGTGTCCAGAAACGTGTTCTGCGGTGCTAATAATCCCTTCATCACAGGCATTTTCCCTGCTTAGTATCGAAGTCCCCATCAAAGTTAGTGAAGAGAAGGCGCAAGTCGTCCAAATGTGTGAGGTGTTCCCATTTAAGCCTCGGAACCTATATGAACAAGGAGCTTATCCGGTCAACTCAGCACAATGCGATCCCCAGTCTATGGAGAGTGCACGTGATGCGCGCACCCGCGTGTCTAGAGCTTCTGTTGCGTGTGTCAATGACAAGAGAAGATGAAGCCCACAGGTGCAGTTCAGGTAGTAGCCAGGGACGACCGTGAGAGAGCGAGACTCCCTGTCAGCGATGCCATTATTGTGCCGTGGGACTCAATGTCCGTCTCTCCACAGCGCGCAATGGCGGGAGAAATCAATCACTCTCAACGAGAACTGTGATCAGATGAGGGAGTTTCTCAGTGTGGAGACACGGTGACGTCACAAGTCAGAAACACAACTTTTATTTACATTTCGTTTTCTGTGTTTTTTCTCAATATAGCTTATTGTAGAAATGAGCTTTTGGAATGATCTTTGTGCAATTACACAGCAGAACAATAGCATCCAACTCGATGGAGATGCCATTAAAAGCAGTGCACATGAAAAATAGTTTGTATATATCATTGTTACCTTTGACCCCGTTTTATGATACAGTGCACTCTATAGCGAGTACATTCATGGTATGAGTTTGACAGTCTGTTCTGTAAAAAAAACATTCAGCTCTTTTTCTTTATGGTGCAAAGAAATTATAATTAATTGGACAGGCATTATGCAAAAGAGACAGGTAGTCAACTACATTTCTTCACCCCAAACCAACAACTATTATGCACTTCACCTGCACGTGCAGAGCCGTTCATAAATATACTGATCCAAAACACAGCAGTTGCAAAAACCAATTGCAGAGTAATTGCTTCTGGCTCATTGTTGTGTTGACTGTCAACCTGTCCACGCTGCTCTCACTCCAAGCGCACACAGTACCTGTCAGCAGGCGCACAGTAGCAAGTTATTTAGCGCCATCTGATGGTAAGATTGAGGTACTACTTGCATTGAAGACATGCTGAGTTTGAGTCAAAACACCATGAGGAACTCAGAGAGGTTCAGCAGACCCATCCGCTGCAACGTAGCGCCCTCGTGTGGATAATATAATAATGATATAATAATAAGCTTTATTTATAGCACCTTTCATACAAGAATTGCAGCCCAAAGTGCTTCACAGCAAAAACATAACAATTAGTACAAGATTATACAGAATAAGAGCATTTACAGTACAATAAATAGTAAGTATAGGAGTGTAGGATAGTAAAGTGCCAAGCTCTAATACATAAAACAAATGTATTTCAAAAGCAGGTGGAACTTTCACCAATCCACATAAAGAGAATCCAGAGTAACATATACATGTTATTCAAACATGATTAATAGAAGATGTGTTAAATGGGGTTTAAAGACTGGTAATGTATTTAAATGTATACAAACAGAAGAAATATGACACCAATAATAATAATAATAATACACTTTTTTGTATAGCAGCTTCTATACAAGAAATGAAGCACAACATGTTTTACAACAAGGAGAAATATAAATATATAATATAAATATATAATATAAATATAATGCCAAATAAATTGGAAAATAAAATGGAAGTAAAACACTTGATAATAATAGAGAAAAAAACATTAAATATAATGCATAACATAAGATGTAAAATAAAACCTACTGAATAATAATAATAATAATAATAATAATAATAATAATAATAATAATAATAATAATAATAATAATAATAATAATAATAATAATAATACAATAAGTAATTTAAATGTGTGCCAATATTTGCAGCTACAACACTACAGCAGCACCCTCTGTTTTCTTATACATCAGTGGTATTTTTAGATTTTAAGTTTTTCGTCTCGAGTGCACTCTCTACCATCATCTGATATCTTTATTACTCCAGAACAAAGTTTGGGAACTTACAGTTTCAGTTACTGAGAAAGAAAATGCAATTAAATAACAGAATATTAAATAACAGAATATATTCTTTTCAGTAAAAAGCTTATATGTAAAATATAACATTCATTAAGTTGCTCAGATCCAAACTTCAAGTTCTATTAAAGAACTTTTAATACAAGTTTGACAGTAATTAATGTTGTGTACTGTTGTGAAGTTTACTCTTTATGTTTAAATGTATGTTTTAAGGACTTTCCAGGTTAAAACATTTGTTAGAAAAGTGTAATTAGTTACATTCATATTACATTTTCAATAGGATAACTAATAATCTGTAACCTATTACATTTCTAAATCAGCGGTGGACAGTAACTAAATACATTTACAGTTCTGTACTGTATTTTGAAGTACTTGTATTTTCTATTTCCATTTTCTGCTACTTTACACTTGTACTCCACCACAATTCAGAGGCAAACATTTTACTTTTTACTACATTATATTTATCTGGCAGTTTTATATACTTTGAAGATTCAGATTCAGATAAAAATATAATCCACAAATAGTCAATTAATTAAATTAAATTAAGATAAAAACCTTCTTGATGCCTTGGTGAAATTCACAAGCTATCAGCAGTATATACATTTTTTAAATAAGCTCCTACTTCACCTGCAGCATTAAATAGATGAAAACATTAATACATCAATAATTCAATTGCTAATATATATATATATATATATATATATATATATATATATATATATATATATATATATATATATAATAACACATAATACAATATTAAATTTTGAATGCAGGACTTTTACCTGTTACAGAGTATTTCTACACTGTGGTATTTTTACTTAAGTTAAAGATCTGAGTACTTTGTATACTATTGTTCAAAAGCTGCTTTTGTATATCTTTACAACCACTCAAAGAGCTTTACAACACATGTCAGCATTCACCCATTCACACACATTCATAGAGTTAGAGGCTCCATACAAGTCAGTCGTAATAACACATGGTTCAATATCTTGCCCAAGGACACTTTGACATGCTGACTGCAGGACTGGGGAACCACCAGCCTTCAGACTGGTGGACAACCACTCCACCAGAGCTGTTGATATGTTGACTGATGGTGAGAGTCACTGATTGGTTCATGAGCAAGCCTCACTGAAATGGTGGACTGATGTAATGTTGGAAATCATTTTGGAAGTGAACACTGCCTCAAGTTCTCCCAGTTTGTAATCCAAGTTTCCAAACTCCAGTTTGGAAATCCACAAATGGGATTCCACCCAAAGTTCTTCGCATCGTGTTGCAAGTACAAGACACCGCTAGCAAATAACGACAAACCTCGAGCACACACACACACACACACACACACACACACACACACGCACACACACACACACACACGCACACACACACACACACACACAAACACACACACACACACACACACACACACACACACACACACACACGAGAGCAAAACATAACAGACATAACCAAACTCAAATCTAGGTCAATCCCATTACCTTCAGTGCGACAACATTAGGGCTAAACAGCCAAAGTTAAGCACTGTGCCTCCTACTCAGATCCTCCACAACAGTGAAGCAGCTGTAATGTCATTTAGACAAAGTGAGGTCATCAAGTGCTTGAAGGCAGACGGCTGTGACTCATATATCACCTCAGTGCCTGCATGCACTCATACAAAACACATACTTGATACACATAAAGAAACATGTGAGTGCTGTCCCTGAGGCAAGGCGGCATGAAACATGGAGATATACTTCCATAAATGTGTCAGCTAATAAAATTAAAACAGACAGCCGGCGCACAGCAGTGCTTCACCTGAGTAATTAAGTGCTTAATGCATCATTTAAGCCTAATCACTGCTCCAAACACACATTTTGCGTACGTGTGTATGTGTGTGTGTACCGTGTCAAAGTTAAATTTCTAGTGAAGTGACAGTTGAGTCAAAGTGAGTCATTGTTACTCACAGAGTTTGCTCACGAGAAGGTTTATCAAACCTGCGTCAACATTTTTATTTCTGTTGCACTTTTTGAGACAAAGAGACAAAATGTCTTTAAATACATTTAATACAAATTCAATCAGAAACAACAAGCAAAACCAAAGCAATTGAAATAAAACTGAGTGGGACAAGATGAAAGCATGAATGACTCGCTCAAGAAAAGTGAAAGTGTTTGTACTGCCCTGTTTAATCAAGAGGTCTTACTTTATAATCGCTTTCAAAAGAAGTTTAACACCATATTTTAAGTCAAGGAAACCTTTAAGGATATCATTGTGCTTCATTGAGTTGTAAGAGATTCTGTGACAAACAGTTAAATCCCCCCGTGTGTGGAACTATAACGCGTTTAAACCAAATATACAAACTCATTCTGATTACATCCTTTTTTGTTTGTTGGAAAAATTACACAATTTCAGTGAAATGAGCTGCAACCTTTGTTTTGCTCACTGCCGTTCATTTTCTGTGTTGTGATGTCTTTCTTTATACAACCACTAGGAGTCACCGTCCAAATATATTTTCTATATTTTCCTCAAAGCTTTAAGGTTCGAGGTTGATTTATTGTCATTGTGCAACAGATGCAGTTGTCGTCCCTTTATGCCACACAATAAAAACAAACAGTAGTAGCTTTGACGTAGACACTGTGCATTCAAATATGAAAGAATTATACATAAAACTGCATAAGCATCAGTCACACCTGATAAATGCAATCAAAGGAATCTTAACAGTAGCGCACGATTGCAAGAAGTGCAATGTGCGTTGTAACCTGCACGCCATAGAGACGTGGTTTTGTGTGAGTGATGTGCTGCTTCTACTCTAATCTCAACTCCATTCTTCTGTCTCTCTCTGTTCTTCGGTTTCATTATTAACCGTCTTGATTAAACTCTAATCAGATCTAGCCTTGTGTCTGTATAAGATATAGTCATGCATTTATTCTTTAGGACTCCCTCGCTGCGTTGCATAGGCAACACTGTGCCAGCATTTAAACTTTATGGTTTTTACGATGCCCTCGGGTGACATACAGGAAGTGGGCATGGCTCTTTAAAGATACGGCTATAAGTTCATTTTATGCACATAGTTTGACAAAGCCAATAGTCCATATTGTATGTGAAGTATGTACACACACACGCACGCACACGTACGCACGTACGCACACACACACACAATGTTGTCGGTGCTCACTGCACAAGCCATCCTCTACCTCCTATACAAATAAATATAAAAATGTCACATGACATATCATGCTCTCCATCTTCTCTCTTTTGTCCTTTATTCTGAGTTCTCATCATTATTATTATTATTAGACATTTATTTTCTTTCTCCCATAAAACAAAAATCCATCAATTTTTCAATCTAGTTGGTAAGAAGGGCACGCCTCATACGCTGATCCCGGGCTCACAATGTCATCTGAAATCTTTTTTTGTCAAAGACTTTCTGATTTGTATACATACTTCAACCTGAGGCTACGCTTTCCCCGGCCAATATTTGATACCTACGTACATTAACAGGCCGAGCGAGGAACCTACACCTGAGATCAGGAGAAACCCGAGGAGAGACATCTGCCTATACACGCCTGGTTCTGGCACAATGTCAAGATCATTGTATGGATATGTAATATATCTGCAGAGGGACATTTCTGGGTCAGGGTGTTTCAGATTAGAGGCACGACAAGGACAGTGTTAGAAAAGGTATTCAGATCCTTTTGTAAGTAAAACTCTATCAAAATCATATTTAAAATGTATTTATAATATCTAAAGTAACATAAAATAGGCCCTGTTATTGATGCTGTATATTATTACATAAGACATAATTAGATTATTTATATTGATGCATAAAGATGCAAGTAGCATTTTACTGTTGAAGCTGCTTGAAATAGAACTAGCTGTGTTACTTAATATACAGTTCAATCCACTTTAGTCTTGTGTTTTCCAACCTAGAGGTTATTTTTAAATACATGTAAAAAGTATTATACTTTCCCTGAAAGGTAGTGCAGTAGCAGAATATAATAGCATAGCATGGAAATACCTCAAAATTGTACTTCAGCACAGTACTTTATTACTTTTCCCCACTGCACAAGAAGATGGCAGTCTACACTTAGAGGTGATAGATCATGTGTGTGTTAAGTCAAAGTGTGTGTGTGTGTGTGTGTGTGTGTGTGTGTGTGTGTGTGTGTGTGTGTGTGTGTGTGTGTGTGTGTGTGTGTGTGTGTGTGTGTGTGTGTGTGTGCACAAACACTTACATTTATTTGTGAGTGTGTTCTCTGTGTGACATCGTGTGTGTCAGCTTGTAAGCGTTTGTGTGCATCTGCAAACATACTTCAGAACAGGAGTATGCATGAGCAAGAGAAACAGAGATGTGCAATACTGTGAGTGTTGGCAATCCATTTCCCCTTTAACGCGCCAACATGATGCCTCTCCACCCATCTAATGGCAGCAAGCTCACTAACCATATCATGAGTTCATAATAACCACATCACATCCATGGCGAATGAGGTGGAATGAAAATCTAACCTAATTTGGAGAGATACACGACTGTGTGAGTAGTAGGGTGTCCCCTGAGATGAGGCTCCGATTGAGGGAGCCGTGTGCTGCACTGGTAGCATGCTCTGTGAGCGTGTAATGGTCTTAATTATCATTTAGCATGCCAGCCTCATTGACGACGTATCAAGGCAGTGATAAAATAGTGGAGCAGAGGGTGACAGAGAGGGAGAAATATGAACATATCAACACTTAAAGGCACAGGCACACACAAGATAGTAGTAAATATCTCTCAAACACACACACACAAAGCAGTGAACTTATACAGCAGCATACCCAGAGGTTTAATTGGAGTGGTACACATGCACACATACACATTTTCCATCCAGCTGAGTGACATCTCTCTCTCTGAATTAGTCACGATGAATGATGTGTAACCAGCCATGACTCGTTCTGGCTGGGGAGATAGCTAATTCACTTTGTTTAATTAGTCAAAAGTAGTAGAGCATGCTCTCTCTCCCCAAACATACACTCTGATGGCACAACATCCACCCATCTATGTGCCCGTTCTCTCTGAAGAAAAGAGCGACCTGTGACCACAGCGGTGTAACATTTCACGGGGCAAGTCTTTGTATCTTATCTGCCAGAGTGAAGGATCTCTGCTTCTTCCTCTGTCTTTCTTTCTCTCACAGACACACAACACCTGCCGCCCTCTGCTTTGTGATACCTACACACAGATTTCAGACACCGCCACAGGTCCAGAGGGGCATCTCATCCGCAGCGGACGGCGTGTGGAAGGTCTGCTGATACTTGGCCGAAAGTTTCTGCGAACAGACGACGAGCTTTGTTCTCGGCTAATTGATTCAGCTCTTCAAGATTCAAACCTTTGAGGTACAGTGATGAACATTTTTCCTTTCATGTCTTTTTTTAGGTTTGGCTGCTTTTGGTGGTCCTACTTTAAGATATTTTACAACGTGGTTTAAATTAGTTAATGATTAGAGTCAAATGATCATCATGAGAATGAGTTATCACTTTATCTTGCTGTGTAAAACGTATATGTGAAGAACTGCTATGCTGTGTAATGACAAAGTATAGTATATAGTATGTATAGCTATAGTAGAGTAAGGACAACTATATTGTTGCATAGTACAAGATACTGCAATATCCTGTACATACTTTACTGTACTATACTTTACTGTACTATTATATGCTACATTATACTGGTTGTAATATATAGTAGGGCTGCAACTCTATATTATATTTTCAATATCTATTAATCTTCCCAGTACTTTCTTGATTAATCGATAAATTATTTGGTCTTTATAATGACAGAAAATAGAAAAAAATGTCCATCTCAGATTCTCAAAGTCCAAAGCAGGAAATGATGTAAAGTTACTTTAACGATTATTCATTTGTCAAAATAGTTGGCGATTATTTTTCTATCGATCGACTAATTGATTAGTCGACTCTATTATATAGGCCCATACTAACATATAGTTAGTGTATACAATATTATACTATAGTTATATAGTGAGGATAATAATGTTGCATGATAGGCTACTACAATATTTTACCTTATATACTATACTATACTAAATTATACTATACTAAGATGTACTATACTATACTATCTATACTAAATTATACTATACTATGCTGGAAGTGCTATATAGGCCCATACTAGTATATATAGCCTATTATATCTATATATGTATAGAATAGTATAGTATAGTAAGGGTAACTATATTGTTACATAATATAAGATACTACAATATCCTTTACCGTACATACTATATACTATACTAGTAGTAACCTACTATATATATATATATATATATATATATATATATATATATATATATATATATATATACTGTATATATATAAGGGCTGCTGTACCTCTACAATATACTATACTATATTGTACAGTACTATAGGCCCCGTAGTGTCATGCATAGCCTATTATGCTGTGGTATACTATAGTGAGTACTATAGAATACTGTACTATATAGTATAGTATATACTATATATATATATATATATATATATATATATATATATATATATATATATATATATACTACTACTATAATCTACTATACCATAGTATTGGGATACAGAGCACATTTCTGACTGCATGCAGTACACACTGTAATTATCTACATATAAATCATAATCCACAGATAATCTTGTGACAATAACACATCAACGTTCAAAAGTTAATATCAGTCAGCCAGTTCCTCCCTGCCCTGCTCCACTTTGTTACCATGGAGAGCTCCAATACCCTAAAGACAATAATAAGTGCGTGCACAGCATGCGGCAGAAAATAATAAATAGATTTATGCGCAATTGTCACATTTAATACATTTACGGAGCGCGCTAGTGAATTCATTATTACACCATATGCTAATGCAGCTGGGTCCGCGTATTTATGAGACTGTGTGTGGGTGTGGGAGTCTCTCTCTCCCTCTCTCTTTCTCTCTTTCTCTCTTCGCGTGCGCACAGGGCTTTGAAGTGCAACCAACAACTGCTGTCCCGGAGTCAGTGCTGTAGCCTAATATATTATAGGGAATGTACTCCGGGAGCTCCAAGCCGTGTATTGTTCTCTCCATAGCTGGATCCACAGTAGCAGCATGTCCCGGTGCTCTGGATGGGAGGTCGCTCTGAACTTGCGCTAAGGCCAATTCATCGTTACACCGGAAAGCGAAGCCCGGTCGGAGAACAACGAGGGATCAGAGGCAAAACTACTTGGACAGTAAACACGAGATAATGTCGATGTTAAACAGGCGATTATCGTAAGGAAAAGGACGCATAACGTCAGCCAAGAGAAACGTGTCTGTTCCTCAACTGGAGATCAATAAAAGCGAGGATAACATATGGATACAGCCGATGTCTACATACGCGAACGGGCTATTGATGCATGATGGCAGGTCGGACATGCACGTTGTGCCGACTGAAACAGGTTGGTTTCACCTCGATCAAACTTCAGCAGAATCAGATGTGGGACAATTAGCGCGCATTTAAGTGCTGAAGATGAACTGAATCGCTGTCGCTTACAGCGGCGCGCCTGGAGATGACAGCCGGTTTATTATGGGAAACTGCGCTCCACCATTCACTGGACTTTTACTGGATTTAGAGGGTTATCCTAATCGCTTCATCTGGGTGAAGGTCATCCACTATTACTGATCCGGATATCCTTCAGATCCGATTGTGTGTGTGTACGTGTGTGTCAAAATTGTCTCTTCTAGTTTTATTTTTAGACACATAACTGTAAAAAAAACTGAAACAGCTTTCTTTCAAACTCCGTAGACACTCACCGGGTATGAAGATATACCTATTATTTAATTACTCTTTAGAAATGATGGACGTATGTAGCCTATTCTACCCTATTGGACACATTTGTACATTTGTTATTGCATAGTTACTTTAAAATACATGTAATACTCTCGTAGAACATAATAGCAGGTCACCATAATCTCACTGCTGCCCACCACACAAATACTACCAAGATAATATGGTAATATTTCATTAGAGATCCTCATACACTGTTTGATTTCGAAAGTGTCTGTGTCTCTCTGAATTAGTGTGAGATCACAGATGGACGCCCTGTGTAATGGAGCCAAGAAACCTGAGGGTAGTGATCTCGCTGTAGACCCCCGGCCGCCACCTGCCAAGCTGGCTCGACTGGAACAAAACGGAGCGGGACCCTCTGCGCCGGAGAGGAGCTGTCAGGGGAGTCCTGTGGCCAAAAACCTCTGCCTGGCCCAGAAACCCACCGCAGTGATGCCACAGAGCAAGAGCTGGCACAGCAAAGGTACATGGGCTGAAACATGAGATTACAGACTCCTATGTGTCATCCGATATGTCTAATAACTGTTTGTCCATCACCTCAGGGAGCCTGCTGCCGGTGTTCTGTGTGGTGGAGCATAGGGAAAACCCTCTGGAGGTTGAGAGGAGAGAAGAACACGCTGAGTTTGTGTTGGTCAAGAGAGATCTTCTGTTTAACCAGCTGATAGAGATGGCCCTGCTGACACTGGGCTACTCACACAGCTCCGCCGCACAGGCCAGAGGTACATAACACAAACTTGCGCAGAGCGTAAATGACACAAATCCATCGGTTACTCACATTTTTCATATTTGTGTGTTCAGGTCTGATCCAGGTGGGCAGGTGGAACCCGGTGCCTCTGTCCTGCGTAACAGATGCTCCTGATGCCACCGTGGCTGATATGCTGCAGGATGTTCACCATGTTATCACCCTTAAAATACAGCTGCACAGGTAGGGAGCTTGCATCAAAGTCAGGTTTTATTCCTTGTCCGGTCTCTAAATGATCTGTAGGTGTGAGTGTGAGTCTGACTGGTTCAGTATTTTGCAGCCTTTCACCCTGTGCATGCCACCTACCATCTCTAACATGTATTAAGAAGACAATAACCAAAGGGCAAGCCAGACCCAGCAGGGAAGGATAATCTTAATTCCATTAGATTAAGTTTAATGAATGGTTCTAGTTGCTTGAATGAATATTGATGAGCGTTTTAATGGTGAATGACATTAAAAGTTATAACCTATTATAACATTTCAAAAATAATCAATGTCCTATATTTTTGACAGTTGCCCTTTAGTCGTGCCACATACTGGGTCTTGATCTTGGGTCGGATCCACCATGAGAGTTCGGACAGTGCTGCGTATAT